>NW_023270431.1:15219957-15455272 GCF_011800145.1 Mirounga leonina
GAAGGAAGGAAGGAAGGAAGGAAGGAAGGAAGGAAGGAAGGAAGGAAGGAAGGAAGGAAGGAAGGAAAGGAGGGAGGAAGGAAAAATATCTATTTTATTTTAAGTGACTGATTTGATCATCTTCAAAAGTTCCTGCCTATAATTTACTGGAGGTGGGGAAAACTTTTAATCTTAGATTTCAAATGTGGCCCAATCTTGTCACCTAAAATTTTCTGACAGGCATTGTTCAGTGTATTATGGAAAACAAATATTCAGCCACTCAGTCTCCTTACATGGCTTCCTACACACATTTATCTCCCCTAAATGACAGGTGGAAGTAGGGAGTAGAGAAGGTTTATTTATCTTTATTACAACAGAAGAGAGGGGACCTCTACCTCCCTGTCTCCTCCTGCTGTCCCTTGTCCACCTGAGTTGCTCTGTGCAGCTGAAACTCTAGCTGCTGTAACTCTGACCTGGTTATGAGCTTCGCCAATCAAAGACAGATGGACTTCATCAAAACCCAGCTCTTGCGAATGCCACAGACCCCTGGAATCTGGCTGCCACTCTCCTCTGCCCTAGCTCTCATGGTCAGCTCTGCAGATGCAGGCACAGAGTCACCTCACCTCATCATCACACCCTCACTTGGAATCCCTGAGCCAAAATGCCTGCTACTCCTTGTCTAAAACCCATGAAATGAAAGGAGACAGGAGATTGCTAAACCTCAAGGTTTCCCTCTGCCACCAGTAATACACCATGAAGTTGGTAACTCCACCTCCCAAGCTGATGCAGGGACTACTTTGTGATCACATCCTTTCAGAATTCTTAGAATCAAGTGGACACAAGCCTTCAACTCCCACACTTGTCTAACACAATTCTGTCTTGTTTGGGGCAAAATTGGGACACACATCTGATCATTTTGCTCTCCAGTATTTTTCTTCCCTACCCCCTTTTCTATCTGACCATCCTACAGGTCAGCCCATTGCCCTTGCAACAAATCTTCTTTCAATCAGATACCTTAATCATGGACAGGGGTCTCTTTAAGGTCAGATAGAGATACAAAAGTTGGGGGAGAAATTTTCTTTACATGGCACCCTAGCTTGAGGGTCTCTATCCAGTCTTATAATCTAAATTTGAATATGAAAAATCACATTTTACTAGTTGTTTTTCTGTGTTTCACTAAATCCTTGTTCCTGCTCTGGCAAATAGTTACCTCAAGCGTACTAGGATTAAGGTCTTATGTATAAAAAGGTTAAAAGAGAAAAGCACAACAAAATATGAAACTATTACTCCTTTTCTCTTGTTTATTATAATAGACAGTTTTTGAACACTATTTATCAGGTACAGCAGGGGAGCAGAGATTTAGAATTTCACTGTGATAATTTGTAGTTCTTATTTTTTGCTACAGTGATTTATGAGTAGACAATAAAATGTTGTTTGTCTCTTGTCTTTTATATGAGCACATAGCATAAACATCTTTTAATGGATAAATTCTTTTCCCACAACCAAATATTTTAAAAGATTATTTTTTCTAAATTTTATGTTTAGCATATTGAAGAGAAATGACAAAAATCAGAGAACCATGGAAATTTTAGAGCTGACAGAGACCTAAGACATAATTAAATTTAATCTCCCTCCCAAATATTTTATTATCATGTAAACATCATGGATAAAGTCCATATTTCTGGGTTGTTAGCCAAAACTTTTTTTTTAAAGATTTATTTATGCCAGAACTTTTAAAATGTAAGCCTAGAGAATGTTAACAAACTTAACTGATCAGCCAGCTATACTGAGTATGAGATTTCTGTTAATATTTTGCTATATTTAATATTTTGCTATATAAAATCTATATAAATATAAATATTTTACTATAAATTCTAGACTACATAGAATATGTGATGGATACAGTAAGATCAATTGAAAAGGGAATAAAGAAAAATTAATATAAAGTAGCATTGAAAGGAATGCACCTACCTGATTTCTTTTAAGAATACCTCTGATGAGCACTGGGTGTTATACGCAACTAATGAATCATTGAACACTACAACAAAAACTAATGATGTACTATATGTTGGCTAATTGAACTTAATAAAAAAATTTAATTAAAAAAAAGAATATCTCTGTATTGGGATGCCTGGGTGTTTCAGTCGGTTAAGTGTCTGCCTTGCTCAACGGGGAGACTGCTTCTCCCTCTGTCTGCCACTCCCCTGCTTGTAAGCTCTCTCTCTCTCACTCTTTCTCTCTTTCTCTCTGGCAAAAAAATAAAATCCTTTTTTTAAAAAAAAAAAAAAAGAATACCTCTGTATTTACTAGTGGCAGTGAAAAAAATTTCAGTTGTACTAGTTCAGAATCTAAACAAATGTCATTCCATAAAATATGTGATCACTTATAATTGTGGGTGAGAAAAGGACAAAATTCTGGAAAGAGTCTTACTCATTGGATAATGAAGGACGGCACAGCTAGCAATAAAAGATAATCATATATCATAGGTTGATTGTACCACATTTGCAATAAAAGAAATTACAAGGAAGTTATTTTCCATTTTCCTATAAAATATAAAATAAATACTGAAACTGAATTCTAAGCCTTTATCTAAGTCAAAATTGCAAATCATAAATATAAAAAGAAATTTGCTGATGAATTTACAGTTTTAAATTTATAACATTGCTTTCAATAGAAAAAAGTGCAGGAAAATATGTCAATATTATATCTCCAAGTGTATATCTATGTTATATGTTATATACTTTAATAGGTTCCAAATATAGATTATGTAATGACAACACAATTTGCAAATCTCATTGATCATATCAATAATGTTATTTAATCCTCTAGTTCCATCCACGTCATTGCAAACGAGAGGGTATTATGTTAAGCGAAATAAGTCAATCAGAGAAAGACATGTATCATATGATCTCACTGATATGAGGAATTCTTAATCTCAGGAAACAAACTGAGGATTGCTGGAGTGGTGGGGGGTGGGAGGGATAGGGGAGGGTATGTGCTATGGTGAGTGCTGTGAATTGTGTAAGACTGTTGAATCACAGACCTGTACCTCTGAAACAAATAATACATTATATGTTAAAAAAGAAGAAGAAGAAGAAGAAGGTAATAGGAAGGGAAAAATGAAGGGCAGAAAATCGGAGGGGGAGATGAACCATGAGCGACTCTGGACTCTGAGAAACAAACTGAGGGTTCTAGAGGGGAGTGGTGTGAGGGGATGGGCTAGCCTGGTGATGGGTATTAAAGAGGGCACGTATTGAATGGAGTACTGGGTGTTATACTCAAAGGATGAATCGTGGAACACTACATCAAAAACTAATGATGTAATGTATGGTGATTAACATAATAAAATAAAGTTTAAAAAAAGTAAAATTTAAAAAAGAAAATAATTAATGTAACATACTGCATTAACAGAATAAACAAAAACCACATGATCAGATAAAGAAATGTTGAACAGTCATTTGGAAAATGACCATACATTTCCTGTAAAAACCCTCAATGAACTAGGAATAAAAGTATTTTTCTCCAAAAAAAAATAATAATAATAATAATGTTATTTAATCAATTTTTTAAATTCATAGTATTTGTCATAAATGGTATTAAAGCCTGGGTCTAGATCTATGTCCTCATGGAGTTTATGAAATAATAATAATGCAATGTAATAAGTATACTGAGCAGTTAATCATTTAAACTAATAATCTACCTAAAATGTTGTCTTTGAAATCTCAGAGTTACATCAGTAAGAAAATAATTTAGATTTGTTAAAAAGTTGGACAAATCAATTGGCTACAAAAACTTTTTTTAAAAATGAAAGCAAGTATATCAAATCATCACATTATACACTTTAAGTATGCACAATTTTGTTTGTCAGTTATATGTCAATAAAGCTGAGAAAAAATAAAATAAAAACATTTCTGTGGTAAGTGTTTCACTGATGTTTTCTATTCTTTTCTCAAACCCAGTGAGTATACTTACGATTGTTACTTTAAATTCTCCATCAAGCATGTTACTTATTTCTTATTTTTTTCAGACTTTCTTATTCTTTCATTTGGGATAAACCCAAAAATGAATAATCCAATTTGAAAATGGGCAGAAGACATGAATAGACATTTTTCCAAAGATGGCATACAGATAGTCAACAAGCACATGAAAAGATGCTTAACATCACTCATCATTTTAGGGAAATACAAATCAAAACTACAACAAGATATCACCTCATACCTGTCAGAATGGCTAAAATCAAAAACACAAAAAACAACAGGTGTTAGCAAGGATGTGGAAAAGAACCTCTTGCACTGTTGGTGGGAATGCAAACTGGTGCAGCTATTCTGGGAAACAGTATGGCGATTCTTCAAAAAGTTAAAAATAGAACTACCCTATGATCCAGCAATTGCACTACTAGGTACTTACCCAAAAAATACAAAAATACTAATTCAAAGGGATACCTGCACCCCAAATGTTTATAGCAGCATTATGTACAATGGTCAAATTGTGGAAACAACCCATGTCCATCAACTGATGAATAGATAAAGAAAAGGTGGTAGGTATATACAATGGAATATTACTCAGCCATAAAAAAGAATGAAATCGTGCCATTTGCCACAACATGGATGGAGCTAGAGAGTATTATGTTAAGTGAAATAAGTCAATCAGAGAAAGACAAATACCATATTTTTTCACTCATATGTGGAATTTAAGAAACAAAACAAACAAGTAAAGGGGAAAAAGCGCATGAGAGAGAGGCAAACCAAGAAACAGTCTTAACCAGAGAATAAACTGATGGTTACCAGAAGGGAGGTGGGTGGATTGATGGGTTAAATAGGTGATGGGGATTAATAGAGTACTTGTTATGAGCACTGGGTGTTATATGGAAATGTTGAATCACATATATTGTACATCTGAAATTAATATTACACTGTATGTTAACTAACTGGAATTTAAATAAAAACTTGTAAAAAAAAAAATATTAAGGGTGTTCCTTGACTCTCTCTATGGTGTCACATGAACAGGCACCAGGTACAAGGAATGATAAGGCTCCCAGAAACATGTTTCACATGCATTTCAACAAGATGCCATATTATATTATTTTCCTCCTTAAAGACATAAAATATTACATAAGAATACAAAAAACAGCACCTGCTTTCTGCTAGAATCCTACTTGCAATAAATCTGAATCTGACAGATGAAGACTAAAGACAAGTGTAAAGTCTCCAGGAAATATGAACCACCAGATGTGCTGGTTGCCAACACTTCTATCCCACAAAACTATTCTCTGACTGCTGAAATCATCATCCTCTGAAAACAATGGCTCACTAAGCATCTGCTTGGAAATTAAAATTATAATCATACAAATATTACTTATTCAAGTCTTCTAAATATTGAGAAATTAATTGGCTGACAATTGTTCAAATATAACTATATATTATCCCCATAAGAGAGTTCTGTAGATGAAAGGTGAAAAGTTTGATTTCTGCAATTACAGACATGATCTCAGAAAGATTTAATTTTTGAATATTCCTATTTAAAAATCACTGATTGGATCTTAAACCCTAAATTTGTTGTTACATTCCTAGTTTTCCACTTGTAATTCCATTCTTTGGTATAGAATTAAAACTTCCAGTAGGTAGTAACATGACATGAAACATAGTACTGGTTGGAATTTCTCAGGTAAACAAATGCTGAAAGTTTTGCTGATACGGCTCTTCAGTCTTCTACTTTTTCCTATGTGAGTATTCAAATAAATGTAGAACAAAAGTTAAGTCAATACTTCAGGTCTTTAGTAAGAATGTCTCAAATGGGACATATTCTGTATTGACTGCAGAAACACAGTAATTGATTTGCATCTCAACATTCATATTGAAAAAAATTTCTAATGTTACACAATAGAGTGTTGAACATGAACTTCTCTTGGAGAGACATAATTATTTCCATATGCAGCATACATCTGGTTAGGAAATAGAATCTTTCTATGCACATTTATCAAGACCAAGGCCTTCTATCGACTGGCTCCTGAATTTTTCCAAGTTCATCTCTCATTACCACCCAACATGCCCATTGTCTTCTACTTACTATTCAACCAAAGGGAATGAGTAGTTACTGAGTATGATTGACTGAGGCTTGGCCTGTGGCTGTAAGGCATGTTATGTCTGTGATGATTTGCCTGCCCTCATTTCCTCTTGGGAATAAATGCTAGAGAATAAAATTAGCCTAAGAGTGCTGTGTCTGTATGATTCAGAGTACAGTTTTGCCTTTCATGAAACTTGTTTAGAAGTCCAATTTCTTAAAATTTTCACATCCTATAATTTTAGTATTTTCAGTGTCTTAGCAGCATCTGATACTGAGAAATGATATTAACCACCTCCAGACTCACACAGGATAGACTACATCAGTTTAGCATCTGAAACAGGAAATAACAACAATAATACTACCATTAAATATTTCTGCATGATCATAATATATCAGACACCATGCTAAGATCTTTAAATACATTTTATTTTTATAATTTGCATGTGAAATAGGTAATGGTTATTTGCATATTATATGGAAGGAAACAGGCATAACTGATGCAGTAAGTGTATAAATAATTTAATTAAGGGTACATTGTTCAGAAACAGAAATACCGGGGCGCCTGGGTGGCTCAGTTGGTTAAGCGACTGCCTTTGGCTCAGGTCATGATCCTGGAGTCCAGGATCGAGTCCCGCATCGGGCTCCCTGCTCGGCAGGGAGGCTGCTTCTCCCTCTGACCCTCCTCCCTCTCGTGCTCTCTGTCTCTCATTCTCTCTCTCTCAAATAAATAAATAAAATTTAAAAAAAAAAAGAAACAGAAATACCCAGATACAACCTCAGATCTTTCTGTCATCAAATCCAGACTTTTAATCATTTTACTATACTACCATCCCTACCTTATAACCTCCATCTCTAACCCAGCATATAGAATTACATTTTCTTATGCTTATTTAAAAGTTATTCATTGCTAGTTAATATTATTTTAATATTTAACAGGTTTTTTAGTGTCTTGAGGATTATATTTTCATTTTCTATTGTATTAACTTTTATTTTATTCTTTCTTTCTTCTATACTAGAATTCTATTGTGTCATTACTACTGAGACTTAGTAAAAATGTCTTAGCTAATGCATTTTACTTCTAATTACTTTTATATTTTAATCTTTTTATATTTAATAATTCAATTAATTTAGCTTCACTTTTTCTTATAATTACATTATTTTTCCTGGTGATTTTAGATAACTAATGACTATCAGGTAATGGGCACACTGAAAGGGGCAATGACTTTATCGATGTATCTGTTCAATCATTATCCACAAAGCCCAGGTAATCTATTATTAATTATTTTAGCTTCAAAAGTTCTTTAACAAAAAGTAGCTATAATTTGTTGAATGTTTAGCAGTATTAATTATATCAAAAGGCTTTATTTTCATTGAGTCCATTGCTTATAATTAAATAGAAATTAAGTAGTAACAACTCATTTATCATATGAGGAAAGAGGGGCCATAGCATTTAAATAACTCATCCAAAGGCATTTAGCCAGTAAGGACCCAACCTAGAATTGAACTTAGATGGATTTAAATACAAAATGTATATCTTTTCCAATACATGGAACTGTCATCCTGGTATCATGATAGACAATATTTTCTACACGGAAAGATTTTAACTTTCAGGCTAAGAAGGTACAAAATTTAAAGAAGTTGTCTGTCACTTTATAGAAGTCATTCTGATACCTGATATTATGATATTTAATCCTGAATATTAACAAATTATGATATTATAAAATCTGACTACAAGTGTCCAAAGGTGTTATAATGCATGCAATAATGCATCACTATTCAAATGGCAGATTAAGCAAAAGAGGCCCTAACTTATAGCTGCATTAAGAAGTGAGAACTTCTTTGAAATTGACATTAGCAGTCCCAAAGTTTGGCTAAAGCTCACTGGATACCTCATTCTTTTCTTTGGTGTGTGAGACCATTTGAAAACCCATGACACTAAAGACTTCCAAAGTGAAAGCCATCAAAAATTCTCTGACTTTCACAAATCACAAGGATAATCTCAAAGCAGAGTAAAAAATAGTAGAAAAATAGATTTTGTTATCTTATAAGTATCAAACTGTCCTGATGTTCATATTGAAGGTATTGCTCTGGAACTTACAGATAAATGCTAAATATGAAAATGTTGTGAAAAGAAGGGGCACATGCACCCCAATGTTCATAGTAGCAACGTCCACAATAGCCAAACTGTGGAAGGAGCCAAGATGTCCTTCATCTGATAAATGGATAAAGAAGATGTGGTTCATATATACAATGGAATATTACTCAGCCATCAGAAAGGATGGATATCTACCATTTACATCGACATGGATGGAACTGAAGGGTATTATGCTAAGTGAAATAAGTTAATCAGAGTAACACAGTTATATGGTTTCACTCATATATGGAACATAAGGAATAGTGCAGAGGACAATAGGGGTTGGGGGACGAACTGAATGGGAAGAAATAAGAGAGGGAGACAAACCATATGAGACTCTTGACTCTGGGAAACAAACTGAGGGTTGTGGAAAGGGAGGCGGGTGGAGGGGATGGGGTAACTGGGTGATGGGTATCAAGGAGGACACGTGTTGTGATGAGCACTGGGTGTTATACTGAACTGATGAATCATTGAACATTTTATCAAAAACCAATGATGTACTATACCTTGGCTAATTGAATTTAAATTAAAAAAATTAAAAAATAATAATAATAAAAAGAAAATGTTGTACAATAGTTGTCCACATAAACCTGAAAGGAAAAGAGCATTTTCATTTTTCTCCCTAAAAGAAAAAAAAAAATGTTAAGTACTTCTTGATATTATTTATCTGTCTATAACTATAAAATGTAGTAAATTAATAAGTTAATAAAGAAATAGAAACAGTTGCTCAATTAAAAACATGTATACCCACTGTATACCTGCTAGAATGACTTAAAGCCAAAACACTCACAACACCTAATGCTGACAAGAATGTTGAGTAACAGGAAATCTTATTCATTGCTGGTGGGCATGCAAATTATACAGCCACTTTGGAAGACAGTTTGGCAATTTCTTACAAAACCAAACACACTTTGGGGTGCCTGGGTGGCTCAGTTGTTAAGTGTCTGCCTTCGGCTCAAGTCATGATCCCAGAGTCCTGGGATTGAGCCCCGCATTGGGCTCCCTGCTCAGCGGGAAGCCTGCTTCTCCCTCTCCCACTTCCCCTGCTTGTGTTCGCTCTCTTTCTCTGTCTATGTCAAATAAATAAATAAAAGCTTTAAAAAAAACACACACACAATTTTAGCATATAATTCGGCAATTGTGCTCGTTGATATTTACCCAAATTAGTTGAAAACTTAGGTCCACACAAAACACAAAAACCTGCACAGGATGTTTGTAGCAGCTTTATTCATAACTGCCAACATTTAGAAGCAATCAATATGTCCTTCAGTAAATGAATGGGTAAATAAACTCTGGTACCTCCATACAATCAGTATGTACCTCAGAGTTAAAAAGGAATGAGCTATCAAGCCATAGAAAGACATGGAGGAAACTTAAATGAGTATTACTATGTGAAGGAAGCCAATCCTAAAGGCTGCATGCTGTATGATTTCAACTATTTGACACTGGAAAAAGCAAAACAATGAAGGCAGTAAAAAGATCAATGGTTGCCAGAGGTTGGGAGATTGGGTGGGAAGAGGGATAAATAAGTGAAGCACAAGGGATTTTTAGGGCAGTGAAACTATTCTGTATGATAGTATAATGATGGATACATGTCATTATACATTTATCAAAGCCCACAGAATGTACAACACAAGGAGTGAACCCCCGTGTAAACGGTGGACTTTGTTTGATAATGGGTCAATGTTGATTCATCAGACTGTAACAAATATGTCACAATAGCTCAGGATGTTGTGAGCAAGGCTATATGTGTCTGGGGAGGGGGGTATGTGGAAACTCTCCACACTTCTTAATCAATTTTGCCGTGAACCCAAAGTTGTTCCAAAATATAAAGTTTATTAATTTGGGGGCACCAGGGTGGCTCAGATGGTTAAGCATCTGTCTTTGGCTCGGGTCATGATCTCCAAGTCCTGGAATCAAGCCTAGCATCGGGCACCCTCTGTCTCCCCCACTGCTCATTCTCTCTCACTCTCTTTCTCTTTCTCAGTCTCTCTCTCAAATGAATAAATAAAATCTTTAAAAAATATATAAAGATACAAATGAGCTAAAAGCAAAATGTATATCATATGAATACTAATCAAAAGAACGCTGGAATGACTATATTAATAACTCCAAATCATGGGGCACCTGGGTGGCTCAGTCAGTTAAGCGGTTGCCTTCAGCTCAGGTCATGATCCCAGGGTCCTGGGATTGAGCTCCATGTCTGGCTCCCTGCTCAGCAGGGAGTCTGCTTCTCCCTCTCCCTTTGCCCCTCCCCCCACTCATGCTCTCTTTCTCTCACTCTACTCTCTCTCTCAAATAAATAAATAAATAATCTTAAAAAAAGAAACTCCAAATCAGTGTTCAAAACAAACACTATCACCACGGATAAAGAGTTTCAATTCATAATGATATGGAAGACATAATAATCCTAAGTGTTAATACATGTAAAACAAAATACTATTAGAAAAACAAGGAGAAATAGACAAAATTTCAATTCCAGTAGGGAGATTTTGACACCCTCTTTCAATAATTTAAAGAACAATTAAAGACAAATTCTTTAAGGATAGCACTGGATGTTATACACAACTAACGAATCATTGAACACTACACCAAAAACTAACGATGTACTACGTGTAACGATACATGTGCTAATTGAATTTAAATTAAAAAAGAGATTGCCATTTGCAACAACATGGATGGAACTGGAGGATATTATGCTGAGCGAAATAAGTCAATCAGAGAAAGACATGTATCATATGATCTCACTGAATTCTTAATCTCAGGAAACACACTGAAGGTTGCTGGAGTGGTGGGGGCTGGGAGGCATGGGGTGGCTGGGTGATAGACATTGGGGAGGGTATGTGCTATGGTAAGCGCTGTGAATTGTGTAAGACTGTTGAACCACAGACCTGTAACGCTGAAACAAATAATACATTATATGTTAAAAAAGAAGAAGAAGACAGTAGGAAGTGTAAAATGAAGGGGGTGGAAATCGGGGATGAGAAGAACCATGAGAGACTATGGACTCTGAGAAACAAACTGAGGATTCTAGAGAGGAGGGGGGTGGGGGTATGGGTTAGCCTAGTGATGGGTATTAAAGAGGGCATGTTCTGAATGGAGCACTGGGTGATATACGCAAACAATGAATCATGGAACACTACATCAAAAACTGAAGATGTAATGTATGGTGATTAACATAATAAAATTTAAAAAAAGAAAAGAAAAAGAAAGGATACAAAAAAGAGTTTATTTTTAAGGTAGGAGGAAAAGCTTAGATAGATGCATGACACCATGAAAGAATCTGCAGTGGGGGGAAATATCATTGATGCAGAAGACAGAGGGTAGCATTTCTCAGCCACTTTCAGAGCAAGTGAAGCTATTGGCCTTAAAAAAAGACAAAAGATTTATCTATAATACAGGAAGGTTAGACAGAGTATGTGGGTACATGTTCCTAGCAGATAGGTAGAAAAGGTGGTTAGAGATTTTAAAATGCCTCTTCTGATTTTCAATTTTCTCACAAAAATTAGAAAGATGGTCATCAGTTAAGAGTGAGGAATGAGAGAGAAAGAAGAGAGGTGTTAGATTTTGAGAAGAGAAGTAGGGAGTGGGAGAGTGGGTGGACTAGATATAATAATTGTCAGGAGTTCAAGGAACTGAGAGACCATTGCTTTGGAAGTGTTGGCCTTGCGTACTGAAATCTCCAAGAGGAGGTTTTGGAGTGACAGTAAATCAGAAGCAAAAGCTTTCAAAATACAGAGCTAGTTGGAGTGGAAATGGTAGGTTATGACCTAACAGTAGCTACATTGTTAAAACAATGAAGGTAAGGGATAATATTGCCTGGTACGTGAAATTCAAAGTTAATGGGTCTTAGGGAAGAGGAAAGGAGAATGTTCTAAAAAACAGCAATTTATATCAATGAGGACACTTGCCTCACTTTCAGGCTCAGTGCTATGAAACAGGACTATGGAGGTAGCAGTGTTCTCAAAGGAGATTTGAATTTGTTAGAGTAGGAATTAAAGGCAATGTTCAGAAAAAGTTTGAAGATACAGGGGATTTTCTTTTTCTAATACTGTTCTATGTGTTCCAGAAGACTCAGTGGAAGGCTTTCAGAAGTTGGGGGGTGGCTGAGAGATAGAGAATTGCAAATGTGCAGAGTCACCAGGAGCTAGAAGTCATAGAAGACGAGGATGGCTTGGGAATCTAGGTTTCTCGTGGCCACCTGTGTGATCAGGACAGAGACATGTCAATATCATTTCTAGTAACCTAAAGACAAGTGGAGGTGAGGCCATGATACTTGGAGAAAAATTTGGGATTAATAGAGGCCAGGGGGGCTCCTCTCCATTCTTGTAGGAGGAAACACAGTAACTAGAGAAGAGGTGTGATAATTAATAATGGAAACTTTATTTAAAATGGAGTCAGGAGGTCAACTGGGGGCGCTCTCACGCCCTACCACTCCTGGTCATCCAATAAGAAGAGTATCTTGCTAATTGATACTACCTATTCTAGTTACTGTTTTACTCCCCTAGCAGGAGGAAGAAAGGTTTTCTCCTCCCCCAGCAATACCTTAGCCAACTCAACCAATGAAAAGCCACTATACTTCAAATTCCCAGTTCATTCCAATGGACCTTTTGTTCATAACAGCTCTCTACACTCTCCGCTTTGCTCTATAAAAGAGCGTGTTCCTTTTCTCTGTTCTCTGGACTTGCCTGTGGTTTTGTTGTAGCTTGCTTATCCTGAATCACAATTCTCTGCTCTTCCTAAATAAACTCATTTTTGCTGGTAAAATAACTGGCAGTTTTATTTGTGAGGTTAACAGGGGCAATCATGTCTGGAGGCTTTCCTTGACTCCTATGGATGGAGGCTGAGAGGTCTGGATAGGGACCTTCCTACTTTTAGTCCACAGTACCTATTCTTGACTTCTATAGACAAGATTCATTTCCCTCCTAAGTGACTTTAGTACCACTGCCTGAATGCATGACGGACTATCTAACTGGTTCTTTCTCGTCTCCAGTGACCAAGTGGTAGAGCCGGGACTTCTGTTAGCTCCACTCAGCCATTACAACCAATTAAAAGTCTTCCTAGAATTTTTATGATTATTTTTTCATTCTGTAATTTTCTTTATACTGATGTAATAAACCTAGCTTCTTTTACTTATACAATGTCTAAAAAGGGTGATTTAAATTCAATGACTATTCAGCAAAAAATTCTAAGCTGGCTGACATCTTTCCAAGATACAGTGCTCTCGGATAGAATCAAAGACCAAATCAGTATACCGTGTTTTCTTCTCTGCTGAATGGAATATAATTGTGTGGATATCAATGAATGGTAAGTGAGTTTTAAAGATATAATGCCTTAAACATGAGAACAGGTACCTATATATATTTATTTAATTCAATGACAATATTACCACCAACACATATGTGAAGCACATTACAGTTTATACTGTAATTTCATGTTTGATTCTCCCATAATATTGTGCACATGTTATTTTTACTGCTTTGTAGGTAAGAAAAGTGGATTCCAAAGAGGTTAAAGGTGCACAGGTGGGCTGTGCTGAAATTCAAGCTTTCCTATTACACTGTTCTTTCCTTTTCAGAATAGTCAATACATTGAAAGAAGAAACTGAACTAGAGTCTGAGTCTTTGGAATCTTAGTCATGAGTCCTTAACCTACATCTCTGTATGCAAAGGACAATTTGGAACATTTAAATTACTGTTTTTCTTTTGGCTTAAGTGGGCCATATGTATAATATTCTCTCTCTCTCTCCCCTCTCTCTTCCTTCCCACATAATCTCTTTCCTGTTATGTTTATTTCTGCCTACTATATTCTATTATTTTGATTTTAAATTGCAAGCTATGGATGTGAACAGTAATAGACAAGGATTCTGTTTTTCAATGCCTCTAGAAATTAATTTAAAAATCTCTGGGGTGACTGATTTGGTTCACCACACTAAAATCATAATGTTAGTCATACATGTCTCAGAGGGTGAATATAATTTAGAAAATGTTGACATGAAATTTGCATATAGACAGTATTTGGATACTAAATATACTTAATTACATTCCATGAATATATCCCCATTTCACTTTATTTGTGGCAAGAATATATTGAATATTCTTGCACTGATTGAGCACAAAGAAAACAGCTAATCTCTTTTTTTTTATTTTACATTATGGCAAATGGCGGAGAAATATATTTAAATACACTTACCAGTGAGTTAAATAAAAAGTAAAATAAAATTTTATGATAAAGTTTCCTGGGTTTGTCTTGGTGTAAAAGTTGCTAATATATAACTACTGCAAAATTTGAGAACACTGATGCCCTATTAAATGTTAAGGAGAGTACCAGGAAAAGGTTCATGGTAGTAACCTGCAAAGAAAAGGAATACATTAAACAGGAATACCACATCATGGATATTTTTTTTTCTCATAAAACTGTAAAACTAATTCATTTGCACTTAAGTAGTGAGTAAGTTAGTCATGAATAGGGAATTAAAGCTCACTCCAACCTGAATATTTGGGAAATAAATTAACACGTAAACTATTGCTAAATCAGAGAGATGATTAGATTAGTTATGGAGGAATTTTAGTTCCAAAAGGTGAGAAATATATGCAAAGTATATGAGCTCTTGATATTATTAATTTTGTTTCAAATCCAATGAGGCTTCACAGTCCCATTAGAATATTTCTTGGGTAGTAAAAATATATAGGATCTCCATTTTCTCAAATATTTCATTTCCATAGCAGTATCAGGGAATCACAAGCATTAGATTCAACCCATGGGGAGACTCTTACAGAGCTTTCCCAAGCTATCCATTTGGATACATTATTCATATAGAAAAAATACTAATTTTTCTTAGTTGGGAATACTATCTTTTTTCGAATGCTCTTCTGACTGCTTTTCCTACACTTAACTTGGCCACCTTAAAATAAACCTAATAGAATGAGTAATAATCCCCCTTGGGACAATGGATTTACAGTATGTATATAACCATCCACAAGGAGGGATATGATGTCTGCTATTTAGCAACAAGCCAAAGATGATAATAAAATCATTAGTTCTGTCAATATAAATGCTAATAGAAAAGGCAAATTGGATCCATGCCTGGTATCACATTTTCTCTGATAGGAAATCAGAGCAGAGAAATCGAATCTGACAAATCTTAACATTTATAGACCAACATCAAAATTGTAGTCTAGAGTACACAATAAATGGCAGAATGCTTCTTAATTAAACTGTGCTTTTGTTAGGTCAGGATGAATAGCTTCTGCTTGGTCAACAAAGTGATCCACAGTCTCCCAGAGGGATCCTTAAAAAATATAGTACAGAATAAAGGCCATAATGTTAGCAAAAATCAAGCTGACAAGCCTGCACTAATTATCTTTGGTATTGCAACACTGCTAATAGAGCTGCAGTCTGAAAGATAATAGAGGTGAACTCATTAGCGGTGCCTTGAACTAATGTTTGTAAGGGGAGCATTTATTGTCTGCTAGTCCTTGCATAGTTCAACATTTTACAGCAGCATATTAAACAGGAATCTCACTTGATTTGTGAGCATTTTTTTAAACTCTTGGTATAAATGACTTCATTTGGGGAGAAACAAATTTCAGTAAATTGGGGAGTCTATAAGACTTTAAAGGCAAAGATCACACAATTGATGAAAGAAATATATTTAAAATGTTTCACTTTTGATAAAGGACTTAAAGGATATCCAAAGTCAGTCATGGAAATCTCCCCATTAAACTTTACCTATATAAATGGAGGGAAAAGTCTATAAAAGATATAGAGATATATTTTAGCATTTTCTACAATTTGATTATTTTTAGTGAAATTTAACCTTATTTTAGTAACACTAGTAGAAATGATTTCTATTGTTTTATAAGGAGAAGTGTGTGATTTTTGTGTTTGGAAAATAACAATGGAATAACCAGTGCAACCAGGCTTTTGTTGGTTACTTTAGTTTAGTTTGCTTGCTTATTTGGCTGTGGGGGCATGACTGAATTAACTGGGGACATAATCTTTTCTATTTCTATTTGGCCATATCTATTCAGTCCCCTCCTCCCATCACTTGCCCATCCCATATAGACCCATCCTCCTATGTAAAATTAAGAATCTGTATGTATCCACCAAGATGCCCTATCACTTTTGAATAGCCACCATTTGCAAATGACTGTGTAATGTCACTCCAATAATGGTTTATTTCACAAATGTTTCCTGTATAGGACTCTCTCTATTTGCCTGCAGTAATTTCCTGTAGAGATTTTATTCAGTCAACTCATTTTATTCAAGCTACAGTTTTAACTAAGGAATTAAACCAAATTATAAGTTTTGTCTCTCTGAAATTGCATTTCAATGCCCATTTTTGTATGGTAAATTTTTGTCAGAAATATGCAATTTTAAAGACCCTAATGTTATCGAGGACCCCATAAAGGAGAAATAAATGTTACCTTCAGGTAATTAGGTAATTTTCAATTTCTATATATTTCTCAAAAATAAAGTTAATGTGTGTTTTTAAGTAATATGATTCATATTGTATGGATATTAAGGAAAATTAGCTATATTTATAAAATGTATCATGCTTCTTTAAAATTGTCCTCAAATCATATTGTTTAAATTAATCCCCACTCATTTCAAATATATTTTCCCACTAGCCATTTAATATCTAAGACAAATGTTAACATACATCCACAAAAACAAGCAAAACAAACATTATAAATACATAGCTTTATATAAAAGATAATGTAGAAATTTAGTAGCTGTGTTTCAGAGCATTACATATGTATGTTTTTTATTTTTATGTTTTGAGTTTTTGTGTATGTCATATCTGTATTCATACGTGCACCTGAACTTAAACATTTTGTAAATGGGTTGTTACAAATTTTGGTTATAGATTTAAGAATTTTGTAGATGGATAGAATTCATATATCTGAAGTTACACAAAGTTTGAGTTGAAAGTACTGGAAAATGAAAGCAAGAAAAGTTACATAACCTCTTCCTAGCTGGTTAGTAAAATTCTAATGACCTTAAAATTAATGCAGAATTTTAGGGTGAGAATCTAGGAGAATTATGACCTTGAAAAAGTACATTGTATTACTCATCCTACTCCTACTACTCCACACCTAATGAGAGCAGCCGGATGAATCTAGCCTCAACCAGACCCAGTGGTTTTCTCTGACATACGACCTTAAAGTGCTCTGAGAAGGACAGCTTGTCTGTTTTCCACTGTCTGAGAGAACGTGTCCACCTATAAGGAGAAGTTTTTCTATGTCTCAATACTATCTTCTTTAACATAGATTATCAAAAATAAATTTTAATTGATTAATTTCTTCTGTAAGTGGGTGGCTTTATTATAATTCATTTAGTAGATTGCATTTTTTTAATTTCTTTTAATATATTTCAAATCCTTTAGATGGCTTCTGAAGACCAGGGAAAAAGAAAGTAGAAGCAATAACCAGACATTGAGGAATACTGCTAGTACATATAACATACACATAAACACACATACACAAACACACACATGCAAACTTTCCTTCAGCTGCTCCCAGAAAAAAGTACATGTTGGGTGCATCTGTCATAGTCCACATCTAAATACATTAGTAAAAACCAAACAGTAAGAACCAACAGCAGCAACTTCTTTTTTAAAATAAAATAAAAACAGAACTTGAATGTCCAGTCTTTGCAAATCAAATATTTTATTTTGCCCGTGTACCTAAAGTTCCACTTGTAATTATCTCATGTGACTAAAGGAAGAAAAACACTAAACCTATCTAATGAGTTTGCTGGGTAGATTAATGCAAAGTAACTAAAGCATTTTGAAAACATGGCATGGCTTATGAGTGCAAATGAACAACCAAGATGTCACTAATTAATAACATGCAAACAAGTTTATTCTTTTTTTAGTAAATAAAATTGCCAGACATTCAGTATATTGCAAAGCAAGAGAAAGTTTAAGTATGTTTACTTTTGGCAAAACTTTAAAGATTACTGGACTCAAACAGAAATAGTTATCATCTGTTGGAACCTGAGAAAACTCATAGAATTTTTTAGAAAAAATTTTCAGTTGACCAAGTGGTCACCACATTTGTTTGTTCGTTTGTTTGTTTGTATGGTTTTGGACACAGAAAACACACACCTCATTTTTACCATTGGGACAGAAAAATTTAAGATATATAAAACAGAAGAATCAGTACAACACAGAGAGATCCTCCAGACCCCCATGAGGGCATGTGAAAGGACAGAGGAAAGGAGGGAAGACTGGCCAGGAGGGGTGCAATACAGTTTTTTTTCAAGGTTGTTTTGGCCCAGTTTTGAGGTGCCGGCCAGAAGGCTGCAGTGCCCCTTATTGAGCCGCTAAGTCTATACCCGGACCACTTGTTATTGGGCTTTCACATACTGGCTTATACACACTGGCATCTTCCCTAATATACCCAGGGCCAGGCACCATGCAACTAGAGCTAGCCCCACAGCCCACAAAATTATGCAAATTAACCAATCCATGGGGATCCTGGAAATCTAGCTATCCCACCCCACTTGCCATGCTTACACTACCCCTTACAGTTCCAACTTGCTGTTCTCCTGTCCCTGGGGGCAACCCTCTGTATGGCCCTGCTTGATGGCCACTTCTATTTTAGAACCGCAAGAAACAAAGAGCTCTGCCTTTTATCTATCCTGGTGTCAGTGTTGCGTCCTGTCATCACAAGAATCTATATCATAAGATAAGGAGTCTCGGATGTTGCCCATTAAAAGAGTCCTGGCCACAGAGTTGAGGGTCCATTTCTGGGCTCTCTATTCTGTTCCATTGATCTAAGTGTCTGTTTTTGTGCCAGTATCATACTGTCTTGATGATGACAGCTTTGTAATAGAGCTTGAGGTCTGGAATTGTGATGACGCCAGCTTTGCTTTTCTTTTTCAACATTCCTCTGGCTATGTGGGGTCTTTTCTGGTTCCATACAAATTTTAGGATTATTTGTTCCATTTCTTTGAAAAAAGTGGTTGGTATTTTGATGGGGATTGCATTGAATGTGTAGATTGCTCTAGGTAGCATTGACATCTTCACAATATTTGTTCTTCCAATCCATGAGCATGGAACGTTTTTCCATTTCTTTGTGTCTTCCTCAATTTCTTTCATGGGTATTTTATAGTTTTCTGAGTACAGATCCTTTGTCTCTTTGGTTAGATTTATTCCTAGGTATCTTATGGTTTTGGGTGCAATTGTAAATGGGATCGACTCCTTAATTTCTCTTTCTTCTGTCTTGTTGTTGGTGTATAGGAATGCCACTGATTTCTGTGCATTGATTTTATATCCTGCCACTTTACTGAATTCCTGTATGAGTTCTAGCAGTTTTGGAGTGGAGTCTTTGGGGTTTTCCACATAAAGTATCATATCATCTGCAAAGAGTGAGAGTTTGACTTCTTCTTTGCCGATTTGGATGCCTTTTATTTCTTTTTGTTGTCTGATTGCTGTGGCTAGGACTTCCGATACTATGTTGAATAGCAGTGGTGATAGTGGACATCCCTGCCGTGTTCCTGACCTTAGGGGGAAAGCTCTCAGTTTTTCCCCATTGAGAATGATATTCGCTGTAGGTTTTTCATAGATGGCTTTTATGATATTGAGGTATGTACCCTCGATCCCTATACTCTGAAGAGTTTTGATCAAGAAAGGATGCTGTACTTTGTCAAAAGCTTTTTCTGCATCTATTGAGAGGATCATATGATTCTTGTTCTTTCTTTTGTTAATGTATTGTATCACATTGATTGATTTGAGGATGTTGAACCAACCTTGCAGCCCAGGGATAAATCTCACTTGGTCATGGTGAATAATCCTTTTAATGTACTGTTGGATCCTCTTGGCTAGTATTTTGGTGAGAATTTTTGCATCCATGTTCATCAGGGATATTGGTCTGTAATTCTCCTTTTTGATGGGGTCTTTGTCTGATTTTGGGATCAAGGTAATGCTGGCCTCATAAAATGAGTTTGGAAGTTTTCCTTCCCTTTCTATTTTTTGGAACAGTTTCAGAAGAATAGGTATTAATTCTTCTTGAAATGTTTGGTAGAATTCCCCTGGGAAGCCATCTGGCCCTGGGCTCTTGTTTGTTGGGAGATTTTTGATGACTGCTTCAATTTCCTTAGTGGTTATAGGTCTGTTCAGGTTTTCTATTTCTTCCTGGTTCAGTTTTAGCAAAAATGAGCCTGCACTGGGGTCATTGTCTTGGTGTGGCCTAGAGGAGCATGACCTTGGAACAAATGAAATGGTGAATACAGAAAGGTGGCAACTGGGCCTTCCCAGCAGCAAGTTCTCTTGAAGGAGATGGAAGTTGCCCATCTCACAAGGGTGATCCCAACCCTACTCCAAGGACAGATTTTCAGTTAATCTGTGCATGAAATTCCTCTGTGACTGTTATTGGTGCAGGAGTAGACTCATGGTTTCAATTGGCCATCAGACTGAAGGAAAGAGTGGTAGTCCACGTCTGTGGTGGAGTTTCTCCTCTCTCCTTCCAGCCATCAACAAAAACACATATATTCTCAACTGCCACTGTTGACAGAAAACTATTAACCATGAATGGAACCAGCATCAGGATGAAGCCCATGCTTTGTGGTGACACTGGGAGCCTGCCTGCCTCTGGACTTCAAAGTATGTGTAGTCAGAATCTGGGTGTCTTTCGGTCCTCGACATCAGGAAACAGTCTACAGAATTTCATTTTTAATACTTTGCTCATATGGGTGCATGCTTTCACCAATATAAGGTAAAAGTACCCAAACACTCAAAGCAATCTAGTCAGTGAAACCTCAAAGAAACTTCAATATGGCATTTTTCTCTCTCAACAAATGCACTTCAACCAGCTCTGTTTGTTCCTAGATGGATTGAGGAGACAAACAGCAATGAAATACATTAAGAACAAAGTTTACAAAGAAATCTGATCTAATAAGCTCTTCTAATCACTCCTGCAAATATTGGCATATTTTGACATTGTAGTTTTAATAAATGCAAGAATCTGCTACAGTTGATTATCTGCTTTACATTTGAAAAGTGTATCGATCACTTGACTTGAATTAACGATGCAAGTTTCTTAATTGGACAATCAGGATCAGGAAGCTGGATATATGTTCAAGAAGAGCTTCTCGTTTACTGACTCCCTCATAGGAACTAATGAGATTATCATTTAGGGTAATTTTGCTTCCTCTACTGATTGAAATATTATGACTGTACAATATTGACTTTCCTTGATAATAAAATGCAATTGGATTATTAAAACTTATTATAATGACTTGGGATTTCATTCTTGATTATTTTAAGAAACTATATTCTTTTTAATTCCTGAAAACTTTATTTTCTACATAGGGTGATCTGAGTTACCTTGGCTTTTTTCATAAAGTCAAGACATTTAAAACTTAAACTATAGAAGACACTGAAACCTTCTTTTAAAAGGAAATTCCAAAGATATCCGGAAAACTATGACTGGTTAAGGTCTTGACAACTAGGGAAAAAAGGAGTTATGTTCTGAGGAAATTAGAAACTGTAGTACTGAGGACAATGCTTACATAATCTATAGCATTTTTTATTGCATATGCATTTTCAAAAGCTCCACCTGTCTAATTTCATTTGTATTCTGAGACAAGTGTTATTTCCTAAATCTTGTAAATAAAAACATTGAATTTCAGGTAATTTGATATTTGTTCTAAGTTAAAGACTTGGTTCATGGCAGACCCAGAATTAGAATCTATTGCTCTTTTCCTCCCTAGATTGCTTCATGGTTCAATCCAAACTCAGACTATAAATTAATTAGAAAATTATTAATGCACAGGCTTGTACATGCGTAATATGTGTAACATATTTATATGATAAATTTTGAAATAAATATTGTTATTACTATTACTGGTTGATTTCTCCAACCCATTTTAATGTATATTCATTTGTCTGAGCTTCTCATACCCGGCATTTACTTTCAGAAGTTATTTGAAACAAGTAGATAGAAATAAGGTTTTCAGGGGCCCCTGAGTGGCACAGTCCATTCCATGTCCGACTCTTGGTTTCAACTCAGCTCATGATCTTAGGTCCTGATCTCAGAGTCATGAGATCGAACCCTGTGTCAGGCTTGGCACTCAGTGTGGAGTCTGCTTGAGATTCTCCCTCCCTCTTCCTCTGCCCCTCCCACTTGTGCTCTCATGCTCTCTCTCTCTCTCAAATAAATAAATAAATCTTTAAAAAGAAAAGAAATAAGGTTTTGCTATCACTTCTTTTAAGAAGGCCCACCATTATGGAATCCTAAATGAAATGCCTTCTCCAAATGGTAATCTTTTCATTTGTTTTTCTTTTTTGTTGTTGTTGTTTTTGTTTTTAGTACAACCATAGCTACAATATCTGGCACAAAGGGCAAAATGAGGATTTGACATTAATTCTGGTATCCTAGGGTCCAGCGCATGTTCCCACAGCATAGGGCAGACAGGAAATTAGTTCATTACTTATTTTATATGTGCATCCTAGAAAGCTAAAGGATCTAGGGGAATCCTGAACTGTTCTAATTGCTTTCTAGTTTCTACTGTTTACTAGGTCATAATTATTTCTATCAAACATGCATTCATTAAATCACAGAAATTATTTCATGGGGCTTATGATGGGGACCACTCATCCACTAACCACACTGAGTTCTTTCCAGAAGAAACTAGGTAAGTTAATAAATGTTCCTAAAACACAGAAGTAGCAATCTCTGAATCCAGCTTCAGTATCTGAAGTCTTTGTAGTCAGTGAGTGATCCTAAATGGGATGAAAAGTAGCCCCAAATAAAATATTAGTATAATTCAGCCCCAAATTCAGAAAGAGTTTACTCAGACAAGGTGTCTTCTCTCGTATCTGCCAATAAATATGTGATTTCCCGAGATAGGAAGGGAGAGCAAGAAGCTCATTCTTTTTCTGTAGACTTCACATATTAAAGATGCAAATGTGGACAGTAGCATTCTCCCTCTTTGACAATCTAAATGATAAGAGGGAATAAAAAACATAGATTTTCTCATTCATAGAAAGTCTGAACCATTTTCTGGTTCCTTCTGCTTAATGTGTCATCTTTATATTATTCACATTAAAATTTTGCCAGTTACCACTTCTTTAATTCTTTGTATAAATGCTTCATAGGATGGAGTCCCCAGGTATTGAATATCTATATGGCAATGCAGTGACCAAAGGACTGCTACCTTAATAGAAAATCATCTTCTTTGCTGTTATATAAAAGCCAAAGTCAACTTATCATGTAATAACATAGTTTATTGGAATGACTTGAATATTCTAGAGATTAAATGCCATTTCCATTCCTTTATTTTCTTAAGATTTTATTTATTTATTTATCTATTTATTTATTTATTTGAGACAGAGAGAGAGAGAGCAAGAGCAAGTGGGGTGAGGGAGAGAGACAAGCACTCTGTCTGCACTGAGCACGGAACCCAGTGTGGGGCTCAATCTCGTGACCCTAAGATCATGACCTGAGCTGAAATCAAGAGTCAGATGCTTAATTGACTGAGCCTTCCAGGTGCCCCCATTCCTTTATTTTCCTATTCAACAAATATTTATTAAATGGCTACTCTGTTCAGGTATTGCTTGAGATTAACAACTGAATAAAACAAAAATCTCTCCTCCTTTTATGTGAAATACATAAAGACTAGCAAATTCATGCGGGATAAATCTAATAAATTACATGCTGACAAAAAGGTGATGTGCAGACCATCACTTTGTCTTTGCTGAAAGCCCTATATAGACATAAATAGGGAATTTCTAGGTATTGGGAGTAGGTATAGATAATGGAAGGTGGCATAAAGTGTCTTTCAGATGCATCAAAAGGAATATTGCATAAATACGGTATGTCAAGAATTTCAGGATTTGATAATCCCCAGATATTTGGACCTTCTTGACTGGACTTCCTGAGTAGCAGTATAAATGATCACTTTATAGAGCATAGATTTTTTTCATGCATGATGACCTGACCATTCCAGCTAGTGTGAGGGTAGCCATTTGTTCAGAGTTCCTCAGACTGGAAGTTTACTCATCCTGCTTGGCTTGATGACCACTGGCACTTTCATCTGAGAGACAGAAAACAGACTCAAGGAAGCTGCTCTCACTCATGAATGCCAACACAACTGCTTAATAATGCCTATCCATGGAACTAATTGAATCTAGAAATTCCTTTGCCACCATCCTCAAACCCAGTCCCAATCTTCTTGGACCCTTTGCATAAGCCATAAAGTTAGTCCATCCTCCAATTCTAATGTTGTAAGGAAGATGTTTAGAGATACTTCTTCCCTTGACTGTTACTTCTTTGCTCTAGTTTCCTTTTATTTCTGGACCTGAGCACCATTTTAGTCAGTATACTCCAAAATGTAATCATTTTCCATATATTTCCATTGGAAATGTAATCATTTCCATTCTATATTATTTCCATATTATATAAAATATAATCATTTCCAAGTACTCCTCTATATCTCTCATGAGTCTTGTGTTTTATTTGCCTTTCATGTTCTTTAAAGAACTGGGTTCTGTTTAATTACAAATAAAATTTTGTACAAAGAACATTCAAATGGGATGCTTCATATTTCTTGAATAATAATGGAATATTTACTATTAATAATAATGGGTGGAATAGAGAAAGTCCCACAAATGAATGAGCAAGACCATAAGAAAAATAAATGGCAAATTTTGGGCACCTGGGTGGCTCAGTTGGTTAAGCGACTTCCTTCGGCTCAGGTCATGATCCTGGAGTCCCTGGATAGAGTCCCACATCGGGCTCCCTGCTCGGCAGGGAGTCTGCTTCTCCCTCTGACCCTCCCCCCTCTCATGTGCTGTCTCTCATTCTCTCTCTCTCAAATAAATAAATAAAATCTTAAAAAAAAAAAAAAGAAAGAAAAAAGAAAAAGAAATGGCAAGTTTTAATATAACTGCCACAAGGGAGTGTTATTCCTTTTTAATGGTTCAGAAGCAAAGCCCACCAAATAGGCCTTATACTCTCATTGCATTGTGATCTACCTTCATAATTCTCCTATATTAAACCCAAAATGATATTGGGATAATCCTTCTCTTTTCAAGCTTTTAGGATAATGAATTTGTTTTGAATTTCAATTCAAAGGGAATCTTCACAATTCCCATTGAAGCAATCTTGCTGATCAGCAACATTTGGTGCAAATAGTAATCAAGCTTCAAAATTATGCGAAACATTCCCTATTTCTCAAGAATTTCACTGAATTATTTAAGACTCAGTGTTGGAAACAAGCACCAGCTGTGGTGTGAAGGGGGTGGGGATTTGTAACTATGCACAAAGGATTGGAAAGCTCAATGAGTACGATTCACATAGCTGCATGTCCTTCTGGCTGGACTGCGGTGAAATCACACTGAAACCTAACTGCACAACACACATCAATTACCCAAAAAGGATTTTTTTTTTGTTTTCAATTAAAAAGTGTTTTGTCACAATACCTTGCCATCTGCCTAAAACTTTCAAGAAAAGTTACATAACTCGAGTTTAGTGGTATGGGCTGTGCATTAATATGATATTAATTGTATAAGGCGCTACTGGCTGAAATGTATAGCAATGGCATAACCCCAAAAGGCACCAAAGCAAGGATAAACATCATTGTCTTCCCAAGAGATTGTCACTTCATGAGTAACAGTACATGATAATTTGGTCAATAAAAATAAAGTCATAATAAAGACTAAAGCAAAAACCAAAATAAAAAACCAAGGGGTTATTAAACAACTAAATATTAATTTCAGTTATACTTCAAACATACCGGAGATGGCAGAGACTTCGTTGTCATGGTACATCTGTGTTATATGGCAATATCGGACCAAATTCCTTAAGTCAAAACTGCAACCATTGTGATGCTTCTACCTTTGATTCTATCAAAACCCTAAGAAGAGTGGCGCCTGGGTGGCTCAGTCGTTAAGTGTCTGCCTTCGGCTCAGGTCAAGATCCCAGGGTTCTGGGATCGAGCCCTGCATCGGGCTCCCTGCTCCGCGGGAAGCCTGCTTCTCCCTCTCCCACTCCCCCTGCTTGTGTTCCCTTTCTCCCTGTGTCTCTCTCTGTCAAATAAATAAATAAAATCTTAAAAAAGAAAAAAAAAACAAGAAGAAAAGGAGGAAGAGGAGTAGGAATGCATTCTTGATCTGTTTGCTGCAATAATATTACCTTATTAACCTTTGATCTAGAGAACAACCTATCAATTATGCTTTAAACAGGACAGTAGTAGGCTAACATTCTTGATCTTTCTTCCCCTTGATCACTGCATTCTCTTACCAAAAGTAAATACTATTTCTATGATTCACATCTTTCTCTTGAGTTAGGAGATAAGATAAACTCAATTCAATGTATATTTATCAGACTTCTATTATGAATTCTTAGAACTTTGGGATATCCAGAAGAACAAAAATGATCCCTGTCCAGAAAGAATTTAAAATGTTATTAGTTAATAAGTGTGATTTACCCATCTAGACACCTGAAGCTATTGACCTTTAAGGAATGCCTATATTACTCAAGAATTTCATGATAATAAATAAATATCTAAAAAATTAAACCTCTGAGGGCACCTGGTGGCTCTGTCAGTAAAGCATGTAACTCTTGATCTTGGGGTTGTAAGTTCGAGCCCCATGTTAGGTGTACAGAAAAAAAATTAGCTTTCTGAGTAATATATATTAAAACAGATATGAGAGAATATATCTTTCTTGTTGATACATTAGGAAATTGCTTCCTCGGTGAATAGGTATAAGCCCGTCCAAAGAGGTGATGAATCTTTTCAGATCTCTTCGTACACTGGGGACCATGAAAGGAACAAATAGTCAAGCTTAAGATATTACTCAATTAGTTTGAAGACAATTGTTTTTCCTGGCCTGAGTAGGACTTGCCAAAGGAGCTTCCTGCTTTGTGCCTTCTTTCCCTCAATGGAGGAGACAAGAAAAACGAGAAGTTGTGAGGAAGACTGAGGAAAAAAAAATCTTTATTGGAAAAGAAGTAGGCACCTCAGACATCTTGAGTGGAAAAAAAGGCAGGAAGATCTGTTAGCAAAGAGAGTTTGGGACAGATCCTAAAAATTGGTAGATATGAGTTCAATGGTAATTTAATTAGCTCGATTCCAAAGACTGTCAGTTAAATAAAGAAACTCTTAGGATACATTTTTTTTTTTTCTCTTTCATGCACTGAAAGGAAATGACTCTATTATATGTTTTCTTACAGAGCATGTGTTTGGTCATATTCTGAGTAATTTTGCTTGAAATAATGCGGCTTTATTGAAAACACGAGCAGGAAACAAGAAGTGTTTATGTCCCAGATGAGGATTGTCATGAACGTTTTGCACAATTTCATTGTACAATGTGTCCACGCTAAGCGTATGTGACATTCTAAACTGCCTGTGGGAAAGCATGAAACCAAAGAGAAATTAAAGTAATTCCTAAACTAGAGGAAAGGACTAAGCTTTCACTCATTTTATTTTAGTATTATGAATAAAATTGTGTTGCTGTGTTGATAAATACAAAGTTATCCAAAGCAAGAGGCATCTGAGCATTTTTGTTTTATACCATTGTACATTTAATGTGTGCTTTTTTCAACCTTTAAAAAATAAAGAATAAGGGCACCTGGGTGGCTCAGTCGTTAAGCATCTGCCTTCAGCTCAGGTCATGATCCCGGTGTCCTGGGATCAAGCCACACGTCGGTCTCTCTGCTCAGAGGAGAGTCTGCTTCTCCCTCTCCCACTGCCCCTGTTTGTATTCCCTCTCTCGCTGTCTCTGTCAAAATAAATAAATAAAATCTTTAAAAATAAATAAATAAATAAATAAATAAATAAATAAATATAAAGAATAGACTTCTATGGGCAAAATTGTGAAAAATACTTAAATTGATACAGTATGTTAACATATGCAGATTCCTTTTACCTTCATAAAGTAGTTCAATCATTATACCCACTGCTAAGTGGGTATCAATGTCTTAGTTTTACAGAGAATTGAAGAGATTAAATGATTTTTTTTTTCAAAGAACCATAACTAGAAACTGGCAAATTCAATATGCAACTCAGGGCTCCTGATTTTATGTTCAGTACTCTTTTTCCACCACAAATGTGTACTGTGTTGCTCTCTTTTCTTCTTTATTTTCTCTCTCCCACTTTTAAGCAAGCAGGACTTCTGTTAACTCTGTTTTTTCCCTCAATCTTTGCAGACATTACCCCCTTGTGTCAGGCAAAGTCATCTAAGTAACAGATTATTTGAATACTCTGACCCTTGACCAACTCAAGCATGGTACTACTAAAGGAACCTTATGCCTTTATTGAGTCCCTAATATCTTTAATGTTAATTACCTAAGAATGCCAGAAGAGGCCTGGCCAAGTAGCTGTCTGGCTACATGAACTCCATGTTCCCTAAGGAGATACACACTAGTGGGAGAGGCAAGCCTTAAATTCTGAAGGCCACAGCGTGGCTAGTCACACTTATTCAGAGCTGTAAACCGCCCCCCTATATTATTTCTTCTTTTTATTCTCCCTAGTTTCCCACACAGTCCCTCCAGATGGTATTTTTCTACCTTTTTAATACTTTTGATCCTTGTTTTTCCCCAGAGACCAGTTTTGTTCTGTTTTTTGGTTTTTTTTTAAAGATTTTATTTATTTATTTGACAGAGAGACACAGTGAGAGAGGGAACACAAGCAGGGGGAGTGGGAGAGAGAGAAGCAGGCTTCCCGCCGAGCAGGGAGCCTGATGCGGGGCTCAATCCCAATCATGACCTGAGCCGAAGGCAGACACTTAACGACTGAGCCACCCAGGTGCCCCAGTTTTGTTCTGTTTTTAATCTGTTTCTAAAAAATAACTTCACATACTAATATAGTATATTCTCATTTGCTTTCTGTTACACTCTTTCCTCCAATCATTGATTTAACAAATATTTGCTATGTAGCCGAATATGGGCTATGTCGTGGTGTACAAAAATATGCCATCTTTTAAAGACTTTTTTCCAAGACAACTTTCTCTAATTTAAAGAGAAATATAAGTACAAGTTGTGCAATTTCTTAATAAGCAATTCAAAAAAAAAAAAAAACCTTCAGGAACACAGTAATGGTAAGAACGTAATGAGACAGTAGGTATGGATGGGCTGTTAGGAGGGTTAATATTTGAAACTGATTTTAAAGGTAGAATCAGGAGATTGAAAACAGCGTGGCAGGGCGCCTGGGTGGCTCAGTTGGTTGAGCGACTGCCTTCAGCTCAGGTCATGATCCTGGAGTCCCTGGATCAAGTCCTGCATCGGGGTCCCTGCTTGGCGAGGAGCCTGCTTCTCCCTCTAACCCTCCCCCATCTCATGTACACTCTCTCTCTCTCTCATTCTCACTCTCTCAAATAAATAAATAAATCTTTAAAAAAAAAAAAAAAAACACCGTGGCATTCCAGAGAAAGGTTGCACCATATGTAAATCACAGAATATGAAATTGCATTATGAATTTTGAAGGAAGACTGGACTGTAGATGCATTTTTGGAAGTAGTAAAAGATGAAGTTCAAAAGGGAGATAAGAGTCAGATTGCAAAGACCCTTTATGGCACATTAAGGAGCAGAGCCTCTACCTATGGGGAACAGGGACCTACTCAATGATTTTTTTTTTTACTATTATAAAAGTTTATTTAATAAAAAAGTTCAATATGAAATTGCACACGGCCTGATTTTTATATTGTAGTAAAACAAGTACTATGGAGGGGACATGTGGAAGCAGTTGATTTCTTCTGATGAACACACCCATTGTTTATACTCGCTCCAAGACTTCTAACATGATGATACTATTTCCTCGTATTACCGCCATTCCAATATTGTTCTATTGCCCACTAGTTGCTATCTCCACACATTTATCTATCACAAGATTCATAAATGGATCGAACCCCCGCAGTATTCCTTGGACATGTCTGCCACCATTTAATTTCAATGATAATTTCTAATCCGTAAATTTTTTCAACTCGGGAGGGTGAGCTTTGCTCATGGTGTCCACTCGGCGAGCTCAAAGATGCCTCCAACACCTACTCAACGATTTTTAAAAGTAGAGTAATGTAATCAGCTATGTGTGTTTAAAAAGGCATGCTGGTGACAGTGTAGAAGATGAATTGGAGAAAGGAAAAGATAAGGGGCAGGGAGAAAGAGGAAGTAATTATACACATCCAATTATGTCATGATGAGAATCTTAACTATGACAAAATCTAAACATAAGTGCTATATCAAAGCCATAAAAAGAGAACAGAAGTGTGTGCAATATACGTAAAGGACACAGAAGATAGGTTTGCTGATTCTGTCCGTGGAAAGGATGAATTCAAAGAGGAAGTCGCAAACTATAGGAAATTTATAACTTAGTGGGATTGTCAAAGTGAATGGTGGCTACTAAATGGCATTAGAGTGGTAGAGAAGAAAATGTGATAAAGCTGTTCTGAAGTGGGAGGCGTCATATGTCATCTAGGAGGGTGCATTGAGGAAGGTGAAGCTTGCAGGTGGTAAAACAATGGTGAGTCAGAAATTCCTGGTTTCTGGAGGAAAATGTCTCAGTAACAGAGAATGCTGTCTTTTGTGGAATTCTCAGACCCAAAGGGAATCTGACATCTCCTCACTGTCTCAAAGGCACCCTATGGCCACAACATATTTGTTAATGCATTGGAGCTCAGGGTACCATCAGCTAAGTTTCCAAGAGTTAGGATTGCTCAGAGTTCTCCCCTGAAGAGAGATGCAAGTTTGCACCTTCCTTTACACAGGAACCACAGAACATAAATTATTCATTTAAGAACAAGACTGAACATAGAAATTAGAAAGACACTTGAGCAGATGATTTAATTCAGGAATCTTATCCCCCATAAAAGTGGTCTCTCAAGAGTCACCAACAGAAAAATCTGTAAAATATCTTAAAGCATTTCAGGAGGTAGCTGCCAGTGTGAGAGCTAAAAATGAGATTGCTGGGATAATCATGTCAAGAAGTCGGCTCCTGCAGAGAACCCACTGAGGCAAAAGCAAAACAGATGTGTTTGACAGGTTGGAAAATGGCAGCAAAAGAATGAAACATTGAATTTGTAAATTTATAAAAAAAAATCAGCTTCCCTAAGGGCTTTTCCTTGGGGACCTCTGAGTAAAGTAAAAGAACTTGTTAGAAAGAAAAATGTCATTGTATTTTTAAGGGTTTAAGAAAAAAAAAAATTAAATAAATGAAGCCAGTTTAAAATCATAGACTTTGGGTAATTAGATGTTTCCCTGGCATCACTGAGTCCACCAATATGGAGCCCATATGACGAAAAGAAAAAAATTAAATGGGGCAGGGGAGAAAGTTGATATGTATTAAACAGCTACTACAGCCTGAACACTTTGCTGGATGTTTTACACGTGTTTTCTCATTTAATCTTCATAAAAGTCTTATGAAATAGGAATTACCCTCCCTATCACAAAGGGAAGTTGTCTGATGTCGAGAGAGGTTAGGTAAATGTATTTATTTACACAGCTTCAAGAAAAAAGACTTCCGGGATATGAAAATGATTAAAGATACCTATGATATGGCAAAAATGAAAATAATAATAATAATAATTTTAAAGTGGATGAGACAGATGCTAAAAAAGAAAGGGTAATACGGAGCAAAGAGCATATAAAACTGCATTCCTCATTAAATCTAAAAGTGGCTTAGTTGGACACATCTCTGTGATACTTAATAAAGAAATGTGGAAAAAGAGGAAGTATCACTCTTTTTGTGTTTCTAATACTCTCAAGATAATTATTTTTCAGAATTTCTGGAAGGTGACATTAGCTGGTGTAACCCCTCTAGTCCTTTGTTCATGAAGTTCTTGTGGGGATCCTAGATTCGGTAGGAAAGTCACAGAAGTGCTGTAGGACTGGTTATACTTAACCATGCACATAAAACAAGCTGCCTTTTAAATAAAGTTTGACAGCATTCTTGAGAAGTCTATGGTTGATAGGTGGATAGAAATAATATTTGGCTTTAGGGCAAAAAAATTCTGTTTAGAATAGACAGAATTCCTGTCTAGAACAGGAATATTAAGGGAAAAAAAATCATTGCTAATTTTAGGAGGCATTTGTGTCTGATCTATCTATGGAGAATAATGGACTATGAATAAAGGGAATACTAAAGAGTTTGTAAGACTGGTGTGCATATATATATATATATATATATATAGAGAGAGAGAGAGAGAGAGAGAAGAATCTGGAATTGTATGTCAAAGTCAAGAACTCAATATATCGACTCTAAAATCATGAAAGAAGGGCTTTGAAAAATGACTATGTGTGAAGTGCTCAATGGGAGGGGCCAGCATTTTTAAAAAGCCTACAGGGACAAAATTGGGGACATAAATGAGTTAAGTAAACCTGAGAGAAAGAATTAGAAAGTGGTGGGTGTGTAATTAATGGGAGGAGGTGCACTTGGCTGGCTGCCTCCACCAAGATTTAGCAGAGGGATCTCATATCAAGGATAAAATAGAGACAAAGCCCTCTTCACTTTATCATTTACAATGTGTAGGGTATATTAAAAAATTTACTAAACATATAAAGAAATATAACAAAATTAAATTAAAATATAACAATAATAAAATCTTCAAATATTTAGAAATAAGCGATATACTTCTAAATAATCCACGGGTCAAAGAAGAATTCACAAGGGTATTAGAAAATACTTTGAACTGAATGATAATGTAAACACAACATATTAAAAATGATGGGACACCAGTAAAGCAGGACCTAGATGAAAAATTATAATAAATAGATGATCTAAGCTTCTATCTTAAGAGGCTAGTAAAAAAAAGAAGAGCAAATCAAATTCAAATTAAGTAAAAGAAAGGTAAAACGAACAAACAGAAAAGCAACCAAACCAGGAAAACAATAAAATTGGAAACAAGCTAGAGAGAAAAAATCAACAAATCAAAAATTGGTGAAAATATTAATTTAATTGATAAACCGCTAGATTTTTCAAAAAAAAAGAAGAAAATGCACAAATTGCCACTATCGAGAATAATAGAAGGGACATCTTTACAAATCTTAAAGACATTAAAGAGGGAATATTATGAAAGATTTTATGCAATAAATTCAACATTGTAGATGAAACTTATCATAGAAAGAAAGCTTTCAAAAGTAATTAAAAATCTTCACTAAAAGAAACCATTAGTACCACATGTCTTCACTAGTGTATTCTATCAAACACCTAAGGAGGAAATAAAGTTGATCTTACACAAACTTCTTACATAAACTCTTTTTGAAAATCTAAGAGGCAGGAATACTTCCCAGCTTGTTTTATGAGGCAGACAAAACCTGACAAACACATTAAAAGAAAATCAATTAATGACAATATCAATTAGAAACATAGAGGCAAAAATCTTTAGGAAAACACCAGCAAAACAAAGCCAACAATTCATAAAAAAGATAATAGACCCAAATCAAGTGAGGTTAATTACAAGAGAGCAAGATTGGTTCAATTTTCAGAAATCAATCAGTGTAATTAACCACATTAAAAACTAGAAAAGAAAAATTATATTATAATCTTAGAATTAAACACCCAGTGTAAAGAAATAGTTAAGTTAGGAAATGATGCATTCAAAGGGTGTATGAGAAAAATACTTCTGTCAGAATTCAACAATTGATTAGAGCCTAAATAGATGATGGTAAGGGGCGCCCAGGTGGCTCAGTTGATTAAGCCACTGTCTTCGGCTCAGGTCATGATCCCGGAGTCCCAGGATCGAGTCCCGCGTCGGGCTCCCCGCTCAGTGGGGAGTCTGCTTCTCCCTCTGACCCTCTCGCCTCTCATGCTCTCTCTCACTCTCTCTCTCAAATAAACATATAAAATCTTTGAAAGAAAAAAAGATGATGGTAAATTATGGGGGTTGAGGAAGCAATCAGGGATCTGGGTCGAGAAGGACTTTGTAATCTGAATGGAATGAAAGCTATAAGAAAATCTAATAATGATGGAGGTGGCAATTAATACAAAGAAGGCTCAATGTCTATAGGTGTTCGAGAAAACTTAAATGTTAAAGGGCACATGTGCATGATAACAAAAAGCTAAAATCATGGCTTATTTTATCAAAAGAAAAAGAACTTTGCCATTTTATTATTTCAAAAGCACAAATGTAAAACAGCAAATCAAAACAGTTTTTTCTAATGTCCTATTTAAAGCATTTAATTAAAAATAATATTTAGTCTGTGAAGACCTAATATTATTGTTGTTTATATTATTGTTGAATATAAGATGAAAAACTAATCTTTTTATCTATAATAGCATATGGCATGTAGGAGGTGCCCAATAAATGTGTGTTGAATGGATGAATGAATTAATGAGATTTGGAATATTTTTATGGTAAGCTTTTTAGTATAATTTTAGAACTTTAAAGCATAATTAAACAAAATATGTTGAACAGCTTTTTATCCTTGGAAGAAGATATATATGTATATGTGTGTGTGTATTAATTTTTAAATTTTATAAATTTTAAAATTTATATTATATACATACAGACAAACATATGTATATATGCTTTCTCTGTTTTTGGAGAATAATTGAAATACAATGTATTAGTTTCCAGTGTATAACACAGGAATTCAATATTTATATACATCAGGAAATGGTCACCACAGTAAGCCCATTTACCATCTGTCACCATTCAAAGGTGTAACAACTGCATATACTTTACTTCCAATGCTTTACTTGCCTTGAATTTAAACTTATCATTTGTATGAACATTTTGTACAAAGTAAATGTACATTTTGATAAAAATACGTATGGTTATTATGAACCTATATGCTTCTTTTTACTATTTTAATAAGATTTATTTCATTGTTTTTTGTTAAATACAGAAGAAATACAAACTTGCATCAGTAAGAATTTTTATTATAAACCATTTAAGGCTGTAGTCCAGAAGGGAATCTGTAAGTCCATATTGACTCCAGTGTAAGCTTCATTTCCCTCAATACACAAATGCATATGCAATACAACATAACTTCTATGAAGACAGGATGTTTTTTGATGTTGCTCTAGTTTCCCACAACCGTTCCTCAGAACAGTTCCTGAAACATAGTGATACATAACAAATTGATATGCTAATAAATTGAATAATTAAAGAATGAAAAATAAGCTTAGACTGTACATTTGCCATTAGGATTCCAACCATCTGATAGTGTGCAAACTTTGTTTTGTTTTCTGTTGGGAGGTCAGTTTTGTCCACGGAGATGCAGCCTAAATGGTGAGTGAAGAAAGGAATTTAGAGAATCCCTAATAGAGATTGTCTTTTAATAGTTCTATTTGTTTAAAAGAACTAAAAAAAAAAAATAAAGGGCCAAATAACATAAACTTGGGTTATGAAACAGTTAGGGGTAGAGGAGGGAGGGAAGATAGCGGAAAGTCAAGAAGATAAAGGCAATAGAGAAATTTATTAGTCTCCTAGGAGAATGTAATTTTAGTTTATTGCTGTACCTTTCATATTTGGGCCTTCTGGGTTTGTTATTAAAGAGTTTCTCTGGAGAGGTAGGGTCATTACTCTCTTCTGTTTATGGAAATAATATAAAGTTCTACTAGATGTGTCCAAAAGAGGTTGCAGAAGACATATACATTTATTTTTACACTTAAAGTATCCGTGCTCTCCAGTAGAAATTTTTGCAAGTTGGAAATACTTCACGTTGTCCAATATGGTAGCTACTAACTATATGTGGCTATTGAGCACTTTAAATATAACTATTGAGGAAATGAACTGTTGATTTTAATAACTTAAATTTAAATAGCCACATGTGGCTAAAGGCTACCAAATTGGACAGAGGAGTTTTATATGATCAAAATAAGGCAAATCTATTTTATTTTCACAATAGTCCAATACAGTATAATCATAAGGCAGAGTGTGAAACATTTCTTCCAACCAGCAAATCAGTGTAAATTTAGCCTCTGGAATGACCACAGACTCCAAAATGAAATGAGTATCACAAGAAAATGGGAATGTAGCAACCAGTTGGGAACACAAGAGTAAACCGATGGAGGTGGATAGAAGTAGATATAAAAGTGGATAAAAAGAATCATTATTTTTGGGGCGCCTGGGTGGCTCAGTTGGTTAAGCGACTGCCTTTGGCTCAGGTCATGATCCTGGAGTCCCGGGATCGAGTCCTGCATCGGGCTCCGCAGGGAGCCTGCTTCTCCCTCTCCCACTCCCTCTGCTTGTGTTCCCTCTCTCGCTGTGTCTTTCTCTGTCAAATAAATAAATAAAATCTTAAAAAAAAAAAAGAATCATTATTTTCATAATAAAATAAATTGTGTCAGTACATAATTTTATGCAATGGGTCAAAATAAATGATTCTCTAACAAAAAATAAAATACAATTTTTGATCAAACTTTCATGGTAATTTTAGTAATTGCTTTACCTAAAGCCTATAAGGTTTTTCTTAAGAAACCTACCATATTAGAGAGGTTTAATATAATCTTTTGCTTCAGAGTATAACATTAAGAGCTTGATTATTAACTGGTAAATATGATGCTTTTCATTCTTTTAATTTTGCAAAATTAAATTTTGCCTGCATTACTATGATTTTGATGACTATTCATGCTAGTAAATGTATATTTACAATGCATATTTACTTTGAAAACCTTATATTGTGAAAGGGACTTCAAAGATCACTGAATACAGTCTGCTACTTCTATGAATAAAGAAATGGAAACCAATGAAATCTGAGGACTCTGTTTGTTCATTTGTTTTTAAACCTTATATGTTTAAAACAAGTATATTTAAAATCCAAATGGATGCTACCTTATGTTTACTTGCAAAGTCTTTCTTATGAGTAAAGTAGTACACAAAAATCTTGACCTCATTGAAGATGAAGCCGTCTGCATGGTGACATCACAGATTCCTCACATTACTGGTAAATATTTTAACATTGAACTGTTGCTGCTGACAATCATCAGTTTGATTGTAACTCAGGTATGTTTTTTAAGCATGATTTTTTTTCGTATAAACAGCCATGAATCTATGCCAATAAAATCTATATACCTCATTATATTGTTAACTCTCCCAAATGGGAAAAAGAATTATCTCCTCATAAAATTTGAAGTCTTAGTATTGGGAATAGAATTCATTGGAAGAAAGCATACCTGAGCATTCCCTAAAGGCATACTATGTAGGCTGTTTGCCATTTTCTTATACTGCACTTCTTACAACTTCAATCCACTTCAATCACAGAGATTAGTTTCAGGATGGGCAGGCTCAGGAACGAATAATTCCATCCTGCCTCAATACAACCTATACGTTATGACAAGAATTGTTCTTTATGGTTGACATATTCCAGTCTTCTTCCCCAAACCAGAAGGCTATATGTAAGAAAGATAGTATGATGTTGGGAGGAAGCAGGGATCAGGGAACCACATTCTGAAACTGTTTTTAGATCATAATCTTCGGTATTTCGAAGAAGAAAATCATCTTGCTGTGGTATCAAGACCTCTTTGAAACAAATACATTTCAGAAGTCATCAGGGAAAAACATTGCTACACAACATTGTTTCTTCTGCCTTTCTTTTCTTTCCCTAGCTAATTTTTTGCTTTCTTCCCTGGTAGAAAAGCAATATGTAACAGCTGTATGATTTATGCAATAATTGATGCAAAACTACATTGAATTCCCAGGTCATTCACCATATCGTTTGCCAATTAATATCAGTAAAAGCGGTGTGACTTGATTTCTCAAACATGCAAGTGAGATCACTTTCACCGCTCCGGAATGCCAAGTGAAACCACAGACTGATATTTCTGCATTGCCTCTCTGAGTCTGAAAGCAGGGAACTGTTGCTGTTTCTCTTTCATCACAATGGCAATGAAATTTTACTGATCTGTTGACTGTGCAGAAGTATCATACCTTTTGCCTGGTTCTTGCCAGGAATTAGAAGATCCTTTCATGTTAGAGGACAGGTTGAAATCCATTGCTAATGTGAACCATATTTAAAATGAGACTTCTTGGTAAAGGCCGGAAGGCAGCTATAGTTTAAGAGTTTTGGGATGGTTCCTCGTGGCACAACACAACGGATGCTCTTACTTGGCCAATGCTTACTTGATTCTGGACTTGTAATGTCTTCTCCCCTCAGCATTAATAATCAGATTATTTTCAACCACAGTTGTAAACTCTCAAATATCCTGGAAAAACTCCTTACGTTAAGCTCACTTTCCCCAATTAACAAACAACTGAAAAGATGTTTAACACCTGCTAAACTTTAAGAATTATTTATCTTTTAAAAAGTTAAATTGTAGGAACGCCTGGGTGGCTCAGTCAGTTGAGCATCTGCCTTCAGCTCAGGTCATGATCCCAGAGTCCTGGGATCGAGCCCCGTATCGGGGTCCCTGCTCAGCGGGAAGCCTGCTTCTCCCTCTCTCTCTGCCTGTTGATCTCCCTGTTTGTTCTCTCTCTCTCTCTCTCTGACAAATAAATAATGAAAAAAAAAAAGTTAAATTGTAAAGGAGTATCTCGTGTTTCATCACTGGCTCTGGGAAATCTTCACAGGCAAGTTTCCCAATAAAAAGCAATCATTGTCCCTGCACCCAGCATGCAAATCTATGGTGCAATCCTTGGTCCACAAAGCATTCAGGGACAAGCTCACCATAGCCAGGCAAACCTTGATGTACTTGTGAAATTAGAATAATTGCTATGACCACCACCACCACCACCCTCCCAACAATTCCTGAGGTCACTACACATACGAACTAAGGCAAATGAGACTATAAGCAAACACCTCATGACTTGAGACAAACAAAAGATATTGTTAATTATCAGTGTGTACCAAAGGATTTCACTCATATGTGGAATATAAGAAATGAAATGGATGAACACTGGGGGGAAAAAAGGAGAGAGAGGCAAACTAAAAAAGACTCTTAACTACATAGAACAAACTGAAGGTTGTTGGAGGGGAAGTCGGGGGGCGGGGGGATAGGCTACAAGAGTGATGGGGATTAAGGAGGGCACTTGTGATGAGCACTGGGCATTGCATGGAAATGATTAATCACAAAATTCTATTACCAAAACTAATATTACACTATACGTTAACTAACTGGATTAAATAAAAACGTAAAAAGGAAAAAAAAATCAGTGTATTCCTTTTACTCCATTGCAAAAACTCAGTGCTAGCCATATTTTATCCAGCTAGAGGATGTTTAAAAAGCTTTAAAGTTCAATTTTTATAATGAGCACTCTGCTATTGAAGTGGATTTTACTCAGTCTCCTTTTGAAAGCAATAAATTCTCTAGGATAGAGAAAGCTTCTGTATCTCTAGCACCTCAAGTCAATTCCTTTGATAAATTCAGAATTGATAAAAAGGGAAAGAGAAAGAAAAAAGAAAACAAGAAATAACAAGAAAAAATAGAAAGTTTTTAATCAGTTGTTCCAGATTCCCCACTTCCCAACCTTGAGTAGCTTCTGCCAACTCTACAGATATTTTGCAAGTGTCATTGTTCAAAATAAATAAAACTTAAAGCCAAACACTCCTCAAATATGAAGAGAATTACATAATTATTGTATTGGAGCAAACAACACTTATGATTATAGTTTAGTCTTGAATCACAAACCATATTAAATATTATATCTTCTGCTTTAAGGATATTCAATACATTAAACATCTGGATTTGGAAGAAAATGTCACAGAAAATTAGAGATAAGAGGGACTTCAAAGATCACTGAATACAGTCTGCTATTTCTATGAATAAAGAAATGGAAACCAATGAAATCTGAGGACTCTGTTTGTTTATTTGTTTCAGCATTCTGGCTTCAACAGAGCTGGACAAGCTGTGAGTCATCAGAAAGGAATTTAGAGGAGAAATTAATCAAGGTTTAGTCTTTTTTCAAACGGCATGTTGTATTTCAGGTATTTGGGGATTATTCTTATTTTTTTTCTAGAGGTTAAATGAAGGTCTTGGTCAAATAGTGAGCAACAAAGTAATTAATTTTATCATTTAATTTATTAAAAGATTTACTAGAGGTTACTTTTAAATATGAGCTTGTCAAGTGAAAACATACTTAAATTTACAAGATTATTTGCTCATAACGTTTCAGGAATGCATCTGTAATATGAAATGTAGTATGTCTCTGGAGCCTCATTATACAATGACCAATATCTTAACAGCACCCTTGCTAAATACAATAAAGAACTTGGGCCATTTTTTTATATCATTCTGAAATCAATGCCTATGGTTATTACCTCCAAATGCATTCACAAAAGCAAATTTTAGGTGATGAGTTAATAGACAAAAATAATGCAAGTATGGCATTTGGTATTTATTTAATACAAAGGTAGATTGTAAATTATCTAGAGCATGAAATTTTAACCTGTAGCTCATGGACAGAATTAACAGGAACGTGAACTCACTATGTATGCATACTGTTGTTTGATTTTAGGAGGTGCCTGAGACTCTAAAGAATCTGTTGTAGAATAGTGATGTCCACAGAAATATAATGTAAGCCACAAATGTGAACTAGCTACGTCATTTTAAATTTTGTATTAGCAACATTTTCTAAAAAGATAAAAATAATTTTAATATATTTTATTCAACCTCATATAGCCAAAATATTCTCATTTCAACATGTAATAGATATAATAAAAATTATTGATGAGCTATTTTACATTTTGTTATTGGTACTGAGTCTTTAAAAATCTGGTGTGTATTTAAGACCTACAGTACATTTCAGTTTGGACTTGCCACATTTCAATGGCTCAAGAGCCACATGTGGCTAGTGGCTACCATGCAGGACAAAGTAGGTCTAGAGAGAAGATGCACAATAGGCATCAGGCAGCACATCATGAATAATATTTCTTTATGTTGATCTATTGACAAGTATTTAGTGGCACTGAATTTGAGATGATCCTCAGGTAATTACTAATATTTCTGTGTTGCAGATTAAGTGATAATACAAAAGATTTAATGCTCAGTAGAAAATGCCATCCTAAGAAAGAAGGGTGCCTGAATGGACCACCCAATCTCCCACAAGCACTGAGGAAGAAACGCCTAAAGAGATTGAGAAGATTTTCATTGTTGAAAGGGTCCTTCTTTTCACAGGAAAGTCATCACGTGACAAAATGTCTTCGTGCAATTGAGTATCCTTTGGATATATTTTAAAAGATAGCATTTGAGAGTTTGTGGAATCTTAGTAATTAAATAAGAAATGCTCTTCTTTAAAATGACGTAACAGACATTTAAATTAAATTTTGTTTCAATGCAATTGTACTGATGGACATGCAATTTATTGTGTATGTGACAAAAGCCAGAAATTGTTAGTGATTTCCCCCTGAATGTCTCATATTGTTATAATCAACTCTCTCAAAAGTTAACCTTCTTCAATACTTACTGGATCTTCTTATTTCATAGTCACAGTGAACGGAGGCCCTTACAGAATCTGATGACAGTATCTTTCTTCTTCCTTTGTAGAGCCCATAGAATTAAAAAGGCCAACAGAGTCGTCAGACCAAATAATACCATTATGCTGTTCTTTTGATTGCAGTCATTTCTAACATTACTTTATTATTTTTTAACCTCAAAGTATCTTTGAGTGGTAATAATTCCTCTTTTTTGTACTGCTATATTTAAAATTCAGGGGTGGGACTCACTATCACAGATGTGATAGTATCAGTGAAGTGTTTATTTCCTTTACATCAATTCAGAAAGAGAGAAAAGGGTGCATTCCTTAGGTATTGAAATGGTAAGGGAATATCCCTTATCAGGTAGGAATTCAGCAATAAACTGGTTTTCTATCTTAAAATTTGTGGCATAAAAGTCAAATGCAGGTAGAATTATTGCCAGTTCATAGAACTGTGAAACACTTGCTTGGCAAGAGGAGAGACTCTTTTGTTTTTCGTTTGATCCCAGTGACAGACAAACAAACAAACAAACAACTCTCACTGGTGATTGCAAATCCACTGATCCATGCAGTGGGTGGAGGAACTTTAAAGGGTGCCACTGAATGCCCGGGTGGCTCAGTTGGTTAAGCGACTGCCTTCGGCTCAGGTCATGGTCCTGGAGTCCCGGGATCGAGTCCCGCATCGGGCTCCCTGCTCGGCTGGGGGTCTGCTTCTCCCTCTGACCCTCCTTCCTCTCCTGCTCTCTGTCTCTCATTCTCTCTCTCAAATAAATAAATCTTTAAAAAAAAAAAAAGGTGCCACTGAATTGTTCGAAAGGGAGCTACAAAGGTATGGGTATCCCTTGTTTTTTGAAAGTTTACTTTGTGTCACTTACTTTTACAGAAAGATCTACATTAGTACCTGTCTTTGAAAACCAAAGAAATCTGAGGAGAATTTTTGCTTTTATGAAAAAAAGGTGAAAACCTAAAAGAACGTTCAGTGTTTGTTTTGCAGCTAGCCTTATAGTAGGCAGCTTGCACCAGCAGCCGGGAGAGGGACACCTCCAAACTCCTTCCTGGAGAACCACATTCAGCATCTCAGCATCAGGCTGCCCTAGTTTTGAATTGTGTCTGTGAGCATCTGTGCTTTGTACATCTATTAGCAAGATATATCCCAAGGTATCGGGAAAAGCTAAGAGAGGTTTGTGTTTTGGGTCTAGGTCTGGGAATCCTAAAACAATTTTCCATATAATTTAATGGTAATTGCTTCTTTATGCCATTTCAGTTTATAAAGGTTTTCATGGGAAAGCTCTACTTTTGGAGATAGCAGGGCAAACCTGTAATATAGATATTGCAGAAAAGCATCTGAAAACTGGGAAAGAGGGAAAGAATAACATGGCTTCTCCCTGTCTTCCTGCTCTTTACTCTACCCCCAGTACTTTTCTTGGACCAAGCCTATATGTAGATTTATGTATTAATATAAATGGAGGAGGAGTTGAAAAGTACTCAGGAAACCTGACCAATGCTGAAAGCCAACCTAAATAATTTAGACGCAAGAATATTTCTTTCTTCTCATGAGCAGGCTTTTATTCCTAATATGTTTGGGCAATTTTTTTACTCCCAGTTGAAGACACTGTCACATTCTTCAAGTTTGCCAACAAGTGAGAATGAATCAGTTTATATTACATGGCTCATATTCATGAGAGGCTTTGAGGTATCCTGACATTTTAATGTCATGTCAGCTCAACTCATCACACATTGATTTCCAAGTTAACATATATTATTTACATCATGATGGTTGCATACATGTCTCCTATACGTGTTGCTTGCCATTTTCCTAAAGTGATCAAAATGCTTACTCTATATTTTTTTCCTCACTCCAAACTACAATCTCAGGAAGAGTAGAATTGTATATTGTTACCCTTATTTTTCACCTTAAAAAAAAAAAAGCTAAAATGAAGAGAATTTAAATCTGATCACAGTGATTTAGTCACTTGCTGATATAATCCATATGGTATTTCTTTTCCTGATTCAAAGTGCTTTTAAAATAAATTTTATGCATCATTATCTATGACTACTTATTAGTTTTATACGTATGCATAAGTATATGCATTTCTTGCATATTGCTCACACTTACATGTAGAATTTCATTCCATTAATAAAAATTTTAACTGAATAAAGCATGAGTCAGCAATGTAAATGATCTTCTGTCTTATTATTGGCTTAAAGCACAAACCTCTGACTAAAAAAGGAAATATATTTCCCTTAGATACTATAAAATACTGCTGCTCATGAGAATCTCTCCTTCCACTGTGGAGATATTAAGTAATGAACCATAATGAAATAATACTCATTTAAACTTACCACACTGGAAAAATCATATGTTTAAAATTACTTAAGCATTTCTTCTAAAAAGGAGAATGTGAGACAATATACATTTTTTAGTAAACACTCGTTGAATATCAATATATGTCAGTCACTAAGCCGGAAATTCCATATAAAAAAAAAATTAGATGAATAATGGTTCCTGCCTTTAAAGAGGTGAAAATCTGGTAATAAAATCTGGCAAAACTGCCCCATAAAGACAACAAGAAAATACTATGTGCACATGCACACACACTTACACACACTCACAGAAGAAATTGTGATGAACTAAAGAAGTCTACTTAGAGAAGAGCGTGCAGGGATGCAGTTGGGAAGGACTTTATAGAAGAGGATGTACTTGGACAGAGTTTTGAAAGTTGAAAAGGTGGTCACCTGGAGAACATTTAGAAGTATAGTTCAGGCCAGAAGAATAAGATGTGTAGGGGCACAGAAGCAGGAAATGGAGGGAAGCGCTCAGGATGGCTGAAGTACAATGGAGTGGGCAGTGATGACTGATGAGGTGAGCAGGGGTCTCAGCAGAGGGCATCTGAGGGCACCTTCCTGAAAAGAGATATTGATTATTATACTATATCTTTACATTTCGAAGAGCTCTTATGCATGAGTCCAGAAAAGTTGTCTATTCTCTAGGATACTGAGCTTATATAAAAAGGCCTGGTGAGTAATCAGTTCTCAGATCACAGCCTGTACCCAAAGAATTTTAATTCATGGATTTAGGACTTAAGACTTTAGACAGTAGCTGAGAGGTTTCTTCTTCAGTCTAGGACTTTCTAGGACCCCCACATGTGTGGTCTATTCAGAGTACCTGCTAATATAATTCTCTTGTATCTTTGAGATTTTCCTAATTTGAGATTGAAAATTCCATGACAGCTGATGGATTCTGCACTATCCTGACCAAATGTCTAAGACATTTTGAAGTATTTCAAGCCTATTCAGAAAGCTCTGTATTGTGTGAAACCTGAATGCAACTGCTGGATGAGGAAGGCACTGTATCCTCCCTGAGACAGTAATGGGTTCAAATGAATTCTATTTCATTTCAGTTAATTGTATGTGAGTCACTACGGTGTGTTAATACAGTGAAGGGCTATGTAGAACACAGTGTGGGAAAAAACACAAGTAAGACCCTCAAGGCTCATGACCCCAAGTCAGTATGGATAGTGGACCCAGATGCTTGACCCTCATGGTCAGTAATATTACAGCTGGAAAGCAGTGGGACAAGGGATCTTTTTCACTTTCTTTTCTCTCTTGTGTTTATGAAAATAATAATATTCATGAAGCAGAGGAAGTTATAGTGAATCAGAGCAATGACATATGGATACAGTCTTTACCCTTAGCTATATTCTCTTCCAACTGTAAGCCTTAAATGATTTTAAAGTTTTCTAGCCATAGCCTGTGGACTTGTAAGAATGAGAAAAGGAAGAGACTTCTGTAAATGACAGAAACAGGCACATCAGTTCATCATTGCTATATAATAAACTATCCAGCACTTAGCTGTTTAAAACAATAATCTCTCCTCTTTCTTTTTCTTGGCTTACAGTTCTGTGGGTCAGGTGGGTAGTTAGCTGATCTCCACTGGGCACACTTAATGCTTCTTCAGTTAGCTGGTGGGTTGGTCCCTCGCTAATTTAGGGTAGATTTGTTACGGAACCTGGACTGGATGGCCCAACGGAAGAACCAAGCAGCACCCGGAGATCTTGGAGGATAGGAGATTTATTTAACACTAGTAGGCTCAGAGGAGAGTGGTCTCCAAACACCTGAGCCCTGAGCACAAACAAAGGGGGCAATTTATACACTTCTACTTCCCCATACTTGGCACTTTTGGTGCGTGCGCGAAGCGGGGCAGGGAGAAGAAACTGGAAGAGCCCTGGGGCAAGGACTGGGAATCTCTCACTGGCTTGGTCGACCATCTTAGGACACAGATTCTCCTTATCATTCCCCCCTTTGATGCCCCCTTAAACACCTAGTTTAGAGGGCATTGTCTTCATCTTCTAAGGGACAATAGTGAGTAAGGAGTAACTGGAGTCTGATTTTAGCTATTTGAGTAGTGACAAACCTAGTAAGGCCATTTAGAATACAAGGACCAAATGCTACTATGAGGAGAAGCAATAGGAGGGGGCCAAAGAGGGGGGCAAACAAAGGGAACCATTGAGAGAGGGTATCCCACCAAGTTATCCGCTAGAGTGTTTCCCACTGGCAATGTACTCATTCCTGTAATTGGGTCAGGGTTTCTTGGATCACCCCTGACTCATTAGCACTGAAACAACATTCCTCCTGTAAGAAGAGGCAGAGCCCCCCTTGCGTGGCCATGAGCAAGTCAAGCCCGTGCCTGTTTTGGAGGACCACTGAGGCCAGTGAATCCAGTTGGCACTGCAGGGCCGAGGCCAACTGAGTGAGGGAGGAAAAATCCACCATGAGTTGTTGAGTTAATCCCTGGTACTGAACCTGAGAAATCCTGACATCAGCGGCGCCGAGGGCAACACCTGATCCGGCCAGCAGGCTCACAATAAGAGGGATGGCCATGGGGGAGCAATGAGGATGGCTAGGAGGTCTCCATATGAGTGGGGCATTACTCCCAGGGAGGACTGAAAGATCAGGTAAGAGACTGACAAGTGTGCATGATTGATCGCACAGGGTGATGCGGATGTATACACCTTGATCATAAGCCAGAAAATTCTGTTAGTTACCAGCTGGTAAACTGAGTTAGTTACCAGCTGGTAACCTGAGTGAGGGCCATAGTAGGAACACCATCTATGAGGTATCAAGAAGCTGGCATCCATCAAAATGGAGGTTAACCTTTGGTGTGTGCCCATCCCAGGTGGAAGAAGTCAGTGGGGGTACTGGTGTGGGATTGAGGGGGATAAGCTGGAAAGCCCATTTGCCAGTAGTGGTAATATGAGAGTTTGCCCCCTTGCCTGGGCGGGCAAGCTAGAGGCAGCGAGGAGGAACAGCACACCAGGTAGCAGAAGACTGGGACTGACTGGGGCCAGGAAAACCATGATGACATGTGCTCAGGAGTAGACAGCAGAGAGCCAGTAAAAGTGGGATCTATGACCTTAGGTAGAGGGAGCCACCATGGCTAACCCGCCAGCAGATGAAACCTGTGGAAAAGTAAGTGCAGTAATATACCCCAGGGACACCCAATAAGCAATGACAATAGTAAGCCTCTGGGGATAAGTCCAGTCAGGAGGGGCAACAGTGTAGAGTCTGACTTCCAAGATGAGAGAAATCATGCTGATCAGAGCCAGGGACCATGGTGAGCTGGTGTCCATCAGTTGGTGGGGTCTCGTCGAAGGTGAAGCCAGAGTGGGTTCATGAAGTCTGGCTGGACTCTCCACTGGTGCGGCTCCTCGTCTGAATGATGAGCTTTTTTTACTCTGGAGTGGTGGGCCCATGGGGTGACACCTGAGACCTTGAGGGCAGTAGAGGCAGTTAGAACAACAGTGTGGGGCCCTGTCCACTGTGGTTTGAGGGGGTCTTTCTTCCAATCTTTGACTGAAACTGAGTCCCGTGTCTGGAAGGAGTGTCCCCTGAGACCCTAAGGAGATTGAGGCCCTCTCAATGGTGTACTTTTGTAATTTATTTAGGGTGCCCCCAGGGCCTGAAGTTGCTCCTTTATCCCTTTATCTCCAACTTGATGTAAGTTTCCCAGAAGGCTTCCCAAGCACTGGGGAGGCTGTCCATATTTTAATTCGAATGGGGAGAAACCTGATGTCCCGGGCATGCAGCGAGCATGCAGGAGAGCTAGGGGTAGAAGATCTGGCCATGGGAGGTTAGTTTCCTGACAAAACTTTGCTAAGGTTCCCTTGAGGGTGCGATTCATTCACTCTACTTTCCCTGAACTTTGGGGCTGGTAAGCAGTGTGGAGTCTCTGGGTGATGTTGAGAGATTTCGTCAAGACCTGTAGAATGTCTGCCACAAATACGGGTCCATTGTCACTATGGATTGTTAATGTCAGGCCGAACCGGGGCACAATCTCTTGCAGGAGGACTTTAGCTACTTCCTGCCTTTGCTCTGTCCTGGTCGGGAAGGTTTCGACCCACCCAGAGTATGTGCATATTATTACTAGGAGATATTTGAACCCCCTGCTTGGCTGTACATCTGTGAATTCTATCTCTAGATCTTTGAAGGGGGTTGCTCCCATCCTCTGGACAGCTGGCAGGGGCTGTGGTGTAGACCGAGCATTATTTTTAGCACATGTTATGCATCATTCACTCGGTGCTCTGCATAGTGTTGGCAGCTGACTGATGTAGTAGTGCTTCTTGAGAAGGGCCTCTAATGCAGATTTTCCCAGATGAGTGAGTTGGTGCTGTTCCTTGACTAGATGACCTCCAGTTGCTGTTGGAACAAAGATGCACCCGTCTGGCATCATCCACCATCCCTTTTCAGTCAGGGTGGCTCCCTCAGCCATGGCCCATTCCTTTTCCTTTTTAGTGTAACTGGTGGAGGCACTTCTTCCGGGAGTGTCAGGGCCATGGTGAGGGAATGGGCTCTGTCTATGTCCTCACTGGCTGCGGTCTTGGCTGCCTCCTCTGCCAGATGATTTCCCCGCGCTATGGGGTCATCTCCTTTCCGGTGTCCCTTACAGTGCAGGATTGCTACTTCCTTTGGAAGCCAGATGGCTTCGAGGAGTCTCAGTATCTCCTCTTTGTTCTTGATAGCTTTTCCTGCTGCAGTTAGGAGGTCCCTTTCCTTGTAGATGGCTCCATGTATATGTACAGTAGCAAAGGCATACCGAGAGTCAGTATAGATGTTGACTTGCTTCCCTTCACTGAGGGTGAGGGCTCGGACTAAGCCATATATTTCATAAGCCATATTTCAACCTGTTGAGCTGACCATCCAGCTGGTAATGCCTTAGCTTCTAGGACTTCAGTGGTTGTGGTTACTGCATAACCTGCGTTCTGGGCACCCTCTTGTAGGTAACTGCTGCCATCACTGAACAGCATGAGCTCTGGATTCTTTATGGCTTGATCCTGAAGATCTGGACAGCTCGTGTAGACTTCATCAGTCACTTCAGAGCAGTCATGGTCTGGTTCCCCCTCTTCCATGGGTTGCAGTATTGCTGGATTTAATGTCCTTACTGTTTCGAGGGTGACCGGTGGGTGACCCATGGGTTTTCGCAGAGGAGCCCTTGGTATTGTGCTAGCCGAGAGTCGGAAAGGAAGCGGTGTACCTGTGTGTTCATGAGGGACACAACTGCATGAGGGACCTTGTCGTTAAGTTCTTGCCCCAAGATAAGTTTGTCCGCCTCCTTGATGAGTAGGACTGTGGCTGTCAGCGCCCTGAGACATGGTGGCCATCCCGCTGCCACGGGGTCCAGCTTCTTTGACAGGTAAGCAACTGGCTATTGCCAGGGTCCAACAGTTTGGGTGAGTACACCGAGCATTATTTTTCCCTTTTCATGCTCAAAGAGACTGAAGGGTTTTTCTATATCTGGTAGGTCCAGGGCTGGAGCCTGCCCCAGGGCAGTCTTTATCTCTGTGAAAGCACCTTTTGCTTCCTCAGTCCAGGCAGGGAGTTCTTGATTTGGTCTCCCTAAGAGATCATAAATGGGTCTTGCTACTGCTGAGAACCCGAGGATCCAGATGCAGCAGAATCCTGCAATCTCCAGGAATTCTCATAGACCCCTTTTTGTCTGGGGCTGTGGCAGGGAGATGATGATCCTTTCCTCTCTGGCCCTAGTTCGCTCTCTCTCTCTCTGACAAATAAATAATGAAAAAAAAAAAAAGTTAAATTGTAAAGGAGTATACTCGCCAGAGCCAGCCATGTTTGCCTTTGAATGGACTGAACCTGATACAGGGCGCCAGACGCAACTGACTTGGATGCGCCTCCCGCAGGGGTTGAAAAACTCACCAACCCTCTTTGGGGAAGCGCTGGCCACAGACCTCGCCGGCTTCCCAAGAGAGGCCACACGATGCACCCTCCACTGGTCTGATAACTTCAGACCTGTTGTCAGCAGATTTGTGCCTTCTTCCATGAGGCTTGGTATCCCGAGTCTGTCAGGAGCTGTAGGAGGGCCTTTGTGCATTTTGTGCAGTCTGCTTGTGTGTCACTGGCAAGGAGGAGGTCATCCACATACTGGTGGAGGGTGCATCGTGTGGCTTTGGGGAGCTAAGCAGAGGCAGAAGAAGGCATCCTTCAAATCTAGGCAAGTGAACCATCTGGCCGACCCTGGGATTTGGCCGAGGAGGGTGTATGGATTCGGGACCACTGGGTGCACAGAGAGATGGTCACCCTGTTGATGGCCCGCAGGTCTTGAACTGGTCGGTATCCCCCTCCTGGCTTCTTGGCTGGCAAGAGTGGGGTATTCCAGGCCGACTGTCACTTGATTAGAATACCTGCTTCTTTGAGTTTGGTCAGATGTTCTTGGATGCCGATCTTAGCTTCTTCTGGAAGGGAGTATTGCCTTTGCCTCTGAGGTTGAGCTCTTAGGATCAGTTCAACAATGAACTCCTTTCCTCTGTGTTAAACATCTCTCGTACCGGCATTTGGAGGGCACTTGCACCTGGCCTGGGGTGCAGCCTGGCTGCTGGTCCTGGAAGAAGTGAATCTTTTGGGCCTAGGGGCACTGGTGGATCCTCTGGGCCTGGGGGGCACCAGTGAAACCAATGGCAGCAGAGTGTCTGTAGCTGAAGGCCCAGGTAGAGACAGTCTTGGAGTTACATACGGTGGGGGCAGAGTCAGTTCATCCTCAGGATCTCCGGCTAGGATTTGTGGAGATTGAGGCTTTTGCTGAGTTTCTTTAGGTCGCTTGGATGAGGCGATTAAGACCCTGGCCTGTCCCTGCCTATTGCAAGCGAATCGCACACAGGAGGGAAGGGTCTGAGCAATTCCTAGCCAGGAGTCAATGTAAGGAAACTGGTCAGGGTGTCCTGGTTCTCCTGTTATGACTCGCCATATTCTATGAATCATTGGGACATCCAGTGTCCCTTCTGAAGGCCACCTGACATTAAAGGTGGGCCATTCCAATTCACATAGGGTTCTCAACTTGTCGGGGTTCATCCTGACTCCATAGTCTCCCAGAAAAACCTTCTTGAAATTTTTGATCATGGTCTCTAGAACTGGAGGTTTACTCTGCCCTGACCCCATGGTGATGTCCCCGTGTGTGGTGACACAGAGACAGACAAAGGGGGTTTGCCTTCTGAGGTGAAGAGATCAATCAGATGCCCATCTGGCCATGTCCCAAAGGAGTTTAGGTGAGGCTTAGGGGTAGTGGTCTCAGCATTGTGACTTATGATCAAAAACTATTCTGATGCCACCATAGACTGTAGCCATTCACCACGGAATCGCAGACGGGCCCACTCAGACTCCGTAGGCTTCTGGGGACCTTAAGGGTGCATGCCCACGGAGTCACAGAATCAGTCCACTTGAGCAAGCCAAGTCAGACTGCACATTCACGCAGACATTCACATTCCAGAAGTTATTACACTCCCTCCCGGGGAATTCCTACCTGTGAGACCTCTAAGAGGTCTCTGGGAGGTGATTAGGCTCCGCTTTCACCCCAATGGGGGTGGGCCTGTCTGGGTCCTGGGGCCCCAGGCCTTACTGGAATCTGACATCAGGACCAGGTCTTCACCTGCCAAGTCTCTTCAAGTCTGGCAGGAACAGCGGAGCGCGGCCAACCCAAGGCAACCAGGGTGGGAGACTGCTGAAAATTAGGCAGGGCATACCTTCTCCATTATAATCCCTCATTCCGTCACCACCCCAAACCGGTGGTTACAATGGGCCAGCGCTGTTGGGTTCCTGGTCAGGAAACCAAATGTTATGGAACCTGGACTGGATCGCACAATGGAAGAACCAAGTGGCACCCGGAGATCTTGGAGGATAGAAGGTTTTTTTAACTCCAGCGGGCTCAGAGGAGAGTAATCTCCAAACATCTGAGCCCCGAGCACAAACAAAGGGGGCAATTTATACACTTCTACTTCCGCATACTTGGCACTTTTGGCACGTGTGCGAAGCAGGGCAAGGAGAAGAACCCAGAAGAGCCCTGGGGAAAGGACTGGGACTCTCTCGCTGGCTTGGTCTGTCATCTTGGGACACAGATTTTCCTTACCAGATTTACTCACCTATATGGCAGTTGATATATTTTTGACCAAGGTGACAGACATGACTATATATCTCTCATCCCTCAACAGGCTCCCCTAGTCATAGAGTTCAAAGACGGTGAGGAGACCTCTGAGGCCCAGGTCAGAACAACAATCTTTAGTCTCCTCTTTGTTCTCCAGACTTAAGATCTTGTACTATAATATCAAACATCCTATGGCTAATCTATAAGCCCAGAAAGAGAAGTTTCCCTTTCTAATGTCCCCCACTGAAATTCCAGCAATATGGTCAGCTGCCTTCTTAACGATTACTTGCCATATCTTTTCTATATGTTTCTGTCCATTCTGACCAATTAAGAGACACCATGGCGTGACTCTGAGGATGTAGCATTAATGCTGCCCGTGTCATCAGGATACTGACTGGAGACTAAAAATGAGAGCCCGCATTTATCACCAGATTCTTCCTCCCATGTGTGAGACTGGACAGACTGGTAACACTTGGACTTTTGCTAAGAGTCACTCATTTCAATCTTTCAGTCCTGCAGGTTGGCAGAAAGGCTGTCATCCCACCCTCAGTCTGGAAGAAGCCCTGCTGGTGGCCACAGTTCAGTGATGGGAGGGCAAGTCAGGGATGACGATTTTGAGCATATGCTGGAGCCAGTTGTGGTGGGAATAAGGCAAGGCTTTCATTGCCCTGTGGATCCTCCTGCGTGGGATGAACAAGATTTATTGCAAGCTCCATGGCCCCTTCAAAACAAGCCAGCAAGCTCCATGTGTTTTTTTCCTGATTGAAAGCATTGTGTCTACAACTTGGCCTAAGTAAACTAACTCAGCTGACCCATATTTACATTTAGCAGCTGGTGTCCTAAATACAAGCAGGATGGGCCTGGTGGCCAGTCTTGACACACAGAGCAATGTTTGTGTTTTTCTTTCCTTGGTGCCCCTGACTTTTGCTTTCCTTCTGATTGGCATTAGCGTCTGCAGCTGTTCCTGCTTGTCTGGTGGCCATGACTCCCCATCTTGTGCCTCTCACTGATGGCCGTGTTTTTTTCCACCCATTCATTCATTCACTAGACAGGACTGGAAATCTACTACATACTGAGATTTTTTTTGAGCTTTCAAGATATGAATATTTTCTTCATTTTCTATGGCAGATAGACATAATAACTAAATAAATGTGTTCTCTCAATTCTCACACTTTGCATTTGAGACAGCAGAATTCCATGAAAGGAGTCCTAGATGAGACTGCGGGATGATTTCACAGCACCCCGAACGTATTAACCCAGGGACTGTGAACAAAATGCAGCTTCAATTCCATCTCTCTGATTGTAACCTTCTCTACCCCTGATGAAAACTCAGACAGCTCACACTCACTCCTAGAAAACACAACATTTTACAATCTCTGTAAGTCAAAGTCTCACATCAGTATGTAGAATGTCCATTGACAAAGTCTGAACTTGGCCTATCACCAAGTCTTCTCCTCCTCCCCTCCCAGGCTGGCTTCAGACTGGAAGCCCAGGGTTGTTGCTCTGCCCTCCACTTGTCCTGGTCAAGATCTTCTCTCACTCACTAGTTGCAGTGAATGAAGAGACTTAGATGTGTCTTACCTGGACTGGGGCCATCACAGGTTGACTGTCCTCTCTGGCCTTGAGGGATGATAAAAGTCAATTCTTGGTCTCTGCAGAGTGTCCCTTCTGGGCTCCGATCTCCTGAGGACTCCTTCACCTAGGGGAATGAACCTCTATCCTGGGGATGGCTTGCTGCTGCAACCTCAGCTTCTGGGCATCCCACAGTGATCTTTCTCTTTCTGCTGAGGTTTCCTTGACCTTGAGGTGGCACTGTGGGACAGGAAGTCTCATCTCATGTTGGCTCTTCCAACTTTTTTTTTTTTTTTTTTTTCAGAGAGAGAGAGAGAGTGAGTGAAAGTGGGGAAGGGGGAAAGGGCAGAGGGAGAGGGAGAGAGAGAACCTCAAGCAGACTCCATGCTGAGCGCAGAACCCCACATAGGCTCAATCTCCTGACCCATAATCAAGAGGCAGAAGCTTAACTGACTGAGCCCACCCAGGTGCCCCAGCTCTTTGACTTTCAATGGTCCACCCTGGTCTATAAGAAATAGTCACAAACTCTGTGCACACTCTGAGAGTTCAAGCAATCCCAAGGCAATGCTCTTCTGACTCTACTACCAAATATGGAGACAGCATATCAAGTGGTTTTCTCAAAGACCTCCTCACTAGTCTTGGGCTTAGAAATTAGCATGCCCCCAAATTTCCTCCAAAAGCGGGGGCTTTCTCCAAAGAAATTTTTTCCTTACCAATCTTTTCTTTTTTCCACTGCCTCTGATATCTTCTTATGCCCTTGTTCTGGCAGGAGGGTGTGAGAGTCCCTTTTTCTATACCATTTCCTTTAAAAATCAGCATATGGGGACAGAGATGACTGCCTACACTCCCTGCTATCTGATACTTTTCCTTATGGTACCTCCGTTGAAACCTGAGGCAGGCACAGTCCCATACTAACTTCCTATTACACTCACTATATAACTTTGCAACAACAATTTAATTTTTCTGGATCTGTATTTCCTCTTTCATAAAATGAGAGGGTTGAAACTCAATCTCTAGGGTCCTTTTCAGCTCTCAAGCTTGGTGGTTTTGTAGTTAAGTTTCCGTAGACTGTGCAACACAATGGAAAACACATGGAGATAGTTTCAAGAAATATAATCCCAGCTGTAATCCTATTAACAAGCTGAACAACCTTAAGTAGGTCTCTTAATTTTTCTGGGACTCCCTTTTCTAATATGTAAAGGTGGAGTTTAGACTGGATGACATCTAAGTGTCTCTCTCAGAGCTTATTTTATTTATAACTTATTGTTTTTGAAGATTAACCAAATTACACACCCTAATTTTGCCACACACACAAAATAAGATTTTAAACTGGAAAAAAAATATTGCAATTAAGCGCAAAACTTAGCTGAGAAACCTCCTGGTTAGCAAAAGCATAATAAAAAATGCAGGATTTAAGGTCATTATTATTTGTTATTTTAGAAGGCTGTGGGTGCTCTTTGCTTCTTCTCCAGGTATATGGCATAAACATATCATCAAATATTTTCAAACTTCATTAATAATAATAAAAAGAAGAATGCTTAATAGGGTTGATTAGAGGATCATATGACATAAATTTGAAAGTGATTTTTAAAGGAAAATATGAAACAAATGCTGGTTGTTATGTTTAAATACACTCAATAATGTAAAAACAAAACACTTATTTTTCTTCTTGTTCAGAATGGTGATGAGAGAGAAACTTAATGATTATCACTGGGATCTGCAAGCCCATAATATACCCAGAAGAAGGAGAGGTGTGAAAACTGTGCCCCAGAGGGTGAAGTAAATCCTGGATGTAGTGAAGGATATATTCCAAGACCTTTGTGAATCTGCTAACTAGAAATATTTGTCCAGGCTCTTGGTTTTCTCTCAAATCACATTTCAGTCAAGCCACATGTTTCCTGAGAATAATCCTTATGTGAGTGGTTTGAGCATTTACTAGAACATTCCAGTCATACTTTATCTTGTTTCTACCACCGTGGGGTATGCTTGTTCATATCATTGGACCAAGTCTTCACTAAAACAGACATTTTACTCTCTAATATACCTAAAACTCCGGCTGTCTGGATGAGAATCATGACACTTTTAGACTCCTTGATATTTGCTTCACTTTCAACCTCAACACAAATGCTTTCTTTTTAGGCATAATATAAAAAGAAAAAAAGTTCTATTTTCTTGCTATTTTTTCTTTAAGAATCTCTCTAAAAGAATTGTTATGGAAGCTTATTTACTACCTAGGTGGGACACTTTCATTTTTTTTGGCATGTGACTCAAATTCATGCCTTTGCAAAATGACAAATATCCTCTAAGACATCTTAAAATCTTTGAAACCCTGACCATTGAATTCTCAAGTGCCAAGGTCTATTATCATACCCAACAGCCTTACCATAAATGCTTTTTTTCTATTAATTCAATTTCCCTCTTCCTGATCAATTCAATTTCCCTTTTCCTGATCAGACTATTTCACACCTCTCTCTTCAAAACTCCAACAACCCTGCTTTCTCCCTTTCGTGATAATCTCACTTTTTAATTAACTGAGAAAAATGGAAATGAATAGACAAGAATTCCTCCATGCTCTCAACACCAATTACTCACCTACCCAGTGACTTCTCTCCTGAAACCACCCCCTCCTGCCTGCATCATCTTCTCCTGTGCTCTACTGGATCATGCCCATTAGCAGACAAACAGGCTGAATTAGTTCCCATCTGAGAAATCCCTCATTTGGCCATATATTCCTTTTCCTTTCCTGCCTCTTTTGTCTGTTCCTCTTTTTTTCTAAACCTGTTGCCTCTGTTTAGTATGTTTTCTCCTCTCCCACACTCTCTCGAACCCACCCCCAGACAGGCTGAAATCCCTACCATGCCAACAGTCTGCCCTGGTTAACAATGAGTACCATATTGCAAGTTCAGATAAATGCTTTTTTACATCCTCACATTTCTCAAATGATTCATTCTTAGTCAAATAGTATTTTCACAGTTGACTGTCAAGTTGCTTCTTCAAAATGTCACGTCTCTTGGCTTCTGGGAAAGCACCCTCTCCTAACCTGGAATGTTGGCTATTCTTTCTTGGCCTTCTTTTTCCCCAACCTAAATATTATAGTGGCCAAGAGCCTGGTCTTATGCTCTTTCTTTTCTCCATTTGCACATACCTCACCCACTACCTTGACTTTAAATAAAATGCAAATGTAGATGTAAATTAATCTTAAGTCCCTCTCTCTGCACTGAGTCCAAACTTATAAATCTAGCTGCTACTTAATGATTATAATTAAAAACATAAAATAGGCACCACAAATTTAACATAGCAAAACCAAGGTTGGTTTTTTTTCCAACCAAAAGCCATTTCTTCCTGGTCTTCCCATCTCACTAAATGGCACCCCTACCTATGCAGTTACTTAGAACAAAATCTAAGGAGTCAGCTATGACTCTTCTCTTTCCTTCACATTCCACATCCTGTTCACCAGCAAGTCAAACTGGCTTCATTCTGAAAATATAATTTGCTCATTTCTCTCCATCTGGACTATGCCACTTTAGTTCAGGCCCCTCCTTCTCTTACTTAGATTTCAGCAGTAACCTCCTAACTGCTATCCTTCCTTCAACCCTTTTCCACATTCAGCTTATTTTCCATTTAGCATGTGTCTGATGGCATAACTCTCCTAGTGGCTTGACATCGCTTTTAAAATAAAATCTGTGCAAAATAAACAAAATCAAACTTTCCCACACACAAAAAAAAAATCTATTTTTGTTAAAGACCAGAGATTATAAATAAATATACCTGTATGTTTATATGGGCAAGCATACATACACATACACATAGCAAGTGAATGAATAATTGAAATAAGTCAGTCAATGAAACAAAAAAATTAGTTTTTATTTCTTATAATAAGTTAATATTTTCAATTTAAAGCCAGCTAAGAGAAAAAGAAGAATGAAAAAACTGTATAAAATGTTAAGCTAACATGATATCTCTAAGGAGTTATGTGCTTGAACTAGTTTCTTCAGATTATGTGCCCAGATTCCTAGAAAGGGCCATTCCTTAACCCACCTAACCCCTGCCAGAAGAACTTGGATATGAAAATATGTATATATATTAGAAGTAAGGATAGGGGGACCTGGATAGGAAAATACGCATATACATATTAGAAGTAATGATCTGTACTCAGTGAATTTCCTTATATCAATAATCAGTCTCTTTTTGCTAGGCCCCAAATCAACACTCCTCATGTTGTCTAACAGGCAAATGAAAGGGAATCAAGGAGTGACATTTTATATTATAAAATTTTCAAATAAAACTAAAATCCTTGTTTACTTATTTATCCCATGCATGGCCCCTATAAATTGATGTCAAATTTATCAAAGCAATCAAGCTTTCAAGAAATCATAAAGAGTGTGAAAATCATTACTCACAATCTGTCCTTTTTTCCTTCAGAGACATTTCTTCATAGACAGCTCCTGGTGAGTTTGAGCCCCTTGTAATCTTCCTGAGTGTATAAATAATGTCACACTATTCAGAAAATTAGAAAATTCTACTTTCTCAGGCATCTCAATTTGAAAACAAGATAGTGTTCCAGTGTTTGTTTAGTGACCATCAAATGCCCCCAGTACTGAAAAGTATTTCTGCACTACATCTTGCACTGGGCTTTGGGCCAAAATCCTCCTGCATTAGATGTTACCACTGGCCTCTATAAGGGGGGAATGATTTTACCCTACACTTTAATTAGCAAACAAGTGGTCATAAAACTGTTTAGCCTTTCCCTCTTATGCTGGATAAAGCAAAAAAAAAAACCACCACATCTCTATATGGATAAAACTCTCTACCTAAAATTTTGCCATTGACTACTGAAGTAATAAGAAAAATTTCCCTCCTGGTGAGCCTTCCCCATCTCAGACTCCCTACCCTCACGGGGAATGGGGCCAACCCACCATGAAGCAAACCCACTCTCACTCTCCTGCTACAACAATTGCTGGTACAGAGCCATGGAGGGAGCACTGGGGGAAAGCAATCAAGACAGCAGAGTGAGTTAATTTTCTGCTGTCAGAATAAAACTTCATAACTCACAGATGTGAGGAATTGACAGGAAAACTTACAGGCAAATCAGTTTCTACTCATCCAAGAGTCTCCTTATCCCTGGAAATGATATAAACTTTAAACCCAATCACAATCAGGCTCATTTCCTGTTGCCCAAAGAAATGTCTGTTTGCAACATATTCATTTTAATGGTTTTAACATAAACATTCTCCTCACCATCATAAATTCACCCATTCTGATTTGAAAGATAAACTCTATAAGAGAGGTGAAATAATTTGAAAGGATATTTTTATAATGTAGGAGGAAGCTCTGTGTGCATATGTCCTATGATCCTATGGGAGTGGTGTGTGTGTATGTGAGAGAGAGAGAGAGAAAATGAGGTGGGAGGGAGGATGGAAGGAAAAAGAAGACAAGTGAAACCTCCTACAAAATGAAAGAGTTTGGTAGGCTAGACAGATTTCCCGGATTTCCAAGTGAAATCAGACATAACTAAATTTCAAATGAACACCTCAATAGGCAACTCGGAGCCCTCCAAGGCTGATATGTCAGCTCCATACCATCCTTCTCATTCCACTCTAGTACTCATATAGCCAAGATTTTCAGAATAGGATGGAAGCAGACATCCTGGCTAAGAAATCCTTTCCCAGTCAGTACATTCCCATTGCCTAGGAAGACCATGCATTTTAGCTTGTTTTACTTGATGATCAGCTAGTGACTATTTTTAGTTTACCATCTCCTCCTTGTGACTAAGCAAAAGTATTGCCAAAATTAATGGCAGAATAGCTGCATAAGATATGTGGCCCTGAGATGCAATAAAAGTCGTGTATTGAAATGCCCACGATTATGACTAGCGTCCGAAAAGTACTCGTGAATATAAGGTTCAAAGCAGGAGCCCTATTACTTTAATTATACATGACCGTATAGACAGCTGATAGTCTGAGAACACTGATTATTGCCATTTTATGCTTTTTATGGAGCCTAGTAAATTCCCCGTTGGGGGTTAAATGTAAAGAAAATAGATTATAGTTCTTGCTTCAATTTATGATGAACTAATTATATAGATAGATGTAAATATATTTTAGCGTAGCTTCTTTGTAGCTCAAGTAACTCCATCTGTACCATGGTTTATAAGCTCCACTTTGTCTAAATTCCTTATTCTGAAATGGCCAAAATAATAAGCAGTGCACATCTATATTTGATGCTTTCTGGTCTAAAATGCAAATATAATCACTGGAAAGATATTTTTGCAGGGGTACAGAATTGCAAGTACTCAGCGAGAAGGTGGCAAAGCTGGTTGCTGAGTTATTGTAGCTGCTTGCACATATTCCATGAATCTTCCAGATGAACAGAGACAACCTGGTCGATTCACTGAGATCCTCCTTGGGACCACACATTCAGTTGTCAGTAGTGCAGGTTTCCGAGGTTGTGAAAAATATATTGGCAAATATTAGTCTGATAAATGCAAATCATCCCTTTATTTAGATTGCTTTTCTGTACAGCATCCAGCTACAATATAAGCCCACTCTAAATTTGGAGTGAGTGTACCCGTAAGAAAAAATATTTTAACAAATTAAGTTTATTCTGGGTTAATTCTATCCCAGTCCTTCCTTTCAACCAAAATGCACTCTAGACAAATCCTTTAAGGTTTGCTCCATCTTTGTTAGAACAGCTGTAGTAAAATACAATCTGGGAAGAAGAAAAGAAAACAAAAAAACTTTTTCCCAGAATCATGCTGACATGACGTCAGTTTTATAGAAATGCAGACACATTGGTATGTAAGCTCCAGTTTGGCTAAGTTGAGTGAACTCAAAAGATGGATGAATCCTGTCCCCAACCACACCTTAAAAGTTGTCACTAAACAAAAAACAGATGTGTTGATTTTAGCTCTATTCAAAACATTTATAAATTCTTTATGAAGTTTTGTTTCAGGATCCTAAAGAAAACAATAATGTTTTAGTTAAATCCTAGATATTTATATGATTTACTTAAAGTCAACAAGGCCACAGATAAGAAGTACATATGAATTATAAGAAGAGAAATGTGAGTATATGTGAGAATAGAATGTAAAAGGAAGTTACAGGTCTTAATATCAGGTCAATCTTAGTGTTTTTTAAGTCATAAAACTTGTCCAGCTACATGCCTTTCCCCCATCTTTTGCTCACCACTGTTAAAAAGTGTGGGAAAACAACTGCCTTGTGTGGTTTTAAAGGCAAGAGAATTACTGTATCTCACAAACTCTGAAGAGACATGTAGTAATGTGTAGACAGCATTTGAGTTGATTAATTCTCCTTTAGATGGTTTCAGTCTCTTTTAAAAGCAAACTTGAAAAGAAAAGAGAGGCCATATGGTATTTCATCAGCCTGTTGTACACACATTAACACATCCCACATACAAAGGATAACCACTGCATTAAGGAACACAACATTCGCTGTTCTGTATTTAGATGCAACACAGCCTGTCCCTTCAAAAGAAGTTCACAGTTACTCAAAACAATGAGATTGGAAAGTAAACCATATTCATTAATTGCCTTACAAAATTGTTCTTTCATTTAAATTTTAGAAACAGTGTGATGAAAAAAAAAGTCAACACTTGAGAGCATTTTAAAAAGAGTACCAGGGGCGCCCGGGTGGCTCAGTTGTTAAGCATCTGCGTTCGGCTCAGGTCATGATCCCAGGGTCCTGGGATCGAGTCCCACGTGGGGCTCCCTGCTCAGCGGGAAGCCTGCTTCTCCCTCTCCCGCTCCCCCTGCTTGTGTTCGCTCTCTGGCTGTGTCTCTCTCTGTCAAAATAAATAAATAAAATCTTCAAACAAAAAGAGAGAGTACCAAAAATCACACCACCATAGATTTCTCAAAATCCATTTATTTGGTACACAATGGAGTGGCACTTAAACACATTCAGCTTTTCATCCTGTGTGTCTGTACTCTGAGGGGTGGGTGTGGGTGGAGTGTGTGGGAAAATACTCTTTTATTTATCTTTTTACCCTTTTCCGCAGGTTATGAGGCTACAGATTTAATGCGAAGAATCCCACCCTGGTGATTTAATGGCAGTGAAGGAATTTTTCAAGGATAATTTTAAATGTATGTGATTTTTGTATTATGTCCTTACTTTAGGATCTCACTTTCTCATTAGATGTGAGTCCACCCTATTCACCCTATTATGCACTTACTTCAAAGTATTCTGCTAAAATTCTTGCTGCTTCCATTTGCCATCTCAACTGACAGAAATTATTTTTGACCAATTGCTTAAGTTAAGATTTGGAAAATAACAAGTCTTTAAACAAAGTCTTACGTTAAAGAAGGCCCTCATGTTTCAGGTTGTTAACAGAATGTTTTAAATGTAACTCCTTTGTCAGATTCTTGGACGTCAGTGTTCCCTCTGGTTTTCAGGAATCACATCATATTTTTAAAAAGTTTTTATTTATTTATTTATTTATTTATTTATTTATTTATTGAGAGAGCATGAGCAGGGGGAGGGGCAGAGGGAGAGGGAGAGGGACAAGCAGACTCCCCACTGAGCAAGGAGCCTGACATGGGGCTCGATCTCTTGACCCTGAGATCATGACCTGAGACAAAACCAAGAGTTGGATCCTTAACTGACTAAGCCACCCAGGCACCCCTTCACAACATTTAAAGGAAAATAAGCTAGATTCTCTGTTTCAGGAGATATAGGGAGCCCAGTTTCTCTCCCACTACACATGACAGGTGAGGTGAGAGCAGTTCCTCATCATCTTCAGTTCTTCCTCTGCTAAATTCTCTATTTTTCCTCCTGAGGGCCTATTTATTCACCAAACAATGGGATGCTGGTGAGACATCCCATTCCTTTATTTTCCCAATGTCCACCAACTCGAAGCCATGTGAACAGGAATCTTACACAAGGTTTAGCACAAAATAGAATTATGTCACTAGTGAAGGACAGCAAATACCTTAAAATTTAATATTAGGCATCCTTTATTTAAACTCCCAATTACTCTCTCCTCCAACGAATGCTTATACTTATTGCTTCTACTTGATTTCTAGAACATCTTCCTTTCCCCTGCTCCCCATCTGCTCCTCCAAATTGAAAATTTCTGATTTCTTATAAAAGACATTTTTTGCTGTCTCTGTGTGTATCATTCTTGGCTACCCAGCCATTTCCTGGGGTCTAATAAGCTCAGAAATGAGAAGAGAGAGAACAGTACTTCCATAATCAAAATATTTTGTTTCAAGATGGTTGGCTAAACATAGAGAAGTCTCTTATAAATTATTTGAATGTCTACAGGGGCTAAACAGGAGACAAACAGGGACAAGATAAGTGGGCCACAGAGAACTGGAGCTTCTACACCCCACCCAGAGGAGTCAGTGGTCTGGATCGCCAGCCCCAGCTGTTCAATTCCCTCTGAATTTGATCCCCCTTTGCTAGTGTTTACCATTTTTCAGGAAAAGGCCAAAATTTCAGGGTATTCTGTGAAATCTCCCAGTTTTTAAATATTGGAAACTAATTCTTTTAAATGTTTTTAAATACCATACAGAGCAGATATAATATGTTTACAGTTTATATCTAGCCTGTGGGATACTGTTTCAAGAGGCAAAGCTGTTCACGGTTATCATAAACTTACATACACATGTGAGTTGAAACTTCCCAATGAACAGAGACACTGTACTTATTATCACTTTAATTGCACATGACAGTATAGATGGCTAACAAGTTTCAAGACCTCTCTTATAAATACACAATTTTACCATCCTAGTTACACTATTTATAAACCTCTATTTCTCATCTTCTGAAAGGAAGAAGATCAATTTAAAGTAGGATTACGAGGGAGAAATACATTTCGTTTGTTTTCCCCAAATCCTCTATTCTTCTGGCTTCATTTTCATAAATATCTAAATTAAATAAATCAAGTCCATGTCCCCCATGCTAAGGGACATTTCAGAATTCCAAGATTTCTCATGATTCCCCTGGGGAATTACAGTCATTGTCCTCATCACCTCTTATGATGAATTATAACAGCTGATACTGGCTATCCTCTTTTTGGTCACTATGCTCCACACAAGGCCTTCTCCTTCATTCTCCAAGGAAACAATAAGACAAGGCCATTTCATATACGCTTAGGATTAGATGAGAGAGAACTCCATATACTCGAAATAGGAAAGGAGTCTAAAAAAATGTGGGACATTATTTTCCTTGGGTTCTTTTTAGACTTTGGCCTTTATCATGAGTTGGAAAGAAATTCCTTTGGCTTGTTTTGTTTCTCTCCAGTTCACCACTTCTGACATTAGCATTTTAAAACATTCATATTTTTTTACATTGATAATCTTGTCTGTGACAAAACCCATAGTAAACAGTACCCACAATAATTTAAGGAAGATGTTTTGCCATGAGAAAACTTTAATAATTTTGTTTCACATGGCAAACATAGTTCCCATAAAAACTCACATCAAGACCAAACTAATACAGTGTTTTAAACAACTGGATTTTGGGGGGGTCACAAGTCAAATGAACCAGACTTTCAAATCTCAGCAACATGCACCTGTAGATTAAGGAAAAATGTTGATGCCATTGTTTATTATTTTTAAATAATTAAATGCTGAGGTGTTATGGTTTTGAGTAAACAGGAAAAGTTGTTTCTTTGGATTATTAACAGAATCATGATGCTGTATTTAAGAATGTTTTGTAAACAAGAGAAATGAAAGGTCTTTTGCCTAGAAACAGAGATGAGAATGATATAGATTTAAATATTAAATTATCCCAGTAGATGGATATTAATAAATTTGGCATTGAAAATCACTGTGGCATCTCAAATTCATCTTAGATGTCAACAGATCATGAACACTGCATCACCAAAACTTTCCTGGAATGTTTTCAAGATTGATCATACACATTTCTGCCTTAGCACATCACAGATGGAAAGAATATATGGAATGCAATTCCCTTCTCCAGATTTAAGAGGCAACTGGTCCTTGGGGTTTCTGAAGCTTCCTCACACGGAGGAGAGTCATCCTACAGCTCAATGCTGAGACTGTTCTGAAAGGGGTTTTGGCCTGGACCTCTGTGGGGGTAAAAGAGGCCTTTGCAGAAGGGTGCTCAAGAAAAAAGAGAAAGAAAATAATTTTTTTTCAGCTGCTAACTTCCCAAATACTTCAAAAATCCCCATTAAAGAAAACAATGTTCTTCCAAATTCCTATCCATAAGTGTAGGTTTATATTTGTGATGATAACCTTTCCTATCATTTGCTCTACTGAAGCTTTGTGAGTGAACACAGGATAAGAAATGAATGATCCCAACAATTTACTCTCCTATACACCTCAGAAAGGCAGCCTTTTTTCCCCATGTAAAATGTGATCATTTGAATTTGGAATTAAACACAAAAAAACAGAACTTTACAGTATGATATAAGAAGACAGGATCAGCCCACCTTCCCAAAACATCCTCCTTTTACTTGAATTGCCACTTCCACGAGTGTGCTTCCTAAATTTCCACCATATTTGCATAATGAGCACCTATTTCCAGTTGATGAGTCTAATACTTATTGTTCAGGATACACACATATACCAAGTTTGAGACTTACTTGAACATTGCTCTCAACATTTATATAGATAAGAGTTAGTAGAAAAATAACCAGAATGATTTAATTAATCAAGAGTATTGCACAAGTAAGACTTTTCAAAATAATTTAATAGTCTGCTTTAATCAAAGTTTCAATACCAGAAAAAAATTCTTTTTGTATTCTTTCTTGCCCAGACCACACTGGAAAATTGAATTAAATTTTGAGAAACATGAATATATGTCTTGTAGATTTAATGATTTTCAAAAAATTATTTTCAATTTTATGTTCATCATAAACAAGTTTCTTGCTAAATACATCTTTCTGTAAATCTTATCAACCATTGTTTATCATCTATTCTAGACATTTCCAACCTGGAGTGCCCAAAGATCTAATATTCTGGAAGGTATTAAGGTCAACCACACGAACTTGCCATTTTTGTAGCTCAAAAATGGCCAAACATCAGCAATTTCATATTGTTCAAACCAGAGTAATAAATGAGAGTAGTTAGTAAATTCAATAAAACAAATAAGTGATTTTTACTATTTTTGAGTTTTAAAAATTGGCACAATATGGGTTGACAAAAATTCTGATTATTTTATGGTGATCAGAAGCTATAAGTGTTAACTAAATTTACTTTCACTTATTAAATCTGAAAAATAATCATTTAATAAATACACTTTGATAAATATAAAAACTTTATTTAGCAACCTTAAGATTTGTCATAACAGTAGTTCAAACAATTCAGATAATCAAAAGTAGAACTTTATTTTCCTCTTAATAAATCCACATAATTCTCAAGCACTCATTTCTTTCAACTGGAGCCAACAGTCTAGATAAGAAATATGTTCACTTCCTGTTTGTATAAAAGTTTCTTTTTGGATAGAGAGTTCTCTCCCTCTCCATTCTCCTTTTCTGGGAAGCAATCTAAGCTTCAGAGTCTTACTAGCATGACTTTGAGGAAGGAGAGTTCACTTTGTAGATTCTTATTGTAGGGGACAAAAAAGTTTCCCTTGACCCTCTTAGAGTCCCTGGCTAGGGCTGAAAATTAAACTAAGACAGATTAACAGGAGAAAATTGTACAACTTTAATTGAATTTTTACAAGTACACGAGAGCCTTCACAAGAGAATGAAGACCCGAAGAATTGACCAGTGCAGGCAGCTTTTATACCTTTTAGACAAAGAAATAATAAATTTGTGAAGAACTGGCTAAACAAAGGGGTTTGGGCAAAGGGTAGTAAGTGGTGAAGAAATAACTAAGAAGATAAGGGTTTAGTTTGACACGGTTTATTTGTATAGAAAGGCTTTGTGATAATTTCTTTACTCCTCCTGATACAGAGAGGGTGCCTTTCACATGGGATTTTTATAATTTGTTTCAGAGAAGAAGAGTGAGGGGGCAAAAGTCAGAATGGCTGCTTCTGCTGGTTTTTAAAATTCCTCTAGCTTATGATATTTAACATGCACAGCCATATTTTTGAGTAGTGTCCTGCCCCATCATGATCTTCAGGTAATCATTAGTGATTAATTCCTCCACTCTTTTCCCAGCTGGGGAAGGACAGTATGACAGGTATAGAATACCCAGCAGTCTTGTCTGATTGTCCCATCATTCTCCTCAGCTCCCACATCCTCCCTTCAGAAGCCAACTAGACCTTTTGTCCCATAGACTCTATTAAGGAGTCCTTCATCCCTTACCATGAAATGTCCTTGGCAAGCATAACATCTTCACCTCTTTCTTTTCATTCCCTATTTGGCTTTGCTATGAATATTTCCAGATCTCTTCTATATCCAGTAGAAAATTTAAATGGTGAGTGGAAACAGGGGATAGATCCCTGAACATTTTCTAGGTAGACATGCTCTGCTAACATTTTTTCTGCATTGCAAGGATTCTATGTTAACATAGAATACTCCACAATGATAAATTTTGTCATAGTTCCAGACAGAATCTGGGGCAAGTATCACATCCATCCACAGATTCTCACATCTAGAAATTTCCATCTTCCCCACTTGGAGGGTAATGGTAGCAGAGAATGACAGGGAAGGGAGCTCCATGCTAGTGGTTAAATTCTGCTTTCCTTTCTCAGTCTTCTCCAAACCTCTCCCCTGAGCCCAGAAATCATTGATATCGTTTTTGGTTTTTTTTTATTGTGGAAGTATAACCAAGTATGTGTATGATATAAATATTTTTCATTCATTTCTCTTCATTCTTTTGTTTATGATATAAATATATGATCTGAGGTTTCCAAATTTGCTTTTTTTAAAAGATTTTATTTATTTGAGAAAGAGAGAGCACAAGCAGCCAGAGAGGCAGAGGGAAATGGATAAGCAGACTACCCGCTGAGCAGGGACCCCGATGCAGGCTCGGTCCCAGGATCCTGGGATCATGACCTGAGCCAAAGGCAGAAGCTTAACTGACTGAGCAACCCAGGCACCCTCCAAATTTTGCTTTTGATACTCAAAACCAAATCGAGAAAATCTTGAAAATTAGAAAAGTCAATATGGAAGCTTTCCTCTCTCCAGTTGCAGGCTATTTAAATCAAAAGCCATATAGAGGGTGCCTGGATGTCTCAGTCGGTTAAGTGTCTGCCTTCAGCTCAGGTCATGATCTCAGGGTCCTGGGATTGAGCCCCACATTGGGCTCCCTGCTCAGCAGGGAATCTGCCTCTCCCTCTGCCTCTGTCGCTCTGCCTGCTTGTGCTGTCCCTCTCTCTCTCAAATAAATAAATAAAATCTTCAAAAAAGCCAAATAGAATTTGTGTAATTGCAGTTCTGAGAGATACACTCCTCTGCTGTAGTGAATACAACTGAGTGAATACCAGAATAGTTGTAAGGTAATATTATTAAAAACAAAATTATCTTCATAATACTCTCATTTATATGCTTTCTTTCTAATGTTTTTATATAACCCTGTAAGTTATGTCAAGTAGAATTAACATGTTGACTATGACTAAACACTATGATTTATGATTGATATCATCGATGCTTACAAGAACACTATGCATACAGAATTGCCCCATTTCACACATAAGAAAGCTAAGGTGCCACGATAACATCAGTGAGTATTCAATTTTATCTCACACTAAACGCTAGAGCTAAAATCTAATCTAGAAGCTTCCTTGCCTTTCCTATATCACCGTTTTTCATGTAATACCTGAAATATATATATATATATAATCATTTAAATAACTTTTAAAATATTGGGGACAGAGCAAATAATATTCTGCAATGATACAACTACAGGTTTTAAATTTCAAGCCATTAGACCAACAGAGATGCATATTGAAAAGAAAGATTGAAATCTCCTCTAATAACTTTTGCATCACAGAACACAATTTATGGCTTTCTGCCATTTGATAATGAGAGTTAAGTTTTCTGTGCTATTACTGGAATTGGGCACAATAATGCATTCTTCAAAACCAATTTATATAGAAAACATATTCAATACTGAGATGATTGAGTTCCTGTATTTCTCTTTTGTCGTTTGGCAGCAATTTGTGTGAGACTCAAGAAGATAGAGTGAGAACTGATGGTAGTTATTTCTTCAAGATATGTGGAAAAAGACCAATGGTACTGAAAGCATGTGTCAGTTAAAATCATTCATTTTAGATTAAACTCATGGTGTGCAGCGACAGAAATCCCAAAGAAGATATCTATCTTTAAGGATTAATAGGGTTTTATCTGAGGATTATTCTCGGTCAAAAAAACATGGCTGTTGTGTTGTTATTTTTTTCTTTAGTAGTTCACTTGACAGCCATTGTAACCAATGATGGCAGTAGACATTTGAATCTATTTTTTCTGAGGTATGCGAATGTTGGACTGAGCCTTTGGTAACTTTACAATTTATTTTGAAGGCACAATGGACTTTGTAATCTCTGTTTTCCAACACTCAATAAATCTGTCAGTTACCTCTATCATTGAAAATAAGTTTTGTGAATGCAATAATTGTAAAGTGGTTGGCAACTCTATTTGTGAAACTGACAATTTCTATTTCTGAGCCTTAGTATCTTTTATAACCTTGCAGTTGAGGTCATAAAGTCATGGGGGTTTTGTATATATTTCAAACTTTTTTAGAGTATTTCTTCAGTAATGGACATTGGGGTAATCTCCTCAACAATCCCTGAACATTCTTCATCATGAAGCAACTGTGAAGCCTAGGTGGGATTGGGTAGGACCTTGAGAGGTCCACATCCTTTGGGTTAATGTCACATCCCTTACTACAACCATTGTCACAGCAACCCATACAGCAGGTGGTCTGGCAATCTAAGACAAATTCAGTTAGTGTGTAACATTTTCTTGGCCACTGAAATTAGTTGAAGATTAGCCCAATCATCACTAAAATTGGTAATAATGAAGAAAACTCTGGAATTCTGCCCATCTTCTAATGATGTGATTGGTGAATGGGACATCAGTCTGACAGCCTGAAGAACACCAATTTAGTCAATTATGATTGCAGAGATTAGAAAAGGAACTGTGACTCTCATAATGTCTTTCTAAACTCCTATTATCCTAAATGTAGTGATCCAAAGGGGCACATGCACCCCAATTTATAGCAGCAATGTCCACAATAGCCAAACTATGGAAAGAGCCTAGATGTCCATCAAAAGATGAATGGATAAAGAAGATGTGGTGTGTTTATATATATATGTATATATACACAATGGAATATTAGGCATCCATCAAAAAATGAAATCTTGTCATTTGCAGCAATGTGGATGGAATTAGAGGGTAGAGAAAGACAAGTATCATATGATCTCACTAATAAGAAGAATTTGAGAAACAAGACAGAGGATCATAGGGGAAAGGAGGGAAAAATGAAACAAAATGAAAACCGAGAGGGAGACAAACCATAAGAGACTCTTAATCTCAGGAAACAAACTGAGGGTTGCTGGAGTGGTGGCGGGGGCAGGGATAGGGTGGCTGGGTGATGGACTTTGGGGAGGGTATGTACTATGGTGAGCGCTGTGAATTGTGTAAGACTGATGAATCACAGACCTGAACCCCTGAAAAAAATAATACATTATATGTTAATAAAAAAAATCCTGTTACCCTGTTTAGAGGTCACTAAGCTTTCTGGTAGTGTAGTTAAAAGTGTTCATCAATTTTGGAAAATTCTTGGTCTTCATCTCTTCAAATATTCTTTCTTCCCCATTCTCCTTCTGCTCTCTTCCTTCAGAGTTCATTTATAAACAAATTGAGAATTGTTACAAATCTTTTTCATTTCAACTTTTTTTCTTCTTGTTTCAGCGTATGTATCCCATCAACTTCTCTTTAAGGTCATTTATCCTTTTCTCTGCTGTTTCTATGCTCCTGCTAAGCCTGTTTAATGAATTTTCATTTCTTTTTTTAAAAAACTTTATTTATTCATTTGAAAGAGAGAGTGTGTGTGTGAGCAGGAGTTGGGGGGGAGGGACAGAAGGAGAAGTAGAAACAGACTCCCCCCTGAGCAAGGAGCCAGATGCAAGTTTTGATCCCAGGACCCTGAGATCATGACCTGAGCCAAAAGCAGATGCTTAACCAAGTGAGCTACCCAGGTAGTGCCCAGAATTTTTCATTTCTCATGATGTTGTCTTCATTCTAATATTTCCATTTTTTTCTACAGCAGTTGCCTCTTCCTCTTGCCATTCTACTAGAGGTAAAAGTGACTGTAATTTTCTCTCCTGTTAAGCATACAACACTTTTGGAGTTTAGTTCCTTTTGTGTTTCCTTGAATACTCAGATCTCTGATGGGTTTATAAAACTAGATTCTGTAAGTTATCTGGATTGTTTTTGGTTGTTAGGGTAAATCTCTTGTCATTTTCTAAATCTGAACTAAAAACAAAAGTGCCATATGGTTTTGTTTAATTTTAAAAATCAGAATTATAATATCCACTGATACAATTTTATTTTTAATTTAGCCAATAATTAAATCACTGGTCTTGCAGATGGAACAGTATATCAAGAATCTAGAGGTCTAAGCTCTGAAACTTGCATTGTCACTCATTACCTGTGTGGTTTGTGGGAATACATTTAAATTCGGAGTTTCTCCATGTATAAATATATTAGAGTGGGTTACCACTAAGAAGAGAAGGAAAGAATAGCATTCACATAAGAAATATTAGAGGGGCACCTGGGTGGCTCAGTAGGTTAAGAATCTGCCTTTGGCTCGGGTAACGATCCCAGGGTTCTGAGATCAAACCTTGCATCTGGCTCCCTGCTGAGCAGAGAGACTGCTTCTTCCTCTTCTGCTCCCCCTGCTTGTGCTCACTCGTACTCTCTCGCGCGCGCAAATAAATGAATAAAATCTTCTAAAAATAAAGAAATATTAGAGACTTCATGTTTATTTAAAGCTCAATTTCTTTGAAAAAAATAGAAAGAAGGAATATAAAACAACTATGACATAATATTAGCAATTATTATTTCCAGAAAGTCAATAATACCATTTTAGCATTCGTAATTTTCCATGTTTTTTGTATATTATTTCAAAATTTAAAAATGTAATAATAATACATCACTCCAACCAGTGTAGCAATAAATGATATAAAGGGGAAAATGTACTGATTACAGATCAGTCAGAATAAGGGGTGTAATAAAGCAAAACTTACAAAAATCTTGAAGAAATTCCTGTCAGGTATTTGACTTGTCTGGTATAAAAGTTGGCAGATCCAATTGCAAAAGTCCTAGAGAAATAAGGGAAAAGGATTTATTTTTTTAATTACTAAGGCTTCATAGAATCCCAAAGGTCTCCCCCAGAAAGGGCACATAACATGTATAGGTATATAAAGAAGCACAGTGTATTGTATTATTTGCCATCCTCCAAAGTACTTATAAACATATTTTTTAAAAGATTTTACTTGTAAGTTGTATTATACGGTATTTGTCTTTCTCTCTCTGGCTTGCTTCACTTAGCATAATGTCCTGTAGTTTCACCCATGTTGTCACAAATAGCAGGATTTCTCTCTTCCACATAGTGGAATAATATCAAATTAGGTATATAAATACACCACATATTCATTTTCTCTTCTCCCAATGACAGACATTTAGGTTGTTTCTATTTCTTGGCTATTTTAAATAATGCTGCAATGAACACAGAGGTGCAGATATCTCTTTAAGACACTGATTTTGTTTCCTTCAGATATATACCCAGAAGTGGGAATGAAGGATCATATGGTAGTTATATTTATATTTTTTTCAGGAACCTCCATACTGTTTTCCATAGTGGTTGCATCAACTTACATTTCTACCAATAGTACGTAAGGGGTCCCTGTCCTCCACATCTTCACCAACACTTGTTATTTCTTATCTTTTTGATAAATGCCATCCTCACAGGTGTGAGGTGATATCTCATTGTGGTTCACAGTAGAATGGTGATCACTAGGAGCTGGTGAGTGGGGGAAGTAGGGAGATGCTCTTCAAGTGGTGCAGGCCTTCAGTTACAAGATGAGTAAGTTCTGGGGATCTATTGTACAGCATGATAACTATAGTTAATAACACTGAATTGTATACTTGAAATTTGCTAAAAGAGTAGACCTTAAACATTCTCACCACACACACACAAAAAAATAACTATGCGAGGTGATGAATGTACTAATTAACCTGGTTGTGGCAATTATTTCACAAAGTGTATGTATATCAAATGATTACATTGATTGGGTGATGGGTATCAAGAAGGGCACGTGTTGTGATGAGCACTGGGTGTTATACACAACTAATGAATCGTTGAACACTGCATCAAAAACTAATGATGTACTATATGATGGTTACTTGAACATAATAATAAAAAAAGATTTAAAAAATCATTACATTGTACAATTTAAATACATAGAATTTTATCTGTCAATTATACCCCAATAAGAAAAAAAAAAAAAACTATAAGAAATGTAAGCAATGCAGCAAATATATAGAGTCCAGGAAAATAGCAGACCAAGCTGTGATATTTACCAATCACACAGAGGCACAGAATAATAGGACTTGAAAGGATTTAGGGTTCTGGCTCATCATATTCCTTTTAAACAGGAAACTAAGATTTAGAAAGCTAACATACGCAAGAGGTTATTAAAATTAGAAGTTCTATAAATCTATTTCTTCAGTCTGTTAATCTCTACACCATTCCACTGACTTCTAGACAAGTTCCACTAGAAATTTCATGGAAAGCTTTAATATTTCTCTCTCTCTCACTCCTGACCTACTTCCAGTCAGCAACCACATTTTATTAGTTCTTCATTGCAAAACCCATGTTTTCCAACTTCAAGATATATTAATATTATGTAATTGTCAAAAACGTGAGAAACTAGCAAGAGTACATAAAACTATGTGAATTTTAAAACCAAAGTCACCATTTAGTTTTTTCTGCTACAATAATCATAGGTTATTAAGCAATGTAGAAAATAAAAACTCAACATCACAACCTCCACAAATTTGGGTTCACGCCCTCTAAACATTTTAAACATTTCATCTCTATGCTTCAACATATCTTTGACTTTTGTCCTTTCTTGTCCTCTTTCACTAGCCCTTCAATGTGTGCACTTTCTATTCCATTTTTATGCTGCTTCCAGACTTATTGAGCTAAGACATAGATTAGATCCTGCTACTTCGTTTTTCAAAGGTATTCAAAGGTATTCACTTTCCAGATAGCTACACACACACACACACACACACACACACACACACACACACCCTAAGATGCTCCAACAGGGCATATAAGAGTTTCCATGGAATAAAATTTAGAATCAGTTCTTTTGTTTGATCAGAGATGGAGTAGGGACTTGAAAAGGAAAACAAAACAAAATGAAAAGGTGCTTAGCTTAAGATGAGAATTTTGATTTGGGGTGTACTTGGACCAGAAAAAGGATATTGTGAGGGGCATTAAGTTCCCAAAAGCAGTGACTAGAATAGGAGGTTAAGCCTAACACCACAGCTTTGGGCTAACATATCAAGGAACACATGTTCCTTAGGTACATGTTCCACAGTGTGTCTAAAATCCTCACTCTATTTGTGCTTGAAACACACAGTCATCAGTCATTTTCACTGTTTCAGTAGAATAATTTATCTTTCTATTAACTAAGACACTGTCTACTAACCATCTCAAAAGGACATACGCCAGCAAGCTCCACCTCACTAGAAATAGCAAGCGATCATTGCAACCTACTGAAGTAGGAGAAAGGCTCAAATTGCATGTATTTTAGAGAAAGTGAAATTGATATGCCACATGTTGAATCAATGACTATTGCCAGGGAACATAGGATATCCTGATTGGCCATTTGCCATTCCTTATTAATGCATCTAATTCAGAGAAGGTAGAAGGAAGCAATTCACTGAAGCAGCAGGAAATGGGTTCCCCAAAATGAAGAGGTATTTTTATACAATAAGAAGAGAAAAAGAGAAAAGAAATAGTTCTGGACACTATATCAACTAATATAAAAGAGAATTTGATAAAAGATCTGCATTACCTACAAATTTGTTTTTGCAGCCAAATGGTTAATTTTTAAATACACAGAATTGAGCATAAATATTTTATAAAGTATACATTATGCAATGATCAGATTCTGTATCTTCATCTAAATAATTTTGGTTTTGTATTCTTGGCTTTTATTTTCTAGTTGCAACTGATTAATATTCCTATTTAATAGTTAATGTTGACACACTCCAAACTATTCCAGGTACCATGTAACTTCTCTTTACTACGCAATCCTAAAACATAAATTTGTGGGTTGTTTCCTCCCTCCACTGATGACAACAACATTTATTGAATACTTACTATGTACTAGGCATTGTTTTAAGTACCGTGTGTGGTTTTTCTAATTGAAGCATAACTAACATAGTGTTATATTAATTTCAAGTGCACAATATAGTGATTCAACAATTCTACACATTGCTCAATGTTCTTCATAATAAGTGTATTCTTAATTCCCTTTATCTATTTCACCTGTCCCCTCTCCAATCTCACCTCTGTCAATCATCAGTTTGTTCTCTATAGTTAAGAGTCTGTTTTCGGGTTTTGTTTTTGTCTTTTTTTTTTCTTTGTTTGCTCATTTGTTTTATTTATTAAATTCCATGTCTGAGTGAATCATATGGTATTTGTTTTCCTCTGACTGACATTTCACTTAGTATTATACCCTCTAGATCCATCCATGTTGTTGCAAATGGTGGGATTTCATTGCTTTTGATGGCTGAATAATATCCCATTGTATACATATATACCACTTTATTCATTCATCTATGGATGGATACTTGGGTTGCGTCCATATCTTGACTATTATAAATAATACTGCAGTAAACATAGGAGTACATATATCTTTTCAAATTAGTGTTTCCATTTGGGGGGGGTAAATATCCAGTAGTGGAATTATGCAATCATATGGTATTTCTATTTTCAATTTTTTAAGGAACCTCCCTACTATTTTCCACAGTGGTGCACCAATTTGCATTTCCACCAACAGTGCAAGGGTATTCCTTTTTCTCCACATCTTCACCAACATTTGATATTTCTTTATTTTTTTCTAGTTTCTTTTAGCTATTCCAACAGATACCAGGTGATATCTCATTGTGGTTTTGATTTAAATTTGCCTAATGATTAGTGATGCTGAGCATCTTTTCATTTATCTATTGGCCATTTGTTTGTCTTCTTTAGAAAAATGGCTATTCAGGTCCTCTGCCCATTTTTAAATCTAATTATATATATAAATGTTATATATATGTATAATATATAACTCAACAATTCACTGAAGCAGCAGTGAATACACACATATACATATTTCTTTATATATTTTGGATATCAACCCCTTATCAGATAAAACATTTGCAAATATCTTCTCCCATTCAATAGGTTGCTTTTTTGTTTTGGTGGTTCCCTTCACTGTGTAAAAGCTTTTTATTTTGGTGAAGTCGCAATAGTTTAATTGTATATGTTTTAACCAGTTAGATCACGTATCCTAATGCAAAGGAAAATTTGGCATAAGTTTAGAGTAATTATTTGGTTAATTAGGCATTAAAATGCAAAATTGGCTCTCACATCTCAACACCACTTAAACTAACAGATTTTTTTCAGAAGGCTTTTTTTTAACAAGCTCATTTGCATGTGTGAAATCTTGCTGTGACGCTGCATAAGGCAGAATTAAAAATAGATTTAGGGTACATTACATCTCTATCACATAAGAAAGACCTAAATGAACTCCCCAGGTCTGTCACACCGTTTGGTTATTTAAAGAACGGAACTAAATTTGTGTGTTCAGCTGTGATATCTCTTGTCAGGTCATCCTACAGTGTTCAAGAATAGGTCATCTGATTATTGTGGCATATGCATGGAGTTTATCCACTTTAAAATGGTGACAAATCAAGTTAGAGTCCTGCAACAGAAAGGCAAAAAGCTTAATGTATCAATTTAATCTATAAATAATCTATTATTGAAACAAAGTGAAAAGACTTTTGTTACAATGATAAGCTACAAATGCAAACCATGAAAATAAATGATGGATCCATTTCATGGTTATGGAAAACATAGACCCTCCTATCATTATTTTCTATATTAACCTAATTGAGCAACCAAAGTAATTTAGTAATAGCATTGCTTCCATTTGGATAAAGACTGTAAGTATTTCTATTCTGAAAGAGCTGGCAATTATATCATTTGAAAAGTCGGAACTTATATTCCAATAAGTATTCATGGAAAATTATTAGATGAAGCCTTGCAATGAAAAGACAGTTACTATTTACAGAAGCTACTTTTGAATTCACAATATGCTTATCTCTAAAATTTGGAGAGAAATCAATACAAAAACCCAATGAGAACATGACCATGTTTTCTGAACTAGTAATTCATAAATTTAAAATAACTATTTTATTTGTGGTTTGTGTTTGTGATTATTCTAAATGAGAAGTCATAAAAGTAAAACATGTCAACTTACCTTTTGTTTGGAGAAATATAATTATATTAAGTTAAATTATATTAAATTAAATTACATCATACAAACTATATCTAGGATCTATCAAAGCCGTACTTAGGAGATTTCTCCTTTTGAGCATCTTAGTTTAACAGGGACTAGATTCACCAAATGGCGCTAGAACATTTGAATATCCAAATGTAAATAATGAACCTCAAACCCTACCACGTACCATAGAAAATTTTAGCTGGAAGTTGATGAATAATAAACCTAAATGAAGACCTAAAACTATAAAATTTCAAAAGAAAACAATAAAATTTATGTGACCTTGGGTTAGCGAAGATGCATTAGTTGGACACAAAAAACATTACTATAAAACAAAATATTGATATCAAAAAGTAAAGGGTTTTTTTCCCCCTTTCAAAGACACTGTTAAGAAAAAATGAAGACAAGCCACAGACTGAGAGAAAATATTTGCATAACATATGTCTAATAAAGGACTGGTATACCAAAAATACAAAGTACAACAATAAGACAAATTACTTAAATAAGATATGGACAAAATATTTGAATAGAAAATTCACCAAATAAGGATATATAAATAGTAAATTAGCATATTAAAAGATCTCCAATATCATTAGTCAATATGGAAATTCATAATAAAACATCATAGTACTGGAAACCCCCTAGGATGGTTAAGATTTTTTTTTAAGATTTATTTATTTATTGGAGAGAGAGAGAGAGAACATGAGTGGGAGGAGGGGCAGAGGGAGAGAAAGAATCCTCAAGCAAACTCCCTGCTGAGAGTGGAGCCCAACATGGGGCTCAATCCCAGGACCCCGTGACCATGACCTGAGCCAAAATCATGAGTCAGACGTTTAACCAACTGAGCCACTGAGGTGCCCCTAGGATGGTTTAAGTTTTTAAAAACTGACAAGTGCTGGTGAGGATATAGAACAACTGGAATCCATACATTGCTGAAGGAAATTCAAAATGGTATACAACTTGAAACTTAGGGTCATACTTTCTTATCAAATTAAACTCATGCTCATACAACCCACTGATTCCACCCTTCATTATCGCCCCAGAAAATGAGAGTTTATGTTTCCAGGAAGACTTGTCCACTAATATTTATAGGACATTTATTCATATAGGTAAAAACTGGAGACAACCCACATGTCCATCAGTTGGAGAATGAATAAACCCAGAGTAAAAAAAGAAGAAACTAATGATATACACTAGAACATGGATGGATTTTAAATCATGAAGCTAAATGAAAGAAGCCAGGCAGTAAAGATAACCTACACACTACATGATTCTATTTAAATGGTATTCTAAAAAGGAAAACTATAGTGACAGAAAGCATAGTAGTTGCCAAAGGCTGGCTAGGAGTGGGAAACAGGGATTCACTGCAAAGGGGCACAGGAAGTTTTGGCGGTGATGAAAATGTTCTAATATCATGATGATGCTGATGGTTCAAACCATGTTAATTTCTACATTTAACTTATGGTACATAGATTGTAACTCACTGTTACGGACAGAATGTATGTGTCCCCCTAAAATCCACATATGGAAACACTAACCTCCAATGTGATGGCTTAGGAGGTGGGGTCTTTGGGGGTAATTAGGTTTAAATGAGGTCATGAGGGTGGAGCCCCCATGTTGATATTAGTGCCTTATGAGAAGAGGAAGAGACACCAGAGCTTGCACTTTCTGTCATATGAGGATAGACCAAGAAGTTATCCATCTAAGAGCCCAGAAAGAAGACCTTCACCAGAGCTGAATTGACTAGCACCTTGATAGAAGAACCTCTCAGACTCTGGAACTGTAAGAAATCAACATCTATCAGTGAAGCCATCCAATCTATGGCATTTTGTTCTGACAAATTAGAAGACAAGATGCTCCCTGAAGCGTATATTAATAAACAAATAGACAATAACACAGTTAAGTATTGACCTAAAATTATTAAGGATGTGGAATAATATATACTTGATGTATACTTCAAGCCACTTAAATATACTTGAATCTGCCTCTCAGTGCGGTCAAGTGGCCAGTCAGAGGGCTACTGAGGATGAAGCTTAGAACAGTCTACACAGGAAGGAATGCCTTAAAATACTAAGCCCTGGTGCGCCAGTGGTATAGGAGGAGGAGTGCTGGCAAATGGAACGTTTCTGTAGGAAATAGAAGCCAAGGCTGAGGCCAATTTCCCCTTTCGTAATTCCTTCTTTGTCCATCTGCCAAGAAAAACTAAACAGCAGCAGCACCCACTGTTCTTGTTGCTCTGCAAATTGCAAGCCATGTTTCCCAAATTAACATCTCACCAACGCAGATCCATGGAGTTTACATAAGACAGGAACCGAGTCAAGATGGGATCTGGGAAGAGTGAGAAAGTAACAAGGAAGTCTGATTACGGAGCAGACAGCAAGAAGCTGTCCATCTGAAGGACCAGCAGCACAGTTTGCTGAGAAATTAGTGCAAGGTCAACTTGCGGAAGCAGGGAAGGGGGCAGGTGCTTGAGAAGTGAAAGTATGGTACTAAGACTATGATGCAGTACTTTGCCTCCCCCATTTCAGAAACACAAGTGAGAAAATGAAGAGTAAAATAGCAGAGCATTATTAGTTCTATCCATATGCCAAGTAATGAACTCAATGTACTGCATCCCATTAGGGCAGATGCTCAAGAGTTATAGATGAAATGAATTATGTCAACAGTAGGCATTGCCTCAAATATTAAGATGGCAATTCTTCATATCTCACTAAGAAAACTCCTTGTGATCATATAATAAAAGGAGTCTCATTTATTCTGTTTGGAGAACTGTATCCCTGAACCCACATTCTTCTGGTTCCTGGAGCAGGAATGCTTTCCTGTAGCTAGTGGCTACCCTAATAGAACCAGCATATTCCAAAGTCACTTGCCTGATATATGAAATGAAAGCTCTTGAAATGGTAAATTTTCTTGGGAAAATGAAAAGAAAAAAAAAGCCACCTTTTCCACTCTTTTTCTCTTTACCTTCCTCTTCCCTCCTTACTTCCTCCATATTCCTCTAATTTCCATCTCCTCTCCGCAAACCAAAAAAAAATGTTGGGCTTGCACTGGACACACACTGGATAATGCCCATGCTGTCTTAGATGGCAATACAATGAGGGGGCATGCTCTCATTTGAAAAATATGTCCATTTCAATATCCTCTAAAGTAATCTGTTCTGAACACAAAACATGATGAGGACATGTGTACATCATTCTATGTCATATCATTTGGTGGAGTGGCAAAGGGGGGGTTTAACCAATTTTGCAATTTTAATCTTGAATATAAGAAGTTTAAAGCATCTTTTGATGCTCCCACGGTATGTTTTCTGAAAGCTTTAGGGGAGAAAGTTTAGAATTTACTTTATTTCATTTACATCCACTATAAACAAATCAAAAACATTTATGGCTTTATTCTGCCCACTGTGTAAAGGTTAACATTCCATTTGCCTGTGTAAAGACAAATGAAAATAACTTATAGGCATGTAAGAATAATCTAAGTGATAGCTAAGTATATTTTAAACAATATACATATATATTTTCTTCTTTCTCTAAAACATTTTATGCATTTCTTATTTGCAAGATAAACAAATATAAACAACTAACTTCAGTTGATAGAAGGCAATAGATACTTCTTCAGTCAGCAAACAATATTGTAATTATCATGTCACTACCCTGCTCCTAGTTTTACTGCTCAGAAGTTATTCGGGCTAAGAGGTCAGTGTGAGCTTTGATTTTCTTATCTGCATTCTGAAAGGACTACATGAAGAACATATTTATAACAACATCTTAAGAAGTCATTACTTTTCTTTAAAAATAAAAACAATAAATTTAGGCATAAAGTTTCTATAATTAATGTCTACAAATAAAACTAAGAGATATACATAGTGTTGTGGTTCAGATGTATTGTTCCTATCCCCCCCAAAATATTGATTTCATTGGTTTTATGGTATCTGCAGTGTTACAAAGGGTTTTAAAGTGTTTACATATTCTGGTGTTGGAGCAAACAGTAAATGCCATTTGTAAGTATTCACACCCTAAATAAATTGTGCTTGAGACATGATTATGGGAATCTTTTAAAAATTAAACTTAGGAAAACAAATTTATATCCTCCCCAAAAATCTTAATAAAATATAGGTTTCAGGTAGGTAATACTATTGTGGTTAACAGATTAAATAGTGCTAGAGTTTGATCTGTAAGATTTGGGCTATCAGAGTTTATATCCTACTCCACTGCTTTTGAGTAATATAATCTTGAAGTATTTTGAAATCTGCATAAGTTTTCCCTTCAGTAAAATGAAGGGAAGCAGAACCACCGCTTTTATTGTGTTCCTGTGAATAATAAATGATACATGTAAAAAGCAGTTAAAAGAGTGCATAGCAGAACAGAAACATGAATAAATGTCAGCTATTTATTTTTAAACAAATATTTATGGAGTGATGACTGTGCTCTGGACATTGTTCTGGTTGCCTGAGAGAGTAAAGAACACAAAAGATTAGAATAGCTTCCTTCATGAAGATGACACTCTAATGGGAAAATTAACAATAACCAATATTTACATATATATTCTGCTGGGGAAAAAGTACTATATAGGGGAGAGACAAGATATTTCAGGGTGAGGGAAGCAATCTGAGACAGGATGGCTAGGGAAATAGCACTGAAAAGGTGCCATAGGTGAGAAAAATCTCGAAGGAAATGAGAAAGCAAACCAAGAAGTCTTTTCAGGGTGAAAAGTTTTCTAGGCATGTCACAAAAGTGGAGAGAAGTATGTTTGGTCTGTTAGAGGAACAAGGAAAAGATCAGTGTGTCTGGAAGGGAGTGAGCAAGGTGGTATGTGATACAAGAGGTCAGACAGGTGAGCTGCACATGGGGAACACTAGGGGGCATGGGAGTAGATCACGTGGGCATTGAGGGGAAGAGCCATTCGATAACCGATACTCTGAGTGATGTGGAAAGCTGTTGGAGGGTTTTGAGCAGAGAAGTGGCACCATCTGACTTACAGTTGACCAGGATTTCCATAGCTAATAATAGACGAAAGTGCCTTCCAATCATCACACCCAAATATGCTGTCTACTCCAGTTACAGAATTGCTTCTCTTAGTCCTCTTCTAAAACGTCAAGGACCAATGATAAAGAGCTCTATATTCCAGTAACCATCCACGTTTTAGGGGAGAACTCCCCCATCCATTCACACACACCCAGTAATTGGGACTCCTAATTTTTATTTGTGCTACATCTCTAACCACTTGGAAATCCAATTTATAAAATGTTGGATTATGAAAAGTATACAGACTTTGTATTATTCAAACCTGAGAATGTGAAAGGACTCAGAGTAAATACTCTGTTAGCCTAATGTAGAACACAGGCAGCTTTGGGGGTTTTTTTATTGGTAACATGCACAGCTCAGTGATAACTCAATGTCCCTGGTCCTCCAGTTGACAAGCAATGAATATTCAAAAGAACAAGGAAGGCATCAGGCAGTATGGGATTCCTAATGGCAGTCTACACCACAAGTTAGTGCCCCTCCTGCTTTTCACACGAGCTAATTCATCAGGGAAGCAGAAAAGTCAGTCAGGCAAGGGTTTGTGTGGCTCTCATTACAAGCTTATAGAGCACTTAAACTTTCCAAGGAGAGATTGTCCCAGCCTTCAGCTTCTACTCTCTGAAAGCCAGCTGTCCACCATCTACTCTCCATGCTCCATAAGGCACCCAGCTTAGAGAATTCCGATTCCCCCTAAAGACCAGTCAGAACTGCTAGGAAAGACAAGCACTTCAAAGTAACACAGAAGTCTGGTGAATGTTCACATCACTTCAGGAAACACTTCCCTGCTCAGAGATAAGGGGGACACTGCATGATTGTGAAAGCTTGCAGAATCACAGCATTGCCTCCACCTGCTTTTCTGTTTCGCCTAGAAACTTACGTCAATCGAGAGGCATGCTTCTTGCACAGTTGAGCACAAATAGCAACTGGCTGGGAAAATAAAACAACAGTAATCTCCACTATTGTGATTTGGGGTCTTGAGCATACATGTGAAACAGATGTAATACCAAAGACTCTGACTTCTGGGTCTTGAAAATCTTAACAGTGCTTTTGACTGCCAATTATGTAACTGTCTGGCAAGACTGAACTCCAAAGTATTTTCTCAGTATAAGAGAGCACATTTCTCTCTACCCTTTACCTTTTCTGTGAATGAAGATTCCTCTTGTCCAGAATGAGCCTACTCCAAATTGCAATTCAATGCTTAGAGTTACCTCTGAGAATATTCCCTCAATGGGGAGAGAGATTAACTGGACCTGGTGGAAATTGTCTCTGGTTTGGGGCTAGCACCACAGGAATCCAGCTGGCCCTTTTTGTTCCATAGAATAAACAAAGCTTATTTCATTTAATCTCAGATCATATAACATAAACAATTATATACATACATTCCTTTTCCAAAGACAGTCATGAAGAAAGACATTCTAATGCTACTTGTGGGCTGCTATTTTCTGGGAACATGCCTACCGAAACCAATCCACTAAGAATACACAACTGTTTTTAAGTTAGTGTGTGATAAAGTTAAGTCATCATTCCCATAAAAATACGATATCCCAAAATGAAGAAACACCTGCATTAAACAATTTCTACTCTTATTATTAAATCAATTGTCATAAGCAAAACAGTTTTCTTCTAAAAATTATCTGTTCTCTATCTTTAGAATCTTCCTGCCAAATCTCCTTCCCACTTATCACCCCAAATAAATCTTACATAGCCCACATTCGCCCACATCTAAATTATTTGGGTTTGCCTGACAGGCACATGAAATGTTAATCAAAATAAATAGTCATCTCTTCTTTCTGAAGAGAGTGACAACTGGGGTTTTTCTTTCCTCACCACCTCCTCAAAGGCCTCTCCTTCACCAATCAAACCTACTCCTTTTTTTTTTATCCTTCCCATCAATGATCAGTGGCTTGCATCATTTCTGTTAATTTAGATTATTCAAAGACAAAAATGAATGTCATTTTAATATCATTATTTTATTTCAGAGACAATTCTATGTGACCTAATATAATAATACATTGACATGCAGCATTAAGAATATGATGTAGCTTTCTGAAAAAGTGCAGCCAATTAACAAGCAAAGAGGTGTTATGATGCCTTCTCTGAAGTGTCACCCCATCCCTAGCTCTATCCATATCCTCATTCTGCTCCTCAACGTCTCCTAGTTACCACATCCCAAAGTTCTACTCTACCCATCAACAGTTCTGACCCTCAACCCATCCACAGCCCCTATCCTACCCATGACCCTATCCCACATCTTCTCCTATTTGGTCAAAATGGCAACTTCCATTGAGCTAAATTCTCCACTTCTGTGTTCAGTGTGCAAGTCATAGGCAAAATAATCATTAATATGCCATTTTTAAATGGGGTTGCCTTATTTCATCTTAAGAAATCTTAAATTCATAATTACAGTATATATAAAAGAACTTCAAAACCAAAAAAGATTTTGTCAATCACTTAACTCAGACCCCTAATTTTCTTTTTATGTACTTGCCTTTTGCTGGACATCTAAGCATGAGCTCAATTAGTCAAACCTCTCAGCTCATGACATACTCTAGTTGTCCATGAAAGATATTCACATATATAATTTTATTCTTCCCTTCATTCCTGATATCACTCTCATTTTTTCAATGGGTGCCCACTATAGTACCTGTCATTGAATATCTATGTATCTTTAAAAACACAATAGAATTCTGTGGCATTTAAATGTACATAAAACTACAGGTTTATGTTGTTTCTTTTTTCATTCAACACTGTTTGTAAGGTAGAGGATGTTGCTATAAATTTGTCTCAGCTATTCCTCTTAGCGATGGAATAGTATTCTATGGTCTATATTACCATGTTTTACATAGTTATTCCCCTGATGACAGACAAGTAGGTGTTCTCCATCTGTCTACTTCAATAAACATGTGTATGATTATTACTCATATAAGACAATTTAAGAGCAAGTATTTACAAATGGACTTTTTTTTTAAAGGTGTGGATAGGATTTAAGGGAACCACAAAGGTTATTTTAATAGCCCAAGGTTAAAAGCAGAGTTCTACAATCCCTAGGTTTAAAAGCTTGAGTGCAGGGAGTGGTTGCTGAAACCTGAAAAAAGATGACTATGTTGAAGTCTACCTCCCGAGAGAAGCAGTGGCCTTGGGTAGAGGAACATAGTAGCTCAAGCTGCTGTCCCACATCTCTGAGTCTCTATCCATTTTTCTTCATTCTTTTTTCTCTCTGTTCCTCAGACTGGATAATCTCCACTGACTTACCTTGAAGGTTGCTGCTTCTTTCTCCTGCCAGCTCAAATCTGCTCTTGAACCCCCTAGTGAAATTTTCATTTCAGTTATTATAGAATTCCCACTTTTTTTAAACAATTTTTTTAACAATTTCTATCTCTTGGTTGATATTCTCTATTTTTGTGAGACATTGTTCTCATGCATTTCCTTAATTATTTAGAAGTGGTTTCTTTAGTTTTTGAACATAGTAGAAATAGCTGATACAGGGTATTTCCTGGTAACACCAATATCTGGACTTCCTCAAAGACAATTCTGTCCTACTGCTTGCATTTTTCCCCCAGCATATGGGCCATACTTTCTTATTTCTTGCTACTCCTGTGATATGTTTTTATTGAAATCTAGATACTTTTTTTTTAAGATTTTATTTATTCGTTAGAGAGAGAGAGAAAACACAGGCAGGGGGAGAGGCAAAGGGAGAGGGAGAAGCAGACTTCCGGCTGAGCAGGGAGCCCAACGTGGGGCTCCATCCCAGGACCTGGGGATCATGACCTGAGCCGAAGGCAGATGCTTAACCATCTGAGCCACCCAGGTGCCCCTCAATCTAGATACCTTAAATAATGTAACATAGGGATACAGATCCCACTCACCCTCAGTGTGATTCAGTTGTCGTTTGTTGTTGCTGCTGCTGTGGCTTAGTTAGTGACAGACTTAAATTCTGTAAATTATGTACTTTTTGTCACAAGTAGCCACTGAAGACTCCGCTGGATTATTTTAGTCGTCAGCCAGTGATTAAACAGAGATTTCCTTAAATGCCTTGAAGCATTTCACATGGGACTATGTTTGTGTGATGTGGCACACCTTCAATGATCCCCCTAGCAGTCAAAATTCTGCTTCAGCCTTTACTTTCTGCTTGCACAGAGCTCCAAGATCCATCAAAGACGAGAGATCAGAGGCCTCTCAGCTCTTTCCTGGACACACACGTAGCCTTGCATTTGCATGTGTGTGTAGCCTTGTAGACTCCCAAGTTTACTTTGAAGCTCTCCAAAGCCCTTTTTGGTCCTCTCAGTACCCAGCATTTCTTTTTAAGTGTTTTGGTCAGCTTCTTGCTGACCCCAACTGTTATCACCATTTTAGGCAGCTTCATAGTTAAAACTCTGTCCCTCGATTCAGTCCAGATTTTGTAAATAGTTCTTCTATCCAATGTCCATTGAATTAAATTTTAGATGTGGTTAAATGTATTTGATTTTTGCCTGAGGATTTATGCTTTAGAAATCTTGTTTAAAAACTCCTCTCCCAACCCAAATGCCAAGTTAGTTTCCAAATATTTCTGTTGCTAGCTTCTGTCCATTTATTGGTTTATGTATATGTTTTAACCCTTTTAACATTCATCATTATATATGGTTTAGATGCAGATGTCTGTATTAGTTTCCTGTTGCTGCTATAACAAACTATCACCAACTTAAAGACATAAAATAATACAAACTTATTCTCTTACATGTTTGAAGAACAGAAATCTGAAATGGGTTTCACTGGGTGAAAATCAAGATGTCAGCAAAGCTGGGCTCCTACTGGAGGCTTTAGAGGAGAATTCATTTCCTTCCTTTTCCGTTTCTAGAGCTGCATTTCTTACATTCTTTAGTTCATGGACCCTTTCTCCATTGTCAAAGCCAGTAACATAACATCTTTAAGTTTCTCTGCCTTCATCTTCACACCATCTTTTCTTTTATAAGGACCCTTCCTATTACATCAGACCCATTGGATAATCAAATTATCTCAAAATCCTGAAGATATGCAAACTCCCCTTGGACCCCTTTTCAAAGGTGATATTCACAGGTTCTGTGGATTAAGACTCAGACATCTTTCAGTGAGCCATTATTCAGCACACCAAAGTATCCTGCCTTATTTTACTCTATATGTGAGCCAGTTTTCTTAATGCCATCTATTAATCTTTCCCTCCTTGGTTTATCCTGCCAATTTCATTAAAAACAGGATCTTTCATAATGCACAGCTTTATTTTTGAGCAATCTAGTCTAGTAGTTCTCAAATAGAGGTAATTTCACTTCCAAGAGGACATTTGGAAATATCTGAAGAACATTTTGCTTGTCAAAACCAGGGTAGGCTGGGTGGAGAGCGAGGAGGTCTTACTGGAATCTGGTGAGTAGAGGCCTAAACACCTTACAATGCACAGAACAGCCCAAGCCCCACCCCACCAACAGTTTGGCTCAAAATATAAATAATACTGAGGTTGAGGAAACCGGCTTTAGCCTATCCCAATGGTCACTGTGCTTATGGCTGCCTCAGTGTCATATTATTTTTATTACTATGTATTTGTATAGTATATCTTCATATCATTTAGGATATAGGCTCCCTCTCTTTAAGAAAAAAAATAGGTTGTAATAGATAAATGTTATAATAAGTGTTCAGTCCCTCAAAATAACCTACTGGAATTTTATTTGGAATAGCATATTGATTTTTTTAGAATAAAATTGGAAGAATAAACATTTTTACAATGTTAACGATGAGAGACAACTCTGGCTGGCCCTGGAGACTCCTTTTGTGCCTTCTATCACTAGTTTATCAGAAAACTGGCAGGGCCTTCGGCTGATGTCAGTATTCTTGGCATGCAGTGCTGTTCCCACGACCCTGTCTACAGACCTTGGCCTTTCGTATGCATAGTCCTTAGGGTTGCTCCTTGACTAGAAAATCCTTTAAATATAATTCTTGTTACTTAGAAAAGCTAGGTATTCCCTATCCTTGTTAGGATCGATTATAGATATGTAATGAGGTTTAGGGGCAGAGCTTGTTCTTGCTCTTGGAGTATACTCAGTTGCATATCCAACCTATTGGCCATGGTAGGTAACTCTCTATGGGATCATTGGCCACTGTGTACACAGACTATCTATATACACTACCTAGGCTGTATTATCATGAGGGTTTTGCACAAGTTCTGCACTACTCAGCTGTAAGTTTTCCTCCAATAAACTTTATATTGTACTTGCACCACATGGCTCTAATAGTGTATGTCCATAACCTTCTCGAATAAACTCTTAAGTCATTCTCTCCGTGAACAAGTTGCATTTCTTTTTTTATTTCAAATATTCCTGTATGTCTTTTAAAAGAGTGGATTTTTTTTATAAAGTTCTTGTTCTTTTCATTAAGTAAAATCCTAGGTTTTTTATATATTTTTATAGCTAATATAACTTTATTATATTTTTTAGTTAGTTTTGGCCAATGTAGAGGAATGCTTAGCTTATATAGGTTGATATTGTATTCAATTTTGTTGCATTTTATATTTGCAAAAAAGAGTATGTTAGTAAATTTTTTGTTTTATTGGTAAATGATCATATCATCTATAATAACAGTTTGCTTATCTGTCTACTAGGATATGCATTGTACTTCTTCACATGCTTTGTATCTTACTGCACTAACCATAGACTTCAGACTCCACTACTACTTTGATAGTCTTGGTGATAATAGGTATCTTTCTCTTTTTCCCACCACCCCCTGCCCATCTTAATGATAATACGTTGAATGTTTCTTGATTATAATTTGTGTAGATTTATCACACAAAGGAAACACTTTATAGCTTTTGACACCCTAAGGGAAAAGCAACAAACTATTATATACCAGACAATGAAGAATAAAGGACCAGAGAGAACAAGTATTTAAAATAAGCCTATCATCATCAGACAAATAAGGGAAAATCTCGAAAATAAAATCAAGGACAAAAAGTCTTAAAGAAGAACCAACTGGATGTATTCATAATAAAATATAATATATAAGAAATAAATAATTTGAAAGGCAGGTTGAATATGAGAATTGATATACCTGAAGAATAAATTAATATGCAACACTTTACTAGGAACACCTGCATAAGATGTCAATATAAGATTAAAAAGTGGAAAATATAAATGGAAAACTAAGAGATCAAAAGGATAGAGTACAGATGCCAACATCCTTTTTGATAGAGTTCAAATAAAAGATAGAACAAAAAAAAGTAAATAAATGAATAAATTGATTAGGAAGAAATAACTCAAGTAAATGTCTAACAAAATTCCTGAAGTTGAGAAAGATATTAAAAGGGATTATAAAGAGCCAAATTACATGGATACATTTTTAGAAAGAAGAAAAAGAACACTGGATAAATTATAATGCAATTTAAGGACATTTGAACTTGTCAAGGGACTCAATCAGGGAAGCAAAACCATTGTAAGTATTTTGAAGAAAGTAATTAATTACAAAATTAGACAATAAATAACTGTGGAAAGATCATGGAAAATAAGGTCCAAAGAAAGGAGCTGAAGAATCAGAGAAGGGTCACTAACAAGCACCTACATGAATGAATGACTCACAGCTAGAAGAAAATCTGGAATTTATGCATGTCCAGCTGCTAAGGAGTGACTGCAAAGTGGGCTAGTCTCTGAGTCTATGAAAGGCTGTTTATTGTTTACACTTACCCTTCTGTGAATTCACAGCAAAGCATCTAGTGATGGGCCTGTGATCACTGCAGGGCAGCTGGGTAGCATTTGGAAAAGATACTTGGATCTAGAACATAATCCAAGATTGGCTTATTATTTCTAAACCAAAAATATACCCAATTACACTTTATTACAATTACACTTTATTATAATTACAATTATGCACTTTATATTTACTATATATCACTCATTTAAATGAAGTAATGACTAAGGAAAGTATGTAGATAATGAATGTCACTTGAGTCAATCAGATTTCTCCAAGTGACAACCTAACAGATAGCAAAGTTCTGAATTAACAGTGCCTTTGAAAATGTATATATATTTTTAAGTTAATAATATTTTTTCCTCTTCTCTTTTCCTCCAAAATCGCATCTTAGACTAAGACCCCTGGAAACAGATTCGGAGGCACAGTTTATGCCTATAAGAGATCTGGGAGATCTGCGTATAAGGAAGTGAGGAAAGCACATTAGGAAGAGGGAGAAGCTGACCCGCAATGTGGTTGCAACCAGGATATCAGCTGATCTCATATGGAACTAGAGTGAGAGTTGTCTCCAACCAAAGCTACATGGCCAGGGCTTTGTATGCCTGCTTCGGCCAGTTTTTAGCTGAGAATCACTTTCTAGGTGGGAGAGAAACACGGGGTGGAGCTGTTCTCAGCAACTCAGTGAAATTCCTATAAAAGATACACCTGTGAACCATCAGAAATCAGTATTTCTAACAACAGAAGAGTGAGTGCCTTTGACTGGGAAGAGTATCCACTACAGCGCATTCCTTGGGCCACTGACAACCACTTGCTTCTATTAGTAATTTTGCCCCATTTGGGGTAGCTTCTTTAAGATCTGTTGTTACAGTTGATCTTGAAGCCATAACTGATACTTAGTCATCCCCCTTCTCTATCTGTGCCTAAGTCCCTTTCCTTCAGCTAACACCTCCCTTAGTCCGGGCAGAATTTTTGGTGGGGTGACCCTAATCTTTGAGTAGTCTGAGCCCCTAGTTACCATGTCCCTCTCAGATGATGGCTATTCTAGCAATGAGATTCTTAACCCTGGTAGCCTAAGAATGTGGATATTCCCTGACATCCTGTTATTGTAAAATGGTTACAAATTTCACTGGTTGTAAACTTGGATGCATACTGGTAAAGGGGCCCCGCTGGTTGCTATAACATATCTAATACTAGAAAGAAACTAGGAAAATTATAAAAATAAGGCCCTGGAATTATGTGGATACTCCTGAACTGTGTTAATTTGTTGAAGAGAGATAATGAAGGCTATCTATGATTAATCAACAATTCAAGAAAAAAAAATGAGAAGTACTTAAAAAAAAAAAAAATGTCAGCACCATCCTTACCCAACTTTATCAACTGACTCCAGGCATAGAAACATCCTTTGGTCCTCAATCTTTTTAGAAGACACTATCCCTCTGGAACTTAGTTTCTTCAGATTTTAATGCATCCAAAGCTCTCCAATGACTTTATTTTTTTTCTTTATTTTACTTTATTTTTTTAATTTTATTTTAATTCCATTAATTAATATATAGTGTATTATTAGTTTCAGAGGTAGAGTTTAGTGATTCATCAGTTGCATATAATACCCAGTGCTCATTACATCATATGCCCTCCTTAATGCCCATCACCGTTACCCCATCCTCCCATTCCCCTCCCCTCCAGCAACCCTCAGTTTGTTTCCTAGAGTTAAGAGTTTCTTTTGGTTTAAAGAAAAACATGATTTTTTTTGTCTATCCAGGATTTCTTGTTATTACCACAATTTGGTCATTTTAAAAATATTTCTACACTTACTCTGAAATTCTTTTCCCTTCGAGAGATGAAACTTCATTCCCCTTCATTTGAATGTTGGCTGGTTTCAGGACGCACTTTTGAATAAAATATGGCAAAAGTGTTAGCACGTACCCAAAGACTGCAGCTTCTAGCTTGGGGAAGATATTCTCTCTAGCTCATTCTCTTGATCAGATCAGTTGCTTTGTGAGAATTGGTTTCCATGGTTTAAGAATGTTCAGGGACTCTGTGTAGAGGCCCACATATTCAGAAACTGCAGACTCAATAGCTGCACTAATGCACTTTCTTGGAAATGAACCTTCTACACTGAAGCCTTAGATGAGTGCAGGCCCAAGGGACTTGTCTACAAGATCATGAGATACCTGGGTCAGAACTACTGAGCTAAACCACTCTTAGATTCCTGAGCCACACAAAGTGTGTGGGATAATAATGTTTTAAGCTGCTAAGATTGGGAGTAACCTGTCATACAGCAAAAGATAACTAATGCAACAGAACCGAAAACCATTCAAAGCCTTCTACATCCTAGAAGGTTAGAGTACATCCTAACTCACTCTAAGCCATTCATTAGAGAATTTCACACACCTACGTGGATCGTTCTCAAATTTATATCACTAGTCCAGAAATCTCAGACAAGCTTTCATACGTTGTAATGTTTTCCGTTCGTCCTATCTTCCCACTTCATTGTCTTCCTCTCTATAACCTTATTTATGTCAGAGGGGTTGGTGGTAGCTTAATGTCCTGAATGTATCTCTATCATTGCATTTAGCACTTTGTATAATTTCTAATATTTCTTTCCAAACTACTAGACAGTGAGATGCCTGAAGGTAGGAAGAGTGTTCATCTTTGCATCCCCTTGGGCCTAGCACATATGGGTCCTCAACACATTGCTATTAGTTAATGAATGGATAATTAATTAATAGGCATGATAGACCCAGTCACAAACTGTCTAAGGCAACTGTGAATTGCAAAATGTGGCTTAACAGTAATTATAGTCACCAAGCATGGAAAAATATGATAAACATTAATTGCATTTTTCATTTAGACTGGTGTTGATTGAGCTTCATCTAGAATCCTTCATCAGTATTTATGAAACATCTCCCATAGGAAAAGGATCTTCAATGAAATAACTAAATCTAATATATGCCATCTAATAAAGAAAAGATGAAGGGAGGATTAAGATCATGTCTGAAATGCCAGATGAGTATCTGTATCTGATTTACTGATTAACTTAGGCCAGAACTAATTTTCATCATCATGGTATTTGCTGAGACTCTAGACACAGGAGGTCTGTGGATGCCCCGTAACTAGTGCACTAATGCTTCTCAAGTTCATGAACCATGTCCCTTCAACCTTGACACTAGTTTGAATAGAGCAAGGCCACAATATATTTTCAGTTTCTAATCCCTTGTTATCAATTGTTCAAGTACTTTGGCATTAAAAGGAGGGGGAATGCCACTCCTTTATCCCCTGCTGGTTATACCTCTCCTAAAGTCATAATCCTTGTGACAAAAATCGATTGAAGAGGGCATTGCTCTGATGAGGCTCTTTAACCTCAATCCTTTTACATACTGTTTGTAATCTGCACAGCCATACAATTATTCAGCTTCCCTTTCTTTTTATGGCATCTCTTTTCACACTTGCAAAGCTCCCCAAACTTATAATTCAGCTTCACTGGCATAAAGACAAAAAACCCTCCCAACTGTGCTTTAAAATCATGCCACTGTTGGCCTTAATCTCCTTCTAAAGCCCTCAAATATAAATTAGGTCTGTATTCATTGTGTCCCAAAGAGCTTTCTTTTCTGAAACCAGCTCTCGCTGCCGCGGAGTCTCCCCAGCAGTTCACAATGGCCATCTGGTTGGTTTGCATTCCCAGATGGGCTCAGTCAGCACAGATTCCAGGGTCTAGGAAAAAGGATAGGAAAGAGACATTTGGTAGATGACTAAATTTAAAATTTACAGTATTGAGACAGTCTGCATTTCCTTTTCTCTCAGCTTCACCAACACCTGCAAAAGTTATTTGTGCCTAATAGGAGCTGCCATCTTGGTTAACAAACTTTATAACAGTTTATGATTTCCTGATAAAAGAACACTTTGAGACATCAAGAAATTATATTAAATGTGACAGTTTCCTTGACTTAAAAAAAAAAATCTGTTACAAAAATATAAACAGATGCTTGAATTATTGTGAAATAGTAAGTTTGAACAATGTGCTCTGTCCTACAATAGAAAAGTGGACGAATTAAAAGATATGTTGTGCATTCTATTAAATAATAGTAGAAAATGCTTATCTAGGGGTTAAAACATGCCAGGCAAATGTCCTGAGTAATTTACATATGTGAGCTCATTTAATCTTCATAATAATCATGTGAAGTATTCACTATTGTTTAAAAACAGAGAAGCATAAAGAAGGGAAATAATTTGTGCAAAGTGACACAGATATTGACAGAACTAGGATTTAAACTGATGGTCTAGCTGCAAAGTCCATGGTCCACTCTTGACTATCATCAATCTCCTCCACATTTTATCCTATATTCTTGATCAGACTACCTAGGTAGGTCCACATTCCAACACTTGACCTCTGTAAAGTTATTTCCCCTCCAGCTAATTGTCACAACTGGCAAGCAGTGCAAGTACTTCTGATGTACAAACAGGGGCAAACCCGCCATTTGGTGATCTTCACTATCCGCCATGTTAGAGGAACCCAGAACTTTGTTGCTGATATTAACTGCTCTTAGGCTGAGGGATCAAGGTGGTTGGTCCGTTCGGCCCATGCAGCCCTGAGGTTAAGCAAATAATTACTCACTGTCCCACAGTAACATAATCCAGTTTCTGCTGCACTGGGTTCCTGGTTGCACCAAAAGCTTTCTCAAACTTTCAACACCACAGACCACAAATCTGTATCTAAGAACATATGTGTTTTAAATCAATTCAGAGTCAATAATTTCGTGTCCATCCCATTTAGTACACCATTTGGAGACTTGATAAAGTATGCAAGTTAACTATGTTTTCATCAAAATACAAAAACACAGTTTAATTTCCGATATTAAATCCTCTGCCCTCATTAAGTCAGATCAGGAAAACAATGCATGATACGTTCAGGGCTATCATTTAATGCCTTCTACACATCAGGCGATCAAGAATTTAACCAAGAAACCCTATTTTTACCTCTATCAGATAAAGGTGCAAAATGGTGGGCTTTCTAAGGAGGCTATAACTCATAAGAAAAAAAGTCAAAATATGTGACTGGGCTACACTTGCAGGGGTGACCAGCAACAGGGAGAATCATGCTTCAAAAGAGGCTGTGCCATGACCATGACCATGGTAATTAAATTAGAAGGTGGAACTTTACAAGGAAGTGAAGTCTGGGAATTTGGAGATGGTTTGAGCTACTAAATATAGTTATGCAGAGTTTAAGTCTAATTTGCCTGGATTTCATAGAAGAAGGAAGCAACAAGAAACATCTGGGTTACAATGGGAAACAAGTTAGGCTCTCTTTCCTACCATGATGCTAAAATCTTCCCAGGAACATCGCAGGCCTTTTAATCTCCCTAAAGTTTCCATGGTTCTCTTGCAAACAAGCACTATAAACAAAGGATAGAAATTTCCACAGTATTTTTGGGCTCCCTAAACATTAACAAGAGAAGTTACAAGATATAAAATTCTTGATCTTTTAAGGAATACCCATAAATCTTTTAATGTAAATCTGTATTTGATATCCAGCCAGAATTAAACCACACTAATAATCTCAAAGAAATATGCATTTTAGCATTTATATTATTGTTTATCCTACATATCAGTATGAATGTAAATATTAATTTTCAACCACTCAAATTACTATATAAAACCTAAACAAGTAACAATAAAATGTTTTAAATGAGAATTTGGGAAGAAATTTGATTTAAAAAAGAAAAGAAAGAAATTTAAAGGTTGTACTGCCTATGGAATATCCTCTTTTTATGTTGGCAACCTTTATGTTGGCACTTTAGCAACAGCCTCCTAAGTGGACTCTTTCCCTCTCTGCATTCATGTTGAGCCCAGAAATGTGAATTATGATACATCACTGTTCCAAGCCATCAGTAGTCTCTCATTGACTACAATATTAAATAGAAACACAACATTTTATTATGGATCACATGATAATAAAATGGTCATAATTGGAATTTTGCCAAGCCAGAGTTTCCATGCTGGCTGTTTTAACTTGCATAAGTGTTCTTTTTTTCTTTTCCATTAAGATAAACAATAAATAATAGTAACTTGGCAGTGAAATGACATTAATGATAATTTTCCCCAAGGAGAGTAAATGCATAGGTAATAAGAACTGATACTCACTGTTATAAAACTTGGCCAGGACTATTTTACAAAATTTTCTTGGCAGTATAAAGAGATCCCAAGTTGGAAAGCAATAAGAATTCTTGATTTTGAAATATTGACCAGATATTGAGGTTACAATTTTTTGCAATGACTATATTCAGGAGTTTTGTCTAACACTTTTTTTTTTTTTCAGTTTAAAATGTTTCATACATAGTCCTTATAATCTTGGAAATAGAAGAAAAATTATAATATAGAACCAAAAATAGGAGTGAATTAGAAGGAAGGAGAGATAAAATGGGTAAAAAAGTAGAAAATCATGGCATCAAGATGAAAAAATGGGTAAAATGGCATGTCTGAGGATCGTGGCTGTTTTAAAAATCTCAGCAAAAGTACATTTTTAATTGAAATTTAGAGAAAATTGTAGATTGATTTGCTATTGTAAAAAATAATGTGTAGCCTTTACCCAGTTTCCTCCAAAGGTAACATTTTGAATCACATTATTGATATTGATTATAATCTACCAATCTTAGTCAGACTTTCTCAATTTTACTTATTCATTCATGTGTGTGTGTATTTGGTTCTATATATTATTTCACATATGTAGATTAATGTATCTACCACCAACAGTCAAGAAACTGAACAATTCCATCATCAAGGTGTTCTTCCTGATTTACTATTAGAATCGTACCTACCTACTCCCCACTATTCTTATTCCCTGGCAACCACTGAGCCCTCCATTTCTGAACTTTGTCATTTCAAAAATGTTATATAATCGGAATTACAAAGTATGTAACATTTCAGGGTCGCTTTTTTCACTCAGCATAGTTCTCTGGAGAGTCATCCAAGTTGTTGCATATATGTATCAATACTCTATTCCTTTTTATTGCTGAGTATTCTATTTCTTCTAAGTTGTCTAATTTTTTAGCATACAGTTGTTCATAGTATCCCCTTGTTAATTTATTAAAGGCTACAGGATCTGTAGTGATATCTCATATTTCATTCCTTAGTTGGATGATTTTTTGCTTTCTGACTTTTTATTTTTATTAATGTTATTGATTCTTTAAAAAGAACAATCTTTTTGTTTCATTAACTTTATTATTTTACTATTTTCAATTTCATTGATCTATGCTCTTTATTATTTTCTTCCTTCTGCTTGCTTTGGACTTATTTTAGTTTTCTTTTTCTGATTTCTTGAGGTAAGAACTTAGGTTATTGATCTGAAAACTTTCCTCATTTATAATACAAATGCTACTACAGAAGTTTTTCTTTTAGCACTGCTTTAGCTACATCCTATGTATTTTGATAAATTATGTTTTTGTTTTCATTAAGTTCTATATATTTCTTACATTTTCTTTTTTTAAAACATTTTAAGGATTTTATTTATTTATTTGAGAGAGAGAGAGAGAGAGCATGAGAGGGGAGAGAGGCAGAGGGAGAGAGAGAGAAGCAGACTTCCCACTAAGCAAGAGTCCCACGGTGGGCTCGATTCAGGACTGGATCCCAGGGCCTCGAGATCGTGACCTGAGCTGAAATCATGAGTCAGCTGCTTAACTGACTAAGCCACCCAGGAGCCCCTTTTTTACGTTTTCTTATACTTATGGATTATTTAAAAGTGCTGTTAATTTTTATGTGTTTAGAGAATTTCCTGTTTTTATCCTGTTACTGATCTAGTTAGATTACATTCTGCTCAAAGAGCATTTCTACATTATTTCATTTTTTAAAAATGTGTTGAAGCTTTTTTTGTGGCGCACATTATTTTAGTGAATGTTCCATGAGTGATTGGGAAAAATATATATATGTATATATAAAATATATAATACATATAATAAAAATATATATTTATATATAATATAAAATATATAATATATATGCATTAGATCCTGTTGGTTGACTGTTCCCATCTTCATCTTTTCTTGATTTTTTTGTCTAGTATTTATATCAGTAGCTGAGAAGGGGACTTTAACACCCCCAATGATAACTGTAAATTTGGATATTTCTCCTTTCAGTTTTATCAATTTTGTTTTATGTATTTTGAGGCCCTGTTATTTTGTGCATACACATTTGGGATTATTATGTCTTCCTGATGGACTAATGTTTTTACCATTATATATTGTCCCTTTTTTGATAATAATTTCCTTGCTCTGAGATCTACTTTAATATTAACATAACCAATCCTATTTTTTTATTTTATTAATGTTGGCATAGTGTATCTTTTTCCACCATTTTATTCTCAACTGACTTTTGTCACTGAATTTGAAGTGAGTTTTATGTAAACAGCATATAGTTGGGTCATTCTTTCTTTTAATTCATTCATGTTGGTCTCTGTTTTTTGATTGGTGTATTTAGACCATTTACATTTTAGGTAGTTATTGATATGTGACTTAATTTGACACAAATGTGGCTTAAAACAGTCTGCTGATAGTAACATTTTACCACTTTGAGTGAAATGTGGAAACCTCATTTCCTTTTAGGTAGATCTTCAGTCTCTCCATCTTTAAACATCATTGTTTAGAGTAACAGATGGGATTATAATTTTGTTTTACTCATCAAACATGATTTATAAAATTTATGAAATAAAGGATGTCCATTGTATGTATCCATAATTTTACACTTTCTTTTGTTTTTTCTTCTTTATTAATGCTCCAAGATTCTTTTATTATTTCTTTCTGTTTGAAATTTTAAGAGTAGGTCTGATACAGACAAATCCCCTTAGTTTCCCTTCATCTTTGATTATCTTTATTTCTTCTAGTTCCTGAAGAAATGTTTCACTGGATATAAAATTCACGACTTAAAAACGATCCAACTCCTATTGGCCTCCATGTTTTCAGATGAAAAATTCATTGTTGTATAAATTGGATTTTTTCCAATAAGTAAGTGTTCTTTTTCTTTGACTGTTTTCAAGAATTTTTCTTTTGTTTTTGTTTTCAAAAATAAATAATTTTGGGAAAGGAGGTGTGTCTTATTTAAGGTTTGCTCAGTTTTTTGAATCTGTAGATTTGTATCTATCCAAAATGTGGGATTTTTTTAGACATTATTTCTTCAAATATTCTTTCAGCTTCATTCCCTTTCTTCTCTTCTGGGAATCCAATGATACAAATATTGGATCTTTTGTTATAGTCTCACAGATCCACATCTCTGTTTAACCTTTTTTCAGTGTATTCTATTTCTGTTTCTCAGATTGGGTATATTATATTTATTTTTCTTCAAGATCACTGATTTATATCCTCTGTCCCTTTGATCTACTGTTGAACCTATCCAGCAAGGGTTTTTAAAATTATTATAATTATTATATTTTTCAATCTTATATTTTCCATTTGGTTCTCTTTTACAATTTCTATTTCTTTGTTGAAATTTTTTATTTTTTCATTTGTTTCAAAAGAATGTGTAATTTATCAATAAAGCATTTTTATAAATGCTGCTTTAGAATCTTTGCCATATAATTTGAGCATCTGATTCATCTCAGTTTTGTCATCAGTTAACATCTTTCCTAATTCAAGTTGTGATTTTCTTGTTTCTTAGTATGATAGGTGATTTTCAGTTATATCATGGAAACTTAATCTCTTATGTTAGGTGATTCTAGGTCTTACTTAAGTATTTTATTTTAGGAGACTATCACCCTGTTTAGGTTTACCACACAGTTCTTGACCTACTCTTACATGCTTTGGTTCCAATGTCAGTTTAATTTTCAGAGTTTTTGTGGTGTATTTTGGTCTGCTTGATTTTTCAGACACTACTGAGACTCCCACTTATCTCTTTCTGGTGCTCTTGGCGGTGGTGGAAGGAGTTTTCTTGGGACCCAAAATGGATGAAAAATATAGTGGGGTTCCCTCTTACTTGTGTTCCTGGTGGCCTTGGTATGTCTGGACAGGGAAAGGCATCTCATGCCCATGGAGTCAAAGAGGCTTCTGAGGTCAGGCTACTTGCTGTGAGTGAGTCCTTCTTGCCTGTTCTGCCCACCTGCCCCGTGTCTGTGCATGGAGAAGAGTCTCATGCTCTTGAAGACAAAGAAGATCTATCACCAGCTACTTGTTTTGACTAGGTCTTTCCTGTCCATTCTGCCCACATGCTTTAGTACCTCTGTGTGAAAGATGTCCAGGGGAATAAAGTGGCTACCTAGGCTAGACCATTTGCTGTATCTGTGTTTTTATTGCCAATTCTTCCCACTGCCTCAGTATCTCTTGTTGGAGAAAGGAGTCTCAGGACCACTTATTGGTGGGGGAGCTCTCCATCAATCACCTTTGCAGGTGGTGTTCAGCTCACCTGATGCTGTCAGAGGGACTCCCTTTAGATATGGAAGAATAATGAGTCTATCTGGGTGGCTTTGGTTGCCAAGTTGGAGTCAGAAAACACTAGGTCTGAGTGACCTTCTCTGTTGGGAAGGCAAATGCATTGCCACTATGTGTTTCTTCTGGTCTTGAAGTTTCAAACCAGTTTGTCTTTTTCTTGCCACATTTTAGAATTCTTCTTGAGTTGTCCCCTGAACCATGTCCAAGACTAATAGTTGGACTTAGTGGGGAGAAATAGGTCCAATGTCATCTTGTCTGGACTATAAGTGCAACAGTACATTTAAAAAACAATTTTCCATATTATCTGTAATATTTTGCCTTTTTCTCACTTCCAATTTGCCCCCCACACACAAAATAAATCAACGAACATAATCTGCAATCTTTATGACTATTGATATATTTTTCATTAATTTTTAACATAACATTGATTCTTGTGTAGATATGAAAAATATAGAAATTCCACATAGAAATATAAAATTCTGGCCTATATAAAATAGGTGAAATTATTCACACACATATAGAAATCATTTATCTATGGAAATACTATTTTTAAAAGCTTAATATAGCAAATTACAATCTTAAAATGTGTATTAATCATACCTCTAAATGTATTACATATCATTTAAATGACATTGTATGATTTTAAAATCTTGGAGGACACAGATACTATATTCATTATTGAATGGCAAAAAAACATGAAAGTCTAATATCTTTAAAGGGGAGTCTATCTTTAAACAGAATTTAAGGAAAGGATTAATTGCTAACCTTTAAATTGGTGGGAAAAGATTTTTAGAATTATTCATTTTTAATTCCTTTAGACACTCTTACATTGAGTGACTTTATGCAAGACTGAGTCCTAAGCAAAATTAGATATATGACTTTCTGAGGCAGTCATATTCAAACAATTCTAGCCTTAAAATAGGATTTATCAAATAATACTACTTAAAATTTTTAACATGTCATTTTGTGTCTGTGGGCTATAGAATATACATTTTTCACACTGATTTTTTTATAAAAGACTGTTATTTTTCTGAGGGCTCACAATCAACACTCCATCGCTTAAACAGTCCATGTATCCAGTGAATCAGATATGTTACCTGATATATTTTCAAATTTAAGTCTTCTTTGACATTTTAATATTTTAATTAGGAATTTTGTTTCTTTAGATAAGAAAGCTGTCGTTGTGAAATTGTGCATTTCAGCTCATTTGAAAGTAGCATTGTATCCGAGCTTTGGGAATAATGACTAAGGACAACAATGTTGAAAAATACATTGAGATAGGACAAAGTGTCATTTAGAAAAATTTAAGTAAAATGAAAGCAAAAGAGAGTGGTAGATTTAAAATACATCCACAAATTCTTTGATATGCTTCTCTTCAAGCGGTAGAGTTTAATTCCTTTCCCTTTGAGTGTGGGCTGGATTGGTGACTTGCTTTTATCAAAAAGACTATGAAAAAGTGATGGTGCATGATTTTCAAGATTAGATAATTAAAGAATTTGCAATTTCTCTTTACTCTCATTTGAATTAGTGGCCCTGGTGAAAGCTAGATGCCATGTCATGAGGACACTCAAGGAATTTTACGTAAAGGTCCAGGTGGCAGAACTGAAACCTCCTACAAAAAAACCCATCAAGGTTTTGAGACCTTCTGCTAAAAGTCATGTAACTGAGCCATTCTGGAAGTGAATCCTACAGCCCTGGTTAAATTTTCAGATGATAGTAGCCCCAGCCAAAAACTTGACTTGACTCTGACCCAGAACCATGAAGCTTAGCCATCTTCAAGTCTTTGACCCCTAGAAACTATGAGAGAATAAATGCTTATTGTTTTCAGTTCCTAAGTTTCAAAATAATTTGTAAAATAGGAATAGGTAACTATTAGAAATAGCTTCCCTTGGGGCACCTGGGTGGTTCAGTCGTTTAAGCACCTAACTGCGGCTCAGGTCATGATCTCAGGGTCCTGGGATCGAGCCCCACGTCAGGCTCCCTGCTTAGCGGGGAGTCTGCTTCTCCCTCTCCCTCTGCCCCTCCCCCTGCTCATGTGCTCTCTCTCTCACTCTTGCTCTCTTTAAGTAAATAAATACAATATTAAAAAAGAAAAAAAAGAAATAGCTACCTTTACAGACCTTGACAAAAGGATCATATCCTTCAATGTCCAGAAATAAACATGGCCTGACATGTGCTAATCTTTGAAAACATTCTGGGGAAACACATAACTGTTTCCTTCTAACAAACCCATTTCTTCTTACCAATTTCACCTAACCAATATTCTTACGGTAACCCTTTACTCTATTGGATTTCTCTCCCATTGAAATTGGCATATTAGAATAAAAGATCTGGTACATTTTTGTTTAGGCAGACTTAAGTCAACTTCTCGTATTCCATTTTATGGTTTTCAATGAAGAGATTCTGCAGCAGCATTGTCTGTTCCTCAGAAATCAGACCATTAGATTTTTATTCAAAATAAGTACTTTTTTATTCCCATACCTCTGAATATTCTCGTTCTGATCTTAACATGAAATTGCATGTACCTGCAGTCTTCTTACATAAATTATTTTAGTATCACATTAAAATGGAGAATGATGTGTATTTAAAATTCTGTTTGAATGTATCAGCTCATTCACCTTTTAATACAAATTCTTCAGTGAAAATTAATGTGAAATTATCTGCAGCAAGGAAACCCGCTGAGGTCACTGGTAAGCAAAACTGTAAGGCAAATAATGACTTCCTAACTTAGACAGTCTTAGGAGTGTCATAATTCTGTCAATGGTCAAATTATCTTCTCTGAAATCCCACTGTTATGTGCAAGGAACTCCCAAACAGAATGCCCAAAGAGTAATATTAACAACCCTGGTCAAATCCAGTTTCTATATTTTTTCCATCTAACCCTTCATATGTCTTTGCATTCTTACAAAGTGGCAAAATTGTTGTACTGTCTTAGACAGATAGTTCTCCTTGAAGGGGAAATAAACTCTATGTCTCTATTCTAAACTGGACACATATTTCTCCCACTAATTATTTCATTGCTGTGTTTTGGCTTGGCCAACTACTGTGTATTTCATGATGGCTTTTTCTAGAATAAATTGTTTAAACTCCAAAGTTAGAAGATATTTTTCTTTAAAAAGAACTGAAAACTGCTCTTCACTAAAATGGCATGGGAAAGGATAAGTCATTCCAAATATCCAAGTTATTGGTAGAACACTTTGACAGTTGCATATAATGGCTATGTTTAACTAACTTTCCAAATTTTATAATATTCTAAGTGTGATCCAAATGAAAAAATGAAATGAATGTGCAAATCACATTACATGTCTTTAAGAACAATACAGCAACTCAAAGACTGCATTAAGATAAGAATTAATAATTCAGAGTATTTCATCAGAAAAAGTCTGCAAGTTGATTTGAATATTACTTTAACGTTAAATTGGAGTAAGGTACAACCAGAATGCCATGTATAAAGACTCAATGACAGTTATGAACTGCTAAAATGAAGTATTGTGGCATTTTAAAATTAAGATTAACAATTTGCCATCACACCAATCACTCTTGACACTTAAGGCTGAACTGCTTCTCTTATATTACCAAATTATGACAATACCAGCTCCTGTGTTATACTGAGAGGGACATTTCAAAAGGTTGACAACTGATCCTCAGGAATCTGAAAGGAAATATCAAGTAGGTGTTACTTATCCACATGTGAGGCTTCCAGGAAGACCGGGGAAATTTGTAAGGCTCAATATTGCTGGAAATTCACTTAATGCATTCTGTCCTTCTCCCTAGTGTCTACAGAGGAATGATTTAGGGATACCGGCTGCCATGTCTTGATTTAGAACTAAGATCTTAATCACAATAAAACCCCTGCCTTGGCAGACCTTTCCTGTTATCTTCATAAAGACCTCGGCAATAACAGCTACTTGCCTCCTCACAATTCTCACAGAACCACCTTATGGTTTTTCTGGGCATCCATTCTCTTTTTGGAATTTGCACTTAGACCAATTGGAGATAAGATCTGGTGCTTTGGGGAGCAGGTGCTAACAGATCCAACAAAAAGCGGAGCTGTGGAGGGCTGGAGAGCAGTGCAGGTTGAAGCAATCAATTTTATTGCAGGACACTTTTCCTCCTGCTACTAACAGCTGCTCGGAGGATAGTGGGGAAGCTACCCTGCTGAGAGATTTAAGTCAGAGGATGGAAAATCCACCTCATTTCCAGGCTGAAAGGTCCCACATTAAAAGACCATAAAGCTAAAGTCATTTAAATAGTAGCTCCAGGGGCATATTAACTTTGCCTTCTTATAAAATGTCTGTTAATATAGATCTCAAAGACAAGTTCCTGGTCACTTGAACATTCAACACAACATAGCAGCCTTTTTAACTTCGTTTCCCGCCTCAGACATTTGTGTTTGCACGCACATGCGCGCACACACAAACACATACACGCGCGCGCGTTGATTAAATGAGGGAAAAGAGCACGCCATCACTTTCTGTGCATGTGGAAGCCACCGTCTCCAAAAAGCTAAGACTGGCCATTTGAAACCTCGGCAAAGCATTTCAAGTAGTGAGAGGGATATGTCATCATTTATGTGGGGGAAAAAAATAATTTATTGCCACACATCGTGCTACAAGCTTCATGAGGTTTTGAAATTTCTGGATTGTGGATTTGGAATCTTTCTGTCGTGGAGGAATGCCTTAGAGGAACGGATTTGGAATATAAATTGGCCTTCGAGAAGTCCAGTGAGTTAGACGGCTGGATGCATGTCAACTTGTTAAGTGCGCCACCGTCTTGGTGGAGAGACACCCGAACAGCGGGACGGCCTGCTCCTGCTGCTGTCAGCCGGATGTTCCCTTGGGAGAGGCAGCTTATGGGTGCCACACTAGAACCGTAAACTACTTGGGGAAAGTGGAGAGAGTGGGATTTAGAAATGTCTGGCAGCTCAAGGATCTGGTTTGAATGCCAAGTAGCAGCTGAGACAACTGTGTAATAGCTTCACATTCCCAAAGGAGAAAAAAGAAAGACAGCTAGGTTCTTGTCGACTGTTTTGAGAATAGATAATGCCAACGCTTCTCAACAAGATCATTATTTTTGCGTTTTAGAAGTAATGTATAAGTATGTTTCACACCCAGGGCAAATTAAAACACTGAATTTATAATCAGGGTGCCTGTCTAAATGGAATTATATAAATCTGGCTGTGCAATGTGCTAGCTATTAATTTTATATCCTAAAGAGAGCATGATGAATAAAATATTTGGATTACTATAGTCAATTATTGTAATATTTTGTGCAGTGTAGACATTGGTATAGGCAAATTTTATGCAAGATTTTTAAAGTATTCCCACAATATAAAAATACCAGCATCATTTTATTTTAAGTAATCATTGTTTTCGGTAAATTATTTAGGTCAGCAACATTAGATATTTAAGTAGAAAACTGGAAGACCAATAATATAATTCATCAGGTGCTTGAAATATAGCATTAAATGATCATTATAAGCAATAAGATGCTGCAACATAACATTTACTGATATCTCAAAATTAAGAAAAGTGAAAGTTGGCAATTTTGTAAAAATCAACTACTGATAGAAATGTAAATGATGTCTGGAGTGGAATTTTTCTAAATTTTTTTTAAATTTTTTAAGTTGTTTTGTTGTGACATAACTGATTTGTCTAGGTAGGATTTGAACAGTTTGCCTAGATGAGATCTTAGTAATCTCATTTTGAAGAAAATCAAGATATTTATTTTAATACATACTCTACTTTCCAGCTTTGAAACTGTAATCAGAACTTGCAGCAGATGTTCCTTCAGTTCTAAGAACATGAATCAGCTTTTGCCAAAACCAGAGCATCCTATTTAGGGAAACTCCTCTTGGAAAAAAAAAAAATCTGATGTGATGTCTTGGGTGCAAACGAGAGTCAAAAGAACTTGCCAGAGCCTGGGCCTGGGGGGTTGTGCCCTGAAGGTGAGTCAGCATTCATTCTTCCACTCTGGCCATATGCTCTTGTCCTGATTTCCTTTTGTACCTGCCCATCTCTGATTCCTATAGCTCATCAGGAAAGCAGCAGCTGTTCGATCGTCTTCCTGAAGATGTTTAAACCTTAAGCCTGAAACTTCACAGAAAAGGAAATACTAATTTGTAAACATCATCACCCTTCCATCCGTTTATGAATGAATTATGGGGAATACCAAAAGTGATTTGTAAATACGCCAGCATACAGAAGTGTTCCCTATTTCATACCTTTTGCTCTATCTTAAGGGAGAACAGGGTCCAGATGCTTATGTAATTCCCACCTTAACCCCACACATTTTGAAAATTACCAAGGGTGAGGGTAGAAAGGAAAAATACTTGGGTAAGTATGATGCTTACCATATGTACCAGATTTCAAGTATCTTTCATCAAGAATTAAAATATTCCAGATATTTCTACATTTTTTGCCTCAAAAGTGCCTATTCCATTCTGACACTTACACCTGGAAAGCCATGTTTATGCTATTCTGTCTCTCCATTACTTTGGAAAATAGAGCCCTGACAGAGTTGGGAAAAAACCTGTGACTCTGAGACATACTGTGGAGTCTCTTCTTATCAAATTAGCACAGTTAGACACAAATGTATTATTTTGGACACAGTACTTAGTATTACTAATTTTATTTTATTTAGCTCAATGATAAAGGTCATATGGACAATGATGCCTGATCATTGTCAGTCTACATCCCTCAAGCATACAGACTCACTGAAGTTTAAAGATCCATGTTTTTCACAAGGGAAAATTGCAAACCAACCAGCAAACAGGACATTTTTCCATAAATGAAGGTCATCTTAAATGATCTTATGTACAATGACAAAGAAATATTCAGTAAAAGACCACATTTGTGACATAACTTCAAGGTTCCTAAAACTCACGTAATCCCCCAAAGTATGTATCCTGCCGTACAAACAACTTCCATTATTTTTGCTTCTATTATTAAATATATGCATTTTCAGAGGGTCCTTGTGTAAGGGAAATACACTATCCAGAATGTGTAGCAGTTTATCATCTTGGCCCTCATGATCTCATTGGTACAACTAGATTTTTTTTTTAGATTTCCACCAGAGATTAGGAACTATAACAGGATAAGTTTTTGAGAGGAGTGTGTGCAGTTTGGTAAAGTCCTAAATGCAATGCACATTGTAAAATGAGATATGTAGGAGTGCCTGGGTGGCTCAGTTGGTTAAGCGACTGCCTTCGGCTCAGGTCATGATCCTGAAGTCCCGTGATGGAGTCCCGCATTGGGCTCCCTGCTCAGCAGGGAGTCTGCTTCTCCCTCTGACCCTCCCCCGCATGCTCTCTCTCTCTCTCAAATAAATAAATAAATAATCTTTAAAAAAAGAAAAATAAAATAAAATGAGATATGTAATTGAGGTAGTAGAGGGAGATCCCTTGGGCAGCCAGAAGCATGAGCTCATGAGGACACTGGATTTCTATTAGAGGTTATTCAGGAAAAGGACAAAGCTCTACATCAGTATTTTCAGCTGCATTGTGTCCCCTCCAAAGTCATATGTTGAAGCCCTAACCCGCAGTACCTCAGAATGTGACTGTATTTGGAGATAGGGCCTTTGAAGATGTAATTAAGATAAAATGAGATCATATGGGTGGGCCCTAATTTAATATGACTGATGTCCTTATGAAAAGAGGAGGTTAAGACACAGACAGACCAGAGGAATACACCATCTACAAACCAAGGAGAAAGACTTCAGAAGAAGCAGCCCTGCAGACATTGATCTCAGGTTTCTACCCTCCAGAATTGTGAGAGAAAAAAAATGTCTGTTGTGCAAGCCACCCAGTCTTTGTGTTAGCAACCCTGGCAAACTAATAGGGTCTTTTATTATTTATTTTTTTCAGCATGTGGGCCAGAATGGGAAGCCACCCTTAGGCCTAATAGCATATTACACATAGTTTAAAATTTCAAACATAATTTAATGCAATTCAACAAGATCAAAGAAGTAGCATTCAAAAAACACAATAGGATTGAAGTCAAGAAAAAGAAGGAAATGACAAAATAGGAAGAAAGACTCCAAAAGACCAAGTCAGAAAAATTGTGAATGGGATGGCTTAAGCCAGGAAAAATGAGACAAGGGGAAAAACATATTAAGAAACAGATAGTATGTAGTATGTGGTCCCTAGTGGTGATATTGAATTGGCATTGCCAATAGCATGGAGAGTATAAAATGAAGTAAGACATGATGTTTTGATGTCCTGAGTAATGAACTCTTGGGCAAGGTATCCAAATTATAACTACAAATATTATATTTTAGTTTAAAAATACTATTATTAAGCAAAATTAAAAAAGAAAAGCTTGGAGTTTTGGTTGAAAGGCCATTTGGAATCAATGAATGAACTGAATTATATAATATGTTTTTAAAACATACAACTACATTATGTACTTATCCTTAACCGTTTATCAAACTAGGCTGACAAGAGAGCAAGTGAAAAAACAATTCAAATATAAAAGCATAGTCTATAGCATCCTTTATTATACTATATGCTAAATTCCATGCCAGTAAGCGATTTACTGAAAATGGGCCTTTTTTTCCTATTTTTTCTGTTATTACTTGCACTATTTATGTTCATCATAACTAAAGAAAGAACTAACAAGTTGTGGTAGTTAAGCCTACCTGAGGAATTAACCATTCCATAAGACATGACAGTAGACATGAACACCAGTGTGGAAGGCATAATAAAGAGTATGGGGGTAAATAGTGTTTGGGGGTTAATTTAAAATGAAACAGGGTTTAAAAGGTAACAAAATGTAGCTAAAGTAGTTTTCTAATAAATCCATTGCTTAGGTATTACTGAGCACAAAATATATAAAAGTAGTCAGACAACCCTGGGGGCACCGGGATGGCTCAATCGGTTCATCGTCAGACTCTTGATTTTGGTTCAGGTCATGATCTCAGGGTTGTGAGATCAGTCCCACATTGGGCTCCATGCTGAGCGTGGAGTCTGCTTAATATTCTCTCTCCCTCTCCCTCTACCCCACAACAGCGCCCCCCAACTCCGCTCACACATGTGCATGTTCTTTTTCTCTCTAAAACAAAAAAAAAGAAAGAAAGAAAAACAAATGGTAGAACTAGTGCTGAATGTTTTAAATAAACATTATTCCAGACCATCAATATGTCTTAGGAAGATGCTATAGTGGAACCAAAAACTTAATCAGAGAAAGTGATTATGATACTGATGTTCTCCAGGAAAATAAAGGTGATGCAAATAATGTAGCTGTAATAGTATGATTATGAATTTGAATGAATATCTTGAGATTGCTAATACACTCTATTTCTTTATATTAGGATCTCATTGTTTAGAAGCTTATTATATGCCTGGCAGTATATTACATGTCTCCCAAAGATGGTCTTCAACCCTCAGACCAACACCATAATGCAGATACTATTATCCTCTTCGCTACAAACTGGAGGACAGAGAAAAGATTGTCAATATTGAAAACATTATATATATTTTCTTCTTCCTGCAAACCATTGTTGATTTACCAGCTCCACCTTACAGAGAGCTGCAGGTCTAACTCTCTTTGGAAAATATTTCAGAGTTTTAAAGGTTGTCTCACTTTCCATAAGTAAGAAAATATAATTTTAAATCCCTCTGTTTTGTTCACTATGTAACTCTATAAAGCATAAGCCACTATTGTTTGTGCCTGTAAATTTCATTCGGAGCCTAACTTCTAAGTAATAATAAGCACAGCTCAACAAAGGCCTAGCACAAAAGTCATTCTTGGCGTATATGAATGATCCGTTATGGAAATACTGAAGCATCTCTTAAAATTATGTTCTTGCCAGTAAGAATTATGTTTCTTACTCTCAAGCTTGATTTTTTTTTTAAATTGAGATTATTGAGGAAATAAATGTCTTCATTCTTTTTAAAAAGTACTTTATAGCTTAAAGAAGTTACCTATATAATAAATCTTTAAAAAAAAGTTACCTAAATAGCACACTAGATTACATTCTTAGAAATATTCCTTGAGCATTTTAATAATATATTTTGAAATCTCTCATCCAAATGTTACCTTTACAATATTCCTGCCAAGGGGGATTTCTTGGCTATGCTTGATTCTTTTATATTTATCTGATAACTTATTTGGGCTAACACACCCTTTATTAAAATTCCACAATGGACTGAAAAAAGAGAATTTCTCAAAGTGCCTCACCGAACTAGAGAATGTCTGAAAACAGAGAATCAATAGCCATAAAATCTAATGCATAATGAAAAAAATGATTTTCTACTAAGTCACCATTGCCAAATTCACCTGCAGCATTCTACAATTTTGTTTTTATCTGTAGAATGCTTCTCAGTGTCTTCTTAGGAAAATTTATGTTACTGTTATTTTCACAGTTTAAATGTGTTTTCCTGCACCCTTCCTAATGCAATCTAGAATTAATCAAATGCATGATGAAAAGAATGAGGGAAATAATAGTAAGATGGCTTCATTTCATCTCCATGATTTCAGCTTACCAGGGGTGACCGAACAGAGAAATGATGACTTCCAATGACAGGTCACATGAAAGTGTTAAGATAACAAGAACCTCATTTGCTTGAAGCTGCCAAAAGTCGGTAAGCTGGCCAAAATGTTAAATAATAACTGCATGATGAATGTGTCCCACTTTGGGCCTAACCATAAGATGCTGTTAAATATTTAAATGGAGAACATGCATATAAGTAGATATATATGTCAAATTTAAAGATTCATACCCAAAATATTTTGATTAAGTGTTAAAAGGTTTTATTCATTAGGATGTTGTAATATAATTTCATAAAATTTTACTACATTTTGGTCTACTCATGTCTTTGGAAACAACCCAATTGAAATTCTGTGAAAAATCTATTTACAAATGATCAAATAAAAGAGACTTACTAATCTCAACAATTTATTATTCCACAATGTTAATATATCATACAAAAACTACAATAAGAAAAAATTCTCAACTTTTAGATTGAAAAAGAAAGACAGAAGTTAAATATTTCCTTTTCCATCAAAGTGCTATGAACTTGAAAGGATTTGCAAAGTGGAAACAGGTGTAGTCAACGGTTGGGAGTATTTTTAAAATTGTTTGACACATCATAATAGTGTGATCCAAAACTGAAACTTGACAGTACTATAAGCATTGGAAGATCATAAATCACTTTAGACAGCACACGACAGTCTTAGTTTTTGCACACTGAAAGTATTTTGTGATACTTTGTATTTTTAATATAAGAAAACATTAATATTTTTAACACAAGAGAGCTCTTTATTAACTTTATTAATATGAAAAATTTGGTATTATTTTGCCTCCTAATGTATAATAATATTACAATTACTTAAACACACAATAATTGTGATATTGTGTATTAGGAAACATAATAATACCAAGTCTAAAGAATAAGATGAAAATTTCACTTTCTTCCCATATCCTCAATACATTATATATAATTCCATAGTGTTTGTAAAGCAGTTAAATATTTTTTCTGCTTTGGCATATTTTAATAAAGGCTGCACATTTATGAATGATGACTTCAAGTGGACTTCATACATACGTATGCATTTTATAATTGATTTAATTGATGCATAATTAAAATTACAAAAAAAATTAGAAGACTTAAAACAAAAACTTTCATACTAATTTTGGTTTTGTAAGAATTTACAATTTCATGTAAATGATAATAATTTCATATTTTACAATAGCATTTTTTCAATGTTCCCAATTTTTTTCATAGAAACAATTTCAAAACAACTTTATCACCATAATCTCATAGTAACACTGTGAGTCTAAAGTAATCCAGGTCAGAAAAATGGCACACAGGATGCTGGCTCCCTCTCCTGCCCCCTGCATCACTCTCAGAGTGATGTTCCCACTCCAACTACAAAGTGTCAAAAGTTAAGTCATGCGGATTTCTTAAGATTGCCTCATAGTGACTCAAAAGCAACTTGTTATTGCCTTTCAGTATGTTAAGAAGCAAGAATAGAGTAAACCTATTTTATATCAAAAATGGATATTTTAACATGAGCCCAAAATGTTTAATTATTAAATTTAATTAAGCAATTTGCTTCAGGTTAGCCCAAAGGGTGTCTTTGAAAACTTGACTGTTGACATACACATATCCAATTCTCAAAGAAATAATAAACAATTTAACATTAAAAAAAAATACTTTTGTCAATGCTCATCTGTTCAAGTTTTTACCCCCTCTGGTCCCAAGAGATTTCTGCTGTTTTTCCACTTAATTCCTTCATCTCTTTTTAATTCCTACTTCTACTAGAAATTTTTAACATTGAACTATGCTTTTTTAACGCTTAATGATACTAACAATCTATGCTAGGACTTGATTTTTTTTTTCCTGTTCTCCAAGGAGTCCCTTTCTGTTGTGAAGTTTTCAAAATCTGAATACATTTCATGGATTGAAAACATCCAAACAGTCTCTAGCAGGAAAATATATACCCCACAGTCCTTTAAAAATGCGGACAATAACAGCTGGGATTTATAATAACAAATGAAGGGAAAGATGAAGGAAATATACAAATCATAAGCTCCAAGAAACACATAAATCTTTATGACGTTTTATCATAACTCAGACAGAACGTTATCCTTTCAAAACCTGCCAGATCACGCCAGACATTATACCCGGTTTAAAACTCAGGTGCTTTGAAGTTATCTTTGAAGATCTCTCGGTTTTGGAGTTTTGGTCACTCCTCAGATCACAGCAATGTCTGCATTAGTTCTATGCAGTCCTATTGTTTCCCTATGTCAACCATTGTGTCTTCGTCCCTTTAATACAAAAATACATGGTTCTGTTATCTATAATAGATAATATGAAAGTGTTATTTCCTGCATGAAAATGTTAAATTTATAAAAGATAATAGAGTAAACTGAACTTGGTAGATTGCAAAGAGAAAACTTTTTTTCCCCCAAACTACTGTCCCCTTCAAATTCACTCTGTCTACTTAATTTTTCTTGCCTGCAGATGAAATTTGGGCCAGAATGTATACCTTTTCTCATTCAAAAATTATTTCAAATGTCTAAGTGCCTAACACAGTTATAGATGCTTAGACACACCGGTGACCAACACCAAAGTTTCCTAAAGAGCTTATATTCTAGTTGAAGAAAGGCATCAAAAGTAATTCTATGGAAAAAATTAAAATAATCAAGCATGGTAAAGGGAGTTGAAAGATCCGGTTTGGGGAAGTGAGGAGCAGTAGGGGAGATGTGGGAGGAGGTCAGAATTTAGTATTAATTGTGGTGATCAGGTAGGGCTCATTGAAATGGTGAGATTTAGACAAGGTGACAAGTTTAGCCAAACTGATATCTGGTAGAAGAACATTCCAGAAGAGATAGAGCAAAAACCTTAAACTAAGAATATATCCAGTATGCTCACATAACATCAAGGAAACCAATGTGCTGAAGCTGACTAAGCATGTGTGCAAATGGTAGAAGTCAGAGAGGTGGGGTGGGTGACAGAACATGAGAGACCATATTGGCCATTTTCTGGGCTTCGGCTTTTAACCTGAGTGAAATGGAGATATGACAGAGTTTGACTTATATTTTACAGGGAAAACTCAGTATACAGGCAAGAGATGAGGATAATTCAGACCAGGGAGGTAACAGTGGAGGATATCTTCTGAAGACAGAGCTACCACCATGTCTTAACAGATTTGATACAGAATGTGAGAGAAAGAAAGGAGGTAATTATTGCTCCAGGGGAGCTGGTACATGAGGAAGAATGGAAGTGAAGCAGATGTCCAGAGGACAGATTATTTGGAATATTAAAAGTTTTATACACGCTACATTTGTGATGTCTATTAGACAGTCTAGTAGAGATGTTGAGTAGGCAATTGGACATATGAGTTTGTAGCTTAGGAGCACAATTTGGGCAAGAGGTATAAAAAATTGGGGAGTCATCAGCATATGTTTTTAAAGTTACAAGGCTAGATGAGATCACCATAAATCTTTAGCTAAAAAAGAGAAGTCTACAAGCTAAGCTCTAGGCCAATGTGAATGGGTCAGTTAAAAGAGAATGAATTGACAAAGGCAACAGAACAACCAGTAAGCTGGGAAGAAAACCAATCAAGTGCAGTGATTTGGAAATAAAATTTTAAAAGGTAGTGTAGAGGAAGAGAGGGATCAACTATACCAGTGCTGCCAATAGGTTGTTATCGTGTTAGAATTCAGATATATAGCCAGAATTACATTTTTGTTCTGAAAACCAGTGATCAAATTACCAACCAGCATCACTTTTAAATAAAAGGTCTATCAAAAATTACAGAGTTGCTTTTAACATCTCTCTGCTGTCTGTTGAAACTCTTGATTTTAGTAAAGATGTTATTATTCCATACATGAGATGTATCTGAATTGGATTTCAGCACCAAAATTTCCATGATAGTGGTGGTTACTGAACCTGAATCTACAATTTTTGGCATCCTCCAATTGCTTTTTGCTCTTGAATAGAAGGAATTTTGGAGTAAAAAAAATCCTTAGCTCATTCTTCTTTCTCTGAAACTTTATAGACTGTTTCAACATATGTTCAATACCATATTTATGGCTCTGCCTGACTCAGAAAACTGATTGTATTTAATCCTCTTATTATTACCTTTGGGAATAATACAGAAGTGCATACTTTGAAATTTTTTCCTTAATATTGAAGCTTAAAAGACCATAACAAAACTATAACACAATAAAGGATGTCTGCCAAATGCCAATCAATCATTTTCCAAAGGGGTCTTTTGGGGAAATTACAGATAAAATCTTTCGTAAGTGCTTTCTACACATTAATGCTGGAGTTTCTCAAGAAAAATCTAAAGGCATTCTTAGACTTTTTGGAGCATAAATTCACACTTGGTATCACTTTTCACTGACTCTCTCAAACCTGAAGCATCCTAAACCCAGGGTGCCCAGACAATATCTTGCCTTATTAGTAAAGATTACATAACTAGATTTTACAATAGTGCCTCTAAGTTTTATTTTAAAAGATTTCTCAATTAAACCTAATCATTTAAAAATCCTTTTAAAAAAAGCAAAAGTTTTTCAAACCATGACTTTTATTATAAAATCATTTTAATTTTTAGCAAAATATGATTTCTTTATAAAAGGAATGGATTTAATACAAAAAAGTAGCATTTCCATTTTAATAAGAAATACCAATATAAATTATTACATATATGATACTATCCAGGATGCCCAGAACACACAACTCAATCAATTTTCAAACAATCTTCTGATTTTAGATACAATTATGTTCATTTTATGAATAAGCAATTATGTTGCCCAAGTCAAATCTAATAGGTTTAAGTGAATACTGCCCCTTAGAAAGCCCCTGTGATACTTGTTGTTCTAGGATATGAGTGTCAATCCTGGACCTGATATCTATGGTTTCTATCATCTTTACAGATTCACTTAGCCACTCAAGAATCTTAATTCCTTCACCTGTTAAATAATAACATTATTCCATGTAAATTGTCTTTATTTTTAAGTGCATTATAGTTGAAAAAAATGTATAATGTAAAATGTAAAACTATATTGTAAAAAAAAAAAAAAATCCAAACACCTCTAAAGTCTACTCTGGCAGACATTGCTAGTTATATTAGTCAGGATTCTCCAAAGTAACAGAACCAATAGGATGTATATATAGATAGATTTATTTTAAGGAATTGGCTCATGTAATTGTAAAACTTGGCAGGTCCAAAATCTGCAGGGCAGTTTGGCAGCCTGCAGATCCAGGGAAGAGTTAATGTTGTTGTCTAGAATCCAAAGGCATTCCAGAAGTAGAATTTCTTCTTCTTCTGAGAACTTCAGTTTTTACTCTTAAGATCTTCAACTGATTGGAAGAGACTCACCCATATTATGGGAGGTAACTGTCTTTACTCAAGTCTACTGTTTTAAATGTTAATCATATCTAAAAAAAATACCCTCACAGACATCTAGAATGGTGTTTGACCAAACAACCAGGCATTATAGCTTAGCCAAGTTGACACATAAAATTAACCATTAGAGTCTACCCTTTGTCATTTAGGCACCCATATGCATCTCTTTAAATATACTTATTCTCAAAATAAAGACAATAAGAAGGCCATATTTCCACCTTCCATTCTCCCGTGTACATCTGAAAATACACAAATACTTTCCCAGAAGAGTATGTGAAGTCCTTAGGTGATGTTCACTCTTCTCCTTGATGACCTATAATTTAATTATTATGATGTAAACTTAATACATGCTATGTTTTATGAAAAGAGGATAAGAAAGGGAAGAAAACAAAGATATTGCCACACACACATATTCTTAACAAAATAAGGAGGTAATACCCATAACAATTATTGTCCTTGTCTCTGTAACTGGTCACATGGCCATAGCTGGCATTTATAACTACCTTCTTCAGTAATCTATTTCTTTTGCAATCAGCAGGTGCCTCAGTTGGTCATGGATCTTTACCAGGTAGAATTACCCAAATTTCCATTCCTGAGGGTCTGGTCCACTATTAGTCCTGCCTGAACTGATTTGTAGTTTTCCATTGACTCTAATCACAAGGCATGGTAGTACTAAGAGATGCCCTAAGGAATCTCCTGTATTCCAGAGATACTCCTCCTTATCCCCATAGTAGAGTAGTAGTCCAATTTCCTCTTTGATAATCAGAATCAATCATACAGCCATTATAGTAAATATCTCCTTTACTTGTTGATTCAAAGGCATCAGAAGCTCAAAGTGGTTAGGTAACAGTTCTAACTTGAGTTTAGTGAAACATTTCTGTGTCTCTTGGTGGAGGCATTTCTCCCTTTGGAATTAAGACTTCTTAACCAGTAGGATATAAAGATATGTGGACAAGGAGCAAAAGTTTTACTATCAGATCATTAGAGGTAATAATGAGTGGTGCTACTCCCATTTCTACCCCTTAATTTCTGGATCCATGAATCCTGCTTGTGGAAGAAACAGCACCACATGTTGAACACTGATTTAGGTATGTGCAAATGCCCGAGAGCCTTGCCACAGCCCTGTGAGGTGTTGCCACCTAGCTAGAACGGCAACTGAATCTTCACAAGACTATTCCACCACTCTATCAAGCCAGCTGCTTCACACAGGCAGATCTTGGTAAGACCAGTAAATTCCAGGAGAATGGGCCCATTTGCTGTGAAGTGAGTTCCTTGATCAGAATCGACACCATGTGGACTACCATGAGAGTAAATAAGGCATTCTCTGGGTCCACAAACTGTAGTTTTGGCAAAAGCATTGCGTTTAGGGAAGACAAATCTGTATCTAGAGTGTCTATTCCAGTAAGAACAAAATGCTGACCTTCCATGATGGAAGTGCTCCAATGTAATCAACCTGCCCCCAGGTAGCTGGCTGATTATTCCAGAGAATGTCTCCATAACAGAAATTCAATGTTGGTCTCTGCTGCTGGCACTCTGGATTCTCAACAGTGGCTGTAGCCAAGTTGGCCCTCATGAGTAGAAGTTCATATTACTGAGCCATACATAACCTGCCACCATGGCCACTTTGTTCATGAGCTCATTGGTCACTGACAAGTGTGGCTAGGAAAAGAAGCGAACTGGTATCCACAGAATGGGTCATCCTATCCACTTGATTATTGAACTCTCCTTCTACTGACGTCATTCTTTGGTAAGCATTCACATGGGACACAAATACTTTCACATTTTTCACCCATTCTGAGAAGCCTATCCACATACCTCTTCCCTAATCTCTTTCTTATTAATTTTCCAATCATTTTCCTTCCAAGTCCCTAACTATCTAGTCAAACAATTGGCAACTGGCCATGAATTGGTATATAATTGCACATTTAGCTATTTCTCCTTCCACAAAAATGAATAACCAGATACAGTATTGAAGTTCTGCCCACTGAGAAGATCTCCCTTTACCACTTCAGGGATGTCCCAGGGAAGGGCTATAGTGCTGTGGCTATCCACTTCCAGATGGTGTCTGCCCATCATACAGACCCATCTCTAAACCAGGCCCAAATTTTCTCTTTCTCTGTCAATTTATCATAAAGAACTTCCTATGAAGTCATAGCTGCAGGTTGTGAGAAATAAGGCAATGTAACAGGAAGGAGTGGGGACTGTGGGCATTTGGGCCATTTCTTAATTGAACGTACTTGATCCTCCAGACCTGTTTGCACCCAATTTCATATGCACTACTTGCATTTGATGGTGATGTGCACACCCAACTTCATGGCTTGGTGGGTCAGACAGCATCCAGTTCATGATGATAACTTAGTGTCTCATTGTTAGCATTCAGTCTCTACTAAGGCCTAATAGCAAACCAAAACCTGTTTCTCAAAAGGAGAATAATTATCCACAGAAGATGACAAGGTTTTCCTCTAAAATCTGAAGGTTTTAAGCTGTTATTCATCTATAGGGGCCTGCAAAGGCTCCAAATGAAATCCTATTAACTGACCCAAAAGCACCATTGGATCCATGGCCCAAGTGACAGAACAGCTAGCATGGCAGACTGAACCTGTCACAGAGCCTTCTCTTGCTCTGGACCCCAATCAAAAGAGCAGTTTTTTGGTCACTTGGTAAATGGGCTCGAATAACATACCCAAATGAGAAAAATATGTTGCCTCCAAAATCCAAAGAGACCCATTACATTTTATGTATATTTTTGGGTTGTTGGAGAGGCCAGATGAAGCAATTTATCCTTCACTTTAAAATGGATATCTTGACATGGCACACACCACCTGATCCCTAGATATTTCACTGATGTAGAAGGCCCCAGAAGTTTTGTCAGATTTATTTCTCACCCTCTGATATGCAATGTCTTACCAATAAGTCTAGGGCATTTGTTGCTTTTTGCTCATGGCACTCCATGGCATGATGTCATAAACATAACTACTGGTGGGATATCTTGTGGAAGGGAAAGGTGATCAAGCTTCCTGCAAACTAAATTATGACATAGAGCTAGAGAGCTGATATATCCCTAAGGTAGGATAGTGAATGTGTATTGTTGCCTCTGCCAGCTGAAATCAAACCATTCTGCTGGTCTTTACAAACATGGATGAAGAAACATAATTTGCCAGGTCAATACACATAGGTACTAGGGAATGTGTTAATTTGCTCAAGCAATGAAACTATGCCTGGTACAGCAGCTGCAACTGGAGTTACCAGCTGGTTATGCTTACAACAATCCACTGTCATTCTTTAAAATTCATGTTTTCTGCACAGCCAAATAAGCAAGCTGAATGGGAATGTAGTGGAATCACCAGCCGCCCTGCGTCTTTCAAGTCATTGATGGCAGCTGCAATCTCGGCAATCCCTCCAGAAATTAGGTATTGTTTTTGATTTCCTATTTTCCTAGAGGGGCAGTTTTCCTATGTAAAGGCTTCCACTTTGCCTTTCTCACCTTAATAGCCCTCATTCCATAGATCAAGAAACCAATGTAGGGATTTTGCCCATTGTTAAGTATGTCTATTCTAATTATGTATTCCAGAACTGGAGAAATAATCACAGGATTAGCTAAGGGACCCATTGGACCCACTGAAATGGATCTGAGCTAAAACAAAACAAAACAAACAAACAATAACAACAACAACAACAAAAAATGAACTCCTAAAGCTTCTACTCCACCTGGTAGGTCACAGTGGCATTTTGGGTCTCCAAATGGGTCTCACCCCAGTTCAGAGCCAGTGTTTAGGAATCCCTGAAAAGTCTGATTATTTCTTTTTCCCCAATGTCCAGTCACCCAGTAAAAGGGTGTAGATCCCTTTGGGAAAGACTAGGAGAAAGAGTAATGGTATAAATTTTGGGTGGTGTAGCTGAGTCCTTACTCAAGAGGACTCAGCTTCCTTTTCATTCATGGGGTTCTGGGTCTATAAACTGGCTTGAGTCTTAGAATTGTTTGAGGGACCATGACTCTCTTGTTTTTATTATTCAAGCTTTTATGATTCAAGACTTTTATTTACTAGGCCTATAACTCTTTTGTGTATACAAACCAAGGAAGAATTTAGTAGATTTCACATCTATTTCACTTCTAGGAACACCATGATGCCATAAATCTTTACCAGTCAGACTATTCTGATTACTGGTTTGACTTTGTTGTCCATTATGATAACCACACCCACCTTGCCTTTGGTGATCAAGGGTTGCCTCTTGGCTCTTGCCACCCCAAGATCCAACAAGCCCCATTGCATTTAGGTTTCCCAATTCATATAATTTCTGACCTACAGAGAATAGTGACCACAGAGCTCTTCAAAGATGCTTGTCACATCACAAATTTATTTCTCACAGTAGTGATGACAGGTGTGTTCTCTAGATGCACCTAGGGTGGGTGAGCAGGTCTTACATGATAACACCATTCGTACATTCTCATCTCTCTAAACCTTTTGATTACTTCCTCTACTATATACCAAGGTACTTCTGGTATTTCAACTTATTTAATATAGGTCACCTTTTCATCCATATTTCAGCCAAACAACCAAACAAACTGTTAGAGCCTTATCTAACCCTCTGAGCTGCAATGTTAAATCCGGAATCTCTGCTTATTGATATATATCAATAAATTAAGCCTGATCCAACTTTATGTTCCTTCTACCATTATTCAAAGCCCTTAATAGCCATTCTCACATGTACTTCCTGGATTTCTGTCTGTATAAATTGGAAACGTCGGATGGTTTTTGAGATCACCTCCTCATGGTCCCACTTTGTACCTCAACTTTCAGTGCCTGCTGGGAAGTGAGTTTAGTCTAGAAGAAAAGGAGTGGGTCCTGAGGAGAATCTGCAGTGTTTTGCAGGGAAACTGCTTCACAGGAGGCCATTATGGGTTCTTCAGGCATATCAGCATTAATCTCCTCAGGTGGGGGTAGGACAGCTGAATCTATGGACAAAAAATACTAGAAGTATTAGAGGTTCACTGTCCCCAGTCTCATCAGGATCTTCCTATATGGCCCCATTCTAGCCTTCAGAATTCTATTCCTTCTCAATCAATGCCCTCACTTTACCAGTAGATATTCTGTGAGGTTTGGAATCAGTTTGTGTTGTAATTCAGCCAGTAGCAGGATGAGACTCTGGGTCTGGCTTTCAGCAATCTCTGTGGCTACAGGATATAAAGGTTTCTGTCAGGGCAGACATAGAATCTTTCAGGTTACTTACTGGTACTCAGACTGGGAATTCAAATCCTTGAACTCATCATTTTCTTTCCTCACTTTTTCCAGCACAATTAGGAACAAACAGCCAATTTCATTATACTTGTTAGTTTGACAAAAATGTTGTAAGGTATCAGGTACACGGTCAGCCTAAAACTTGCCTTCTATAAGCCTTTGATTGGGAGTATCCAAGATGATATTTTGCATATCTTTATTGCCACATCATACCATGAATTATCATTTACTACTGGAAATATAGTCATTAGTGCTTTTATAACTAATCAGATTAGAGACTCAATTCCAGAAAAGTCAGAATCAATTCGGAAAACTATCCTTAAGATTTGGTTCTTCTAAATCACTCTCAGTGGTTTTTCAGAATTCTCAGAATTTTTCAGAGAAATGCAATCAATAAGCTGTATAGATAGATAAAGAAAGAGAGATTTATTTTAAGAAGTTGGCTCACATGATTGTGGGGACTGGGAAGTCTAAAATCTGCAGGGCAGGCCAGCAACTAAAAACCCAGGTAAGAGTTGATGTTGCTAGCAGTCTTGAGTTTGGAAAATTTGTTCCTCTCAGGAGAACTCAGTCTTTTCTCTTAAGGCCTTCAGGTGATTGAATGAGGCCCACTCACACTGTGGAAGATAATCTGCTTTACTCAAAACCTACTGATTTAAATGTTACCCACATCTAAAATATACCTTCATAACAACATCAACACTTGTGTTTGACCAAACGACTGGGCACCATAACCTAGCCAAGTTGAAACATAAAATTCACCCTCATACTACCCAATGTCTATTTTTCTTTCTTTTTTTGTAACCAACAGAAACTAGATTTTGTTTAGAACAGCTATAAACAATTACATCTCTCAACCTGTCTTTCACTTCTGACCAGTGAAATTTCAGCAGAAATCTTTAAGTATGGATTCCAGAAAAACTCTTTAAAAATGTGAGACCAAGGGGTGACTGGGTGGCTCAGCTGGTTAAGCATCTGCCTTCGGCTCAGATCGTGATCCCAGGGTCCTGGGATCGAGGTCCACATCGGGCTCTCTGCTCAGCAGGGAATCTGCTTCTCCCTCTCCCTCTTCCTGCAACTCCACCTGCTTGTGCTCTCTCACTCTCTCTCATAAATAAATAAATAAACAAATAAAAAATAAATATATAAAGTGAGACTAAGTTGGCACATCATTTTGTCATTTCCCTTGCCCTTCTTCTTGCCAAGACTACAGAATATGTGAGGGCTGGGAGACAGTGGGGGAGAAGAAGTCATCTTCTGAAATATAAGATGACAATGTTGACAAGAATGCCTCACACAAAACATGGCAGAGCAGAAAAATAGAAGTTTGGATCCTTGACGTCAGAGTGGAACCACTTTCCTTAGACTGTTAACTTCTGGGCTTCTTTCATGTGAAAAAAATTAAATCCCTATTTGATGAGTCTCTGAAATAAGATCTCCTAATGTATTACCAATCTATGCTAGACACTTAACTATTTCATTTACAGCCTTAATAGTTTAACTTTTAATATTGGGCAGGTAAGTTTTTTTCTTTGAAAAAATGCATAATTACCTTATAGTCAGGGTTTTCTTTAATATCAAGAAATATATTGTAGCTTAGATGCAGATGATGTTAATATTTTCCTCAAATGTTTGTTATGAGGATTAGTTATAATAATATAAACTTGCTTTTGTAAAAGAAATATCATTTAAACAGTTATTAACAATTTTAAACATATATAAAGAAAACAGATTAATTGATATCTGTTTCATGTTCCCCACTATATGACTGAACCAGGACTAGGGCTCAGATATTCTGATACTCAACTAGTTTCTTAAGAATTATAGTCCATCGGAATCTTGTATTTCTTAGGTAGATGATAACCAGATAGATCACAAAAACAAGAGAGAAGAAGAAAGAAAGAAGGAAAGAGAGAGACAAAGATATTGAAGAAATTTTTAATATATACTTTACTCAAACAAAAATTTAGGAAAGAGATAGAAAAGATTCTCCCTAAGCTAAAAATTTTCTTAAAAAATTATTTTCAAAGCAAGAAGTAAGATAATCTTTGAAACCCTAGAGGTTTTTGTTTTAGCAAAAGCAATATGACTCCTATAACTTGGAATATAGATCTGAAGCTCTAGCTCTGGGAGACATTTGTTGCCAACAGTGTCCAAGAAGTATCACTTTGTGTGAGGTATTAAACTAAATGTCATGAAAAGGTTAGTTCTTAGAATATTAGAAGAATGAGGATTCTAGACTATGAGAAGATATTTCATCTGGTTGCTTTATTCCCAGGAATCTGAGATTCTACAATATTAGAAAAATGTCATAGGCTCTACATCCCCTGGCACTTTTCTCATAAATACAAGAGACTTTAACTCCCATGTAAAGCCATAGCTCTCTTAAACATGACAATTAGGTAACAAGGTCATACCTGACATACAGCAGTCATCTTTGAGCAAAAGGGAATAGAAAAAATTCCCTGGAAGAAAGATGAGAAGTCAGAACAAACTTTTGCATCCACGAGAAGGTCGTACTAAATCCAAGTTAAATTAACAATAACATTTCTCTTCATAAGTTGAGCAAATGTACGAAATAAAGTACCAATCCCTCTTCTGCACTCTAAGGACCGGCCAGGGCTTCTAGAATTCAAATGAAGAGGTATAGAGACAGAGCAGCTAGTGTGAGCCTTTTAAAATAAAAGATCATGCCGTATGTCTGCTCAAACCTTTGCTATGATTTCTTATTCTACTCAGAGTAAAATCAAAAACGTATACAATTTTAACAGGGTATTTACTCCCCATCTCTATTATCACACTGACAACACTTCTGGGATCAGCTAATTACTGCTATGAAACAAACCATCCTGGGATCGAGCCCCGCATCGAGCTCCCTGCTCGGCAGGAAGCCTGCTTCTCCCTCTCCCACTCCCCCTGCTTGTGTTCCCTCTCTCGCTGTGTCTCTCTTTGTCAAATAAATAAATAAAATCTTTTAAAAATTAAAAAAATAAAAAAATAAAAAATAAATTGCCTTTAGACACCACTTGATTAGTTCTCATGAACCTGCTGGTCAGCTGTGCGGTGTCAAATGTCAGCTGTGGGTTCCCCAGGGCTGTCTGGTCCAGGATGATCCCAGGCAGATGCCAGATGCCTCTGCACCACTCCTCGGGGCTTTTCACCCTCCCTAGGCTGTCCCAGCCTTCTTCTGTCATGGTGGCAGGGTTCCAAGAGAAAGGAAAAGCCTTTTACTAGCTCCCTTGAATCCAATTTGCTGCCATCCCATTGCTAAAAGCAAGTCACGTGGCCAAACCCAGAGTCAGTCTTGAGAAGGAGTCAGTCTGGAGAATCACTATCAAAGTGTACGGGGAAAGGAAGGCATCAAATATTGGGGCCATCGGTGAAAACCATTCACACTTTTTTTACATTTTTTGCTACCCTTCCTTTTGCTCAGACCATCCCAACCATACCGGCTTTCACACGGTTCTGTGAACACAACAGACCCCTTCCTGCATGAGGATCTTAACTTAGCTGTTTCTTCTTCCAGAACTGCTCTTCACCGGATATTAGCTTGGCTAACTCCCTCACTTCTTTCAAGTCTCTGTTCTAACTGCTCCTCAATGAGCCCTATCTGCCCACTCTATTTAATAAAGCAATCCACCGGGGCGCCTGGGTGGCTCAGTCGTTAAGCGTCTGCCTTCGGCTCAGGTCATGATCCCAGGGTCCTGGGATCGAGCCCCGCATCGGGCTCCCTGCTCAGAGGGAAGCCTGCTTCTCCCTCTCCCACTCCCCCTGCTTGTGTTCCCTCTCTGGCTGTGTCTCTCTCTGTCAAATAAATAAACAAAATCTTTTTAAAAAAATAAATAAATAAAGCAATCCACCACAAACGCCCCCTTACTTGTTCTTTTTCCTTCTCCATAACATGGAAGAATTTCTAATATAATGTTATGCATGTATATTTTTTGTTTCTTATATGTCATGGGGTTTTTTGGCTTCTTGTCTATCATTCTTTTCAGTGAAATGTAAGCTGTGATCTTCGCCTATTTTGTTTAATGATGCATCTTAAGACACTTGTTAAGTGAATTTAATTTAAAATACTTGTTAAATGAATTAGATAATCAGATTTCTGCTTCTGTCACTTAAATATAAGAAATATGAGCTTTGTGTACATCACGAAGTGCACAACAATCAGGAAATGAATACAACATAATAAATAATAAATATATAATAAATATAAAGGTTCTGTTCAGAAACTTCAAAATCTCTCGAAACAGGTAGCCTCAGTATGGGAGCAAGTCACAGGAGGTGCAAGCCCAGGAGGTGAAAACCAAAAAAAAAGATCATTTCATCCAACTTCCTTATTCTACTAATGAGGACAATTAGGCTCAAGGGCGTTAAGTGTATTGAAGAATGTTTAAAAGTCAGCTGGTGGTAAAACTAGGATTAGAACCAAATTTTCTCATTACAAACACTCTATCCTTTCTACTTTCTCAAATTAACAAAATCACTGCTCAAACAAAATTTATAATGATCAAATAAAAGTGTGATAAAAGAAATTTCCAACGTTTTGGGGCACTTAAAAATGTAGGGCTTTGCAAATTAAGCTTGCAGCTCCTAATTTCACCAAATGGAAATCCAATAGTCTGATATATACTTGTTTCTCAAAAAAAAGCATAGATGACTGCGGTTTAGCTTGTCTGAATGTAAAACTGTAATAGAAAAGAGAGATGTCTTCCTGAATCTAAATTTACAATCTTATTGAACTAAATTATTGGCTTCTGCCGGTCTGTGGGAATTTCATTTGCAGAATTGAAATGAGCATAGTAACAGCTACTACTGAGAAAGGGAAAGATTGTTTCAGCTAGTAATGTGAAGGAAGTAGAAGTCACTATAAGGGAATATCTTTTTAGTCTATTTGCTATTGAATAGTTTCAAAGAACCTTTTTTTTTTTTTTTTTCTATTTAAACAACCAGGGAGTTAATTTACCTAGGAGAAAAGCATCTAGTAATTATGGTTTTGCTTCTACACACTGAATTTTACCAGTGTGAGAATCTGGGTCAGTGTTTTATATCACTGGCTTCTAAGACAAAGTAATGTGATACTCCCTCCTTGCTGCAACTGAAAACCAGGAAGTTAATAATTTTGTAGCAAAGTTTATCATTTCCTTTCCCAGACATTTGGCTCTTTTGGTCTTGTGATTCTTCCCCCATTTCAATGTTATAGCTAATTGAGATGCATTTCTGAGGAAGACTGAACGAATCTTCCCTGGTGAAAATATTATATATTTATAGCTATTAATGTCCTTATATTTAATTCCCACTTCACTGACAATAAATCAGTTATTAGGTTTCCTATACAAATTGGCAACACGAAGTTCATAAAACTAATCATTTAAAGGTCAATGTTTATATAGTTAAAGAAAAATAGAATCGAGGCAACCAGTTTAATTCTCTGCTTTGCACCAATTAAGAAAATGTTCTTCTACTCAGCAACCACTATAAGTCTATTCTGTAAAATAAAATTAGAATTTCAGCACCATCTGCAAATTCTCTCACATTGAAAGTTAATTACATTATCGTTAAACTGATTTGTTAAAGCTCAAAATGTTGTGTTATAGTAAGAAGACATGAAGAATCTTTCAGACTCTGGTATCAGACTGTTCTCATTTTCAAACAAAACTTTGCCTCATGTATTCAATATAATTTGGTTAACTAACTGAAGTGGTAGTTTTCTTTATTCCCATTATTGTACAAAAATGTTAAATTGTCTCCTTGAGAGTAAAGAAATACTTTATGTATTATGTAGAAAAGAGGGCAGATGCAATGACTCACCAAATCTCCGAAAATCTGAACATGGTTTTATTCTCAGCCCTATGGCAAGTTTCTACTTGACACCAAGCATCTCACTGGACAATCAATAAGGTCCTAGAAAGAGGGTAGATGCAAAAAAAAAATTGCAGAAGATTGCAGTGACTTCTCCAGAAAGAAAAATATCTCTAACATCTTTGGATCATTCCCAAATTATGCATATAACAATGCTAGAATTTCTTAAAACTTTGAAAACTTGATGGTCCCTCCCTGCCCAACCCCAATCATATTTTCTCCTGGGACCAGCAATGAAAAGATTTATGTTTAATATTAAAAATCTTCCCAAATTTGCATACCAGCTTTCTAAATTATTTAACTTCTTAGTTCTTAAAGAAAGAGAGAAATCCCTTTTTCCACTTAATAAATTATTATAAAAAGTAAATACAATAATAACATATGTCAGCATAACCAAATCAACTTTCAGTTTAACCTCTAAAATTTAAAAGAAGCTTTATCAGCATGAGAAAATATTGTAGGTTCTGATTATGTGTTTTCTGTATCTCCCTATTTCTATGGTTTGGATTTGAAAATGGTAAGATGGTCCATTGCAGACTAGAAACATAGAACATATTTCCATTCCAAAAGGACAGTAACCAAAAGTATATCTTTAAAAAATAGAAGTCTACCTGGGTCATCTGCTCAAACTTGCCTTGTAGCATTTCATACAAAATTCAATTTATTCTCTAAATTCAGTAACAGCCTCACAAAAGAATAAACTATAAAAATAGGCAATACCCCTGCCCTATAGGATCTCAATATGTCTTGCTGCCAAATAAGAGAAAGTACTTACAGAGAGAGCAGAAATGCATAACCAAAGTGGGAAATAAACTTTAAAGTATGAATTTCTCCACAAATGAGTAGCAAGAACCAGAGGGAGAAAGAAAATCAACTCAATTGTTTCAGTGAGGAACTACCAAACTGAGAAGCAGTAATTTTCAGAACAATAAGCCCAACAATGTCATAAAGAAGGTGATCTGATACTTGGGATCTTTAGGACTATAAGGAGATGAGCAAATATTTAAGGATGTCCACACTGATTTTTTTTATTTTAATTTTTTTAAAAAGGAAGTTTTATGGTCTGCAACATAGAAAATAACAATCACCAAGTTATATTTTCCATTTTGGGGGGCTTGATGGTGCTCTCAGTAATGGTAAACTAAGACTGTCTGCTTGGAATTAATGATTAGAAAATCTCATCTTACAGTTTCGTTGTTAACTTTAGATAACAATTGCAATAGCTAACATTTATTAAATGTTTATAATGGAGTAAGTGGGTGCTATTCTAAGTACTTTGATTTTTTTAGCTTATGTAAAACCTCACAACATAAATTATCTTACCTGTTTTATAGATGAGATAATAAAGGCACAGAGAATTTACATGATTTACCCCAAATTACATAGCTAGTAATATTAGAACTAATATCTGAATCCACTTCAGCTGACCCCCAGGCCCCCCTACTTACACAGAGATCACTATGTCTTAGAAAGCCTAATGAAGTCAAAGGAACTTGGACAGTAGCAACAGAAGCCTAAAACAGATTTTATAACTTTATAGTCAGTTCCATTTTTTGGTGGGGGATCTTGCATATTACTTTTTCCTCTATTATATTTTAAGCTCAGAAAACAATTCTATCTTGCAAAGATAGGACAAATATTCATTTTAACCAACACTATAAATGACACTACAAAATAAGCCAACATCTTTCTTTGTGCTGATCATTTTCCTTGTCTGTACTTTGAGGGGTCCAAGTACACAGTTACCTTGAAGACGACTGCAATCGTTCGGCCATGGACTTGGGAAAGACTTGCAGACTAGAAACATAGAACATATGTTCTAGTTAAGAGCTCTACCCACCTTCACATTCCCCATCTCTTTGCAGGGTACACATCAGTTAGATAAGATGTCTTAGAAGTACAAGTCACTTGGCTGAATAGATTGCCTATTTCCCTGTCATACCACCCTAATGCCATGACCTCTCAACATAGAAGTAGGACAAGAAAATTGCACTCTGCGAAGCACTGAAGCTAGCCTAACTGGATGCCCAATACCTGCCTAAATTTAGAAGATGGGCAGCCTCTGAAGCCCAGCTTATATCTCTCTGTCACCATGTGTTGCTAACAAATCACTCAGTCCCAACAACAGGTAAAAAGCTGAACACAGTGAAGAATCAAGAACTCTTCTTGGATCCATAAAGGAGCTGAGGACACAGAGAAAACCCCTGTTCCCCAGATTGGAGAGACAAACAAAGGTACATGGGGAGTCACAGCTTACTGGAGCTGAGTGAAACTGCCTGGGGAACCAGTGCTGGAGGAGGAAAACTTGAACTGTAATTGACAAATTGCTAGAGGCTTAGTGCAGACAAGTCTAAGAGTTAAAAAATCCATGGAGACCCAGTCATGTGGTGTCCCCATGCTTTTGTGAGTCTTACCTCCAGGAGCACAACCAGGTTCTCACAGTAAATATCAGAGAAAAATCCCCTCTTCCTTCTGGCAATGGTTGGGGGGAAAAGAACTGTTTTGAAATACACCAGAGCATTTGTTTCTTAACAAGTCCTGCCTTCGGGGGGAAACCAGTTAACCAGAGTCTCACAGGCTGGGGTTTTATCAGAACCTAACTGACCTGCGGTGGGAGAAATACCCAACTCCAGCCCACCCTACCCATCTTGTCCCACCAAGAGAGGGGGAGGAAAAAAAAACCAAAATCTAATTTGTAAACTTCACAGTCCAGAGGCATAGCCTCTGGGAAAAAAAAAAAAAAAAACAATTTGTAAACTTCACAGTCCAGAGGCATAGCCTCACTAAAAGTCATGATCTTTCCCTCATTTTGTGATACTTTTTCAATCCTGATAAATATGATAAATCTATTACAAAGCTACCGTGGAAAAGAGGAAAAGATCTTTTGTATTAGTGTGTGAGTGTGTGCATTGTGTTTATGTCTCTGGGTGGGGGAGTTGTGAAGTGAGGGAAAAACATTAGAATAAAGCTATTTAGAAGAACATGTATTTAGCTAAGAAGGAAATGAAAAGTGATACTAAATCTAACACTCAAGTAGATAAAGCTTTGACCATCTTCACAGGAAATAAATGAATAGTGCTAATAGCTGGATTCAATTTATAAGGTACTAAACGGATATTATGGGAGGAAGGGAGATAATTAATCTTCAGCTAGAACAATGAAAGATCAGCTGCAGTGTTATCTCAGTGCCACATTCCAAGACATTGGAGGTGGTTTGCCTTCCAATGTATTAATCAAAGACTATCCAGAATTAGGATGTTTAATTATTTGCAAGGATTCTTTGTATTTTTATCTCTGCATAAAGCCACTGATTACTGTACATAAAAAGTTTTCCCCTTAACAGCAATATTAATAACCCCTGAGTATAGAAATAAAGATATTTGACTTCAAAATTTAACAAAGCTATAGTTTTTGTGATTATTTGATAGAGTAGAAATTTGATTTCAGATTTAATAAAGCTTTAGTTTCTGGTGATTCTTTGAGTATTTGGTCTATATATGTATATTTTTTAAAGATTTTATTTATTTGGCAGAGAGAGAGACAGCGAGAGAGGGAACACAAGCAGGGGGAGTGGGAGAGGGAGAAGCAGGCTTCCTGCGGAGCAGGGAGCCTGACGTGGGGCTCGAACCCAGGACCCTGGGACCATGACCTGAGCCGAAGGCAGACGCTTAACGACTGAGCCACCCAGGCGCCCCAGGTCTATATTTTTTAAACCTTAGAACTGATAACAGTGTTATTCTACTTTCAGATGATTCAAATAAAAAAATTAAAGTCATAAAAAAATTAAAGTCATGATTGTTAAACACAGGAAAAACTGTCCAAATATTAATTCTGTTTTTGCAGATTACTTCAAAAATGCGTAACATTGGTAATGAGGAAAGTTTTGTGCAATCTATGCCTCATTACAAATGCATAAAATAAAATGGGAGAGTAGAAAGTCACAGCACCAATTCAAGCACATTCTTTACCTTACAGTATTTAACAAGTTTATTCTTAAAAGTTTTGTGAATAAGCCTCTATCATTATCAAAGTGATATAATCATCAAAATGACATTGTTTGGCTACTTTTCCAATAAACAAGTTTTGAAACAGGGATGTCATTTTTTTTCTGCTCTTCTTACACATAAACCTTCCCCTCTAGTTTGAAAAGACTGTCTCCCACTGTTTGCTATTACCTTGACTCTGCCCCCTAGTACATTTTGCAAGTATATCACATTTGCCTTTCAAATGTCTCTAACTCCAATCCTTTCTTATATTTATTTTACAATAGTCAAAAGGTTCTCAGCATATGCAGATTGATGGTGCCATAACTCCATGTATAAACCTTCAAGGTTTTCTTACCCTAGAGATGCAGCCCAACCTTCTTAGTATAGAAGTTACAGCTCACCCTTAGTTTGGACCTACTTACCTATGCAGTGATATCTCCTATCCCATTCTTTCATCTCCATTTCAGCCAAACTACCAAATGTTTCTTGAGATACTCTGTAGATGTTTGCCAGTACTATACTTTTTTCTTCATAGAATTCCTTTCCCCACCCAACAGCATTACCCATGGAAAACTCACACTATCCCTTCAAGACACACGTTCTTTACCGGATTCCTACTACTCACAGTCAGTCCCTTAACTGAAGTACCACCACTTGCATTATAGTTACTTTATGTGCCTTCTCTCTAACTTTTGTATGTCTAAAAGTAACAAGTGGCATATAGGACATTGTAGGTGCTCAATAAACATATGCTGCCTTAATCAATGGACTCTCCCCTATTAGTAGATCAGCATGCCCCAACTTGTAAGCTGAGTTACTGGTGACCCTTCACTTTTGTACTAACATGCCCACCTCTAGCAGGCTTGGTTTTGCCATTCTCCCCATGACAGATTCTATTCTAATCCATATGTTTATTAGAATAAAAGTAAGTAGAGTAATATTTTGGTAGGAATATAAAAAGAAAAAAAATCGTTACTTTTAAGAACTGGTTGGTAGAAAACAATTCTCCATAAATCTAGCATTTCTGCATATCTTACAAAAACAAAGGCTTTTTCTGCCCTTTGGTTCCAAACAACCTTTACAAGTATGTTTACATGGAAAACAGCCTTGGACAATAGTGTCTCCCTCCAAAGAAGAATGCAGGTTTGTTAAATGTCCAGTATAAAAAAAAAGATAATACCTTTCTCTAAGGCAATGATTGTTCAGAATTGCTTGTAGCTCATTATAAAAGATTCAGGTTCCCTAAGCTCAGCGTTTCTCAGCTGTAACATATTAAAATCAGCCAAGAAAAGAAGTGCATAGGGCAGAGCCCAGGAAATTTCCAAAATATGGAGCTTCCAGTTGTCCTATCCCAAGGAGTCTTAATGTTTGTTACTTCCTCAAACTTGCTTTGTGATAATGTGCATGGTATATTATAAACCAGGGAAGTTTACTTGATGCTTGTTGTTCAGACTTTTTATTGAGGCTTGATCACATAAACCTGATTGACCACCAACATGGCTGACCACAGTCTCCAGCCCCTCAGGTGATTGACTGAGACCTCATGACCCAAAGACCCCACCTTAAATCATACTACATCTCAAAACCTGCCAGTAAACAAAGATATTTTTAGCAGGCAGAACATTACAAGGGCTCGGATATTACCTCTCAGGGACCAAAGATAAAGGCTCTACCTCTCTTTTCAGACCATAATCAATCAGACAATAGTATGCTTTTTATTTCAAAAACCATAGAAAAATTTGTTGAGGGTCAAAATATTCAATGGTCCATGTAGATGGACTTTCCACACTCCCTGACATCTGCAAATATCTGGTATCACTTAGTTTTAGAATTATCTTCTCAAAAATAATGAAGAACATTTCCTATCTTTAGCTTTCATACTCTTTCCTTGTCTACAGCTTAATAAGGTAGTTTGGTCACTGAGTATGGTCATCTCAGAAAGAAATAATCCTCCCTCAGCCACTTCCTGGGTGACAATGATGAACAAGGTGTGGGGGTAGCATACAGACATCTTTTGAAAATGTGAGATTCTGCTCTAACTATTCTTGACCATAATGCTATTTTCTTTTTCCTAAGGGCAATCCTTGGCTAGCTTGGTTGTCACACCTTGACTGCTAAGCCAAAACGGGACATAGGAGATTCAAACCAAATTCAGGTCCAGCCACCTGGATCTCTTCTTGCTTGATATGGTCTTATATCATAAGGATAATGACCATTTGGCTGTCCACTGCTTATTGAATCCTCCTACAGTAGCCCATACAGGACAAAGTATAGGACATAGTAGGTATCTGTAAGTCTTATAGAAATGGCCTTGCTGCTCTTGCAAATGATCCTTTGTCTGAAAGGGTTTGGTGTGAGTAGGAGATGACTGGAAAAGGGGTGAGGTTCTAGCTATTGAAATGGAAACACTGATTTTATGAACATGAAGGAAGCACCAATCCTGGTGCCTGGGGAGAGAACATCTTAGATATCAAAAAGAATAAGGAAAGGAGGAAAATTAATCATAATTTTCTTTCAGAACCTTCTGTGGAAACTTTCACATGAAAGAAAATATCTCAGTATGACTCTTCAAAACTTTATTTTATTTACTTGACTTTATTTACTTAAAGTCAACTGAATCTTAGGTCACCTATCCATCCCCTTCCAGATGAGTCTGTCCATGTCTCTTAACTTTCTCAAGATGTCTACCTGAAAGAGCACCGGATGGCCCTTACTCCCAAAATACATCTGGATGTCTTCCCCACCCCAATTTTTAATCATTTAGTTGGGCAGAGGAAAGCCAACCAGCTGGTACTGTGGAAAAACTGGTAGTCCTTCTTAAAAAAAAAAAAAGAATAGACTCAATTATTTAAACCGAATTTTGAACTCTCAAGGCAATAATCCAGCCAGGTGGACTACACTGGAAGCACTTTCAACTTGTGCCCCCTCACTGATGCAGGTTCTATTTGGTCACCATCAATTATAAGCAACACTTTCTTTCCAAGGGCATCTTCAGAATTACATTTTCAGGTGGAAGCTAGGCACTAACATGTCTTTCTCCCAAAAAACATGTTGGCTTGCACCTTAGTAAGGGTGATAAGAGACCTTCCGTGTTTAAGGAAATACCCCCTCTGCCCTAGAAGGCATCCAGCTCGGTCAGAACTCACTGACTAGGGTTGATATGAATGAGACAACTGCCCTATATTTCTTTCTTGCAAGACAATGTAGAGGCTGGGCAATCTTGAAAACAGTTTTGTGCGCCTGGCTTAATTCCTTAAGCCAGGTGGAAAGGTCAATATGGAAACTTAAAGGAGAAACCATCTGGCTTTCTACAAGACACCCTAATGGTTCATGGAGGTATGGCACGATTGAGGTAAATAGTGCATGTCAGCCCCATCCTTCTGCTTGGAATCTTGCTGGGAATGCCTTAATTAAATGCTATTTGAGACAAACTAAGTAGATTTGGTCCCAGCCCCTATCAGTTAGATGAACTAGAATGTTGCAATCTTAGAAATGAATACCATAGCAAAGATGATTCAGACACAAAAAGATACAATTATTTGGAGACCATTCCCCATGGATATCTCACATTTCTGCACATTTTTGTGAGCAAGGACACTACGACTAAGTACACTTTTTTCTGGACTGTTTTTAAGGATGTCTGTATAGCAGATAGAAATAGTGCGTTTCCCTCCAAGAGAGAGTAAACAAACCCGCTTGTCTCCTACAAGGCAAAGGTCAAACAGGTCTGCTTGCAGCTCCTTATAAAATATTGGGGTTTCTTAAACTTGGGGTTTCTTGGCTGTGATGGAAATCTACTACATACACAGCATTCACTTGAGCCCTTCTGCATCTCCCTACACATGAAACTCATAATGCTTGCTGCAATGGGGGAACAAGCCCTTTGTCTCTGACACAGAAGTCTCATGTTCTCCACCAGAATTCAAAAAAATGGCAGCAGACTAACTCATTAGCTCTCTAGTAAGGTATAATTTCTGACCCTTTAAAATTCTTGATAGTGGTCAGAACTTTCAAAATAAACTTATGTACCTAGCATGAGAGATGGGGGTGGGAGGGAGTCCAGAATGAGGAAAAAAACTGCATATAATTTCCATAGTTGTTCTTTGTTAATTTGTGCATTTTTTTTTCCCCTCATGGACAAATTTCCCCCTCTCAGTTAAGCAGAGACATATACAAAAACATAGTTCTCACTACCTAACCTCAAACTGAAATATATATATATATTTCTTTACTTAATTTGCAAATTAATATAAATAGGCTTGCCTTCATTTCATACATACAATTTGGGAAATCCATATTTTTGAATCAAAATATCAAGATACTAAAGAAGAGAGGAGCAATTGTTAAGGAAAATACTTTTCGGAAGTTATTAAAGTGGGATTGTAACTCTTAGTCTATTGCTTTGCCAACTGTACAAAATATGTGTCTATAATGAACAATTCATACAATTCCAGAAATACTAGCAAAGGAAATACTGCAAGCAGCATCCAGTCCCATGGCAGTTACACTGAACCTCTGGAGTGCTGTAGATTTTTGCATTATGTACAAACATGTGATCGTTTCAATTGGTCCATCTATATATATGCCTGCTCTGAGTTATGAATATGCCAGTATATGAGTACTTAAAAGCTGTTATGTTTTAAGATCATCTACGAAATTATTTTTAAAATTTTTGTGATCTGGATCTTTTCTACAATTATTACCAGTTGAAAACGTACTTCATCCTTTCTGGAATGGAAACGGGAATATATACTCTGGGACATTTGAGTATGAAGGCCCAAAGGGACATAGGCCTTGGGAACAGCTGGGTTTTGGGGCCTGATTTCTTGTAAATATTAAATCTAATTTTTCCCAATTACAGCCGGCACATATGGATGTAATACTAGTACAGCATCTCATTCAAGAATATCAGTATAGTTAAGGTATTTGGGTTCATTTAAAGTTTATGGTCAGAACAACCTAAGGCCAAGGGTTCAAACTTCCAGTGTCTGCTAATTGGCAAAAATCCAAGTGAGATAATTCAGTTGGTTGCTATTTTTGTCTCAAATGAGTTTTATAACTGATTCTTATTGTTACATACTAGGGTCAGAAATACTCCACAAATAATGTTTAAAGAATATTTTCGAACACAGAAATAAGCTACCCTTGTATACATTCTTATGAAAATGCTGCATGTTATTTTAATTAAATTGTGATGTTGTAAAATTATTTCACTTCTTATACACCTGCTAAAGGAATATTATAATATTTAAAATCAGACTTTTTAAGTCTCACGTCAGTCATAAATTTCTAAGGGATTATTTTGTCAGAACCTTATAATTGAAGGTTCTTATTAAATAGGGACTTTTTTCCATATGATTTATGAATTTTAAAGTATAAATTTTATACATCACTAGTGTTATTTTTTGCAATAGATTCTGTGAGGTAAAAGCTCCACTTCACTTGATTAATGGATATCTGTTTATGAAGTCAGTAGTTCAATAGCGCCATTGTTTTTAACCAGATGATAGGTAAGTCTATTGGGTGGTTTGAAAAAAAGGATGGAAGGATAAGAGGGAGGGAGGAAGGGAAGGAAGGAAGAAAGAGAGGAGAGAGAAAGAAAGTGAGTTTAAGGAAATAAAAAAATGCTATAAGCAGTCATCCACCAAGTAGGGCATATATTTTAATATTTACCCTTTTAGTTGACTAAATGATAACTTGTATTAACTGTGAACATAACCTGCCTTCTAGCAGAAAGCAATTACTTCAACAAAAATGTTTGTTTAATTATGTCCGCATTTCTGAATAGCACAGAAGTTCAAGTGTGTAGGTAATAAAGGGAAAAGGCTTTCCCAAACAAGAACATGGGGAAGGCTTGAATATGTTCCAGTGAACTATGTCCGTGGAACCTGGGCACTTGATTCAAATTCCCTGCTAATATTAAAAACTAAGTTATAGTAGTTATGATCCTGATTTGGACATTCAGACATGCAAGAAAGAAAATAATCTGCTCCCTCCTTGAAAGAAAACATTTCTTCTTCTCTTTTATGTCAGAGTAATTCTGTACCCCTTTTATGGCTCTTATCACACCCTGCCTTCATTTTAGTTATTTACGATATCTCCCCTCTCTCTGTACACTCCTCGGGCACCTGATTCACCCTTATATTGTTATAGTGCTTAGCGTAGCCTTTGCACAGAAATGTTTGGGATATGAAGGAATAGAAAAAAGAATGACTCCTTTATACAGTTGACCCTGTGTGGGTGGAGCCAAGATTGTTGTAGCCTCAGCAACAACTCAGCGTAGTTCAGAACTTATTCTTCCCTTACATCTGGGCATAATTCTGATTGTCCTCATCAGTCACAACAGTTGACTAAGAGCTTCAGGGTAATAGCTAAGAGAATGGGCCCCAGAGCCAGACTGCTCTGAACCCAAACCCTGCTTTGCCCCATTCCTATCTGTGTAATGTTTTGCAAGTTACCATAGTTCTCCAGGCCTCAGCCAAACTCCACTATAGGATCGTTGTGAGATTTAAATGAGTTAATCCACATAAGGTACTTAAACATCGTCTGAAACATGGAACACATTGCCATGTGTTAGCCATCATCATCAGTATTAATTTAGAATTGCAATACTAAGCACAGACCTATCGGGCACAGAGTTGAGAACTACCCTCAGGCTTTCTCTCTATTCACCAAAGGAGATACATTTTCCTCAGAATATAGGAAAGACTCAATTTCTTTTCCTTAATTTGAACTTGACTGGGGTATAATTGACAAAATTGTAAGATATTTAAGGTGGGCATTGTGGCAATCTGATCAACATTATGAAAGGGTTCTACTCTCTCCTCAAATTCCAGGTATACAGTGTTGTCACCCTTAGTCACCATGTTTTACTTTCCATCCTCAAAACTCAATTTCATGTGCCCTAAAAGCACCCTGAGGTTTTATTTTACTTTTCTCAAGCAAAATTTGTTACCTAAATTTCCTAAAGCTGACCAGTCAGATATCAGCTCCAAAATATCCCTCTGACAACCATATTTCTTCTGCCTGGGCCTTTCAGACATGCAAGAAAGAAAATAATTTGCCCCCTCCTTGAAAGAAAGCATTTCTTCTTCTCTTTTATGTCAGAGTAATTCTGTACCCCTTTTATGGCTCTTTATAACTTCTTGATTAGTTAGGATATAACTTCTTGATTAGTAACCACTATCTCTATTTAATGAGAAAAGTACATTTCTTACAACTTTCCGTAACATATCTCACTCTGTGAAGTCAATCAGAGCTGGTTTCAGGTTTGAAAATAGCATTCATCATTCTTCTCCCAGCATGAATTGAAGCATATACTTTCCTTCGAGATGCAAACTTGAAAAGACTGTGATTCACTGCATTTGATTAAGTAAATCTTCTTCATAAATACATTCCTGGCAATGGAAATATAATGGATATTTATCCTTTATCTTGTGTTTTGATCTTTAATGGATCATAATAGTAATAATAATAATAATTAATAATAATAATAAATCCATTTTCTGATGGCCATGATAGGCATGTTACACTTGGCAGCTTGACCAGATTTTCATTCTTGACACACACTGTCAGAGAAGCCAGAAAAAAGCTCAGTTTTAAGAAAGTGAGAGACTGATCTATGATGTATTCAAGAAATAAATAGCTCTACTACATTAATAGAATTCTAATATACCTCACCCAGGCTTACATGGAACTTGTAATGACAGTATATTTAAGAGAAATTAACTCAAGATATGTAAATTGATTGAGTGTTGAACCGTGCCACAGTTATTAGAACTAATTTGCCCCATCTGAATCTTACATTGACTTTTATACTGTTTTAATAAGAATCCATTATGAGGCTCATTTTAGGGAAAGGGATTCTATTAAGCAAAAGTAACCACATATGCATCCAAGCAAATGCCAAGTAGAACAAGTAATAGATTTTAAATGGAAGTTAAAATTCATAAATGTAATGAGTGATAATAATAAATCATAATTTGTATAATTCTTTTTATTAACAAAGCCCCTTCAAATATCCTATCTCATTCAGTCTTCATAAAATTCTTTGGTAAAGAAAGATATTTATCTGTAGTTTAGGTCTGACACCCTATGGATTTCTATTGCTGTTTGACAATAATATCTTATGAGTTGGGATTTTATCAAGGCAATATTCAAGAATAAACCAATGGAATTGAATTAGTCATGTTTAAATGTTCTAGGAAAGTCAGTGGAGCTAAAGAACATTACATTACCTTATTTCTTATCCTCCCAAAAAACATGACTAATTTGCATGAGAGACCAGGTGGTCAATTTGCATAGATAAGACCCTAGAAAATGTGTGCTACATTATGAAGTTTGGGGGCCGGGGGAAGGGAAGGCTGGCAGAATAATGCAGGGCGTGCTTTTTTTTTTTTTTATCTTCGGTTTGTTAACTCAGGCAAAGTCTGACTGGATTAGCAGGGACCAAAAATCTCTTTGTTCATTTTCTAAAACCTTGGCCATTTTTCAAACTAAAAATATCATGTTTATATTTTAGGCACACTTAATAAAGTAAATAATAATAGAATAAAATAATAAAAAAATAATAGAAAGTTGAATTGAGAAATGTAGCATGGCTAAAGATAGTTTCAACTCATCTAAATTTCATTTTCTTGATAGAGCATTACTTACTTTATCCTTCTATTTAAAACATATTATTATATTAAAATGTATTAGTTATAGAAACAATACTGATTATACGCATTTTATTCAACTTTTGGTTACTAGTAATAAATCTGAAAATACTTCAAGCTTCTTAAAATAAAGCTAATACAGTTGTTTCCCCCTTCTTAAAGCTGACATTAGGAAATGGAATGTTAACTCTTCTATTTTTGGGTAGCAGAGGGTGGTTTGTGCACTCTTCTCGTATCAAATTTGCTAGCTACAGGGGAAAGAACAAGTGCCATCATTTGTTGGTTTTACTCTGATAAGGGAGAGAATAGTACCTCCACTACTACAAAACACCTCCCTTTCCCACTTAAAATGACACTTGGTAAGAATGGGAAGCACTAGTGGAGATCAAAGTTATCTCAGTAATTAACCTTTAAGAAAGAGAAATCCCTGGTTATCCATGAAAGGAGTGGAGAGGAAGGATGATATCTAAATCCCTCTAAATATAGAATAAAATAAATTTTCATTTATCCCCCTGATAACACAAGAGATGGGTGCAGGTTCCCTGGAGGGAAAGAAAAACAGCCACATCAACTTAAAATGGAAAAAAGCTTCAGATGTGAATCTTCCAGAAAAAAATTCCCAGTCACAGAGCAGGGTCAATGAGTGGCTATTCAAGGAATGTCTAATGTTCAACTCTCAAGTTGTTTCCTTTTTAGATTTGTAAGTAACCACCATCATTCCTAACTATCTACTTAAAATCTTACACATAGGAAAAAAAAAAAAAAAGACTTGTGTTAGTTGTGCACTGAAGAATGGAGACATACAGAAAGAATAAAGAGACAATTCAACCTAATCAAGCAAAAGACAGGAGCAAGAATAAGAGTGTTTCTTCTTTTTTACAAGGGAAATCCTTGGAAATCCTGTGAACATATTGGAATTCCCAGAATTTCCTGGGATTGAAGTTCAAGTTTTATTTATTTATTTTTGTTTCCAATATATATTAGAAGAGAGAGAAAGTCGGATGGCTGGAAAATAGTTCACTACATATGTAACTTTTATTCATGTAAACACTATTTATGCCAGGTTCATTTAATGTGCTGTGGTATTTAATAAACTGGTAACATAAGATCTTTCCTATTGCTAATTTATTTCCTTATTTGTGTATCCTGAAGAGGGGGCAGCCCGTTGTCCTAGAAAGAGTAGACAATGGCTGGCCCATCAGCAGACAGCAAACAGCTTGGTTATAACCCTGTCATGGAATTTCCTGGAGATCAGGGACTTTGTCATCTATGATGCTATATCCGCAGTACCTTGTAAATATTTGATGAATGAAAATTTGTACTTCTGTCTGGCTCATTATTTAACATTTTTCACACAAAATGTGTTAGTGTTAGTAGTTAGTGTTAGTAGTGCCTTTAAAAATGAAAGTATAACACCCAAAAAACAAGTAACCCAGTTAAGACATGGGCAGAAGACATGAATAGACACTTTTCCAAAGAAGACATCCAGATGGGTAGCAGACATATGAAAAGATGTTCAACGTCACTCATCATCAGGAAAATACAAACCAAAACCATGATGAGGTACTGTCTCACACCTGTCAGGATGGCTAAAATTAACAACACAAGAAAAACAAAAGGTGTTGGCAAGAATGCAAAGTAAGGGGAACCCTCTTGCACTGTCAGTGGGAATGCAAGCTGGTGGAGCCACTGTGGAGAAGAGTATGGCATTTCCTCAAAATGTTAAAAATAGAACTACCTGGGGCGCCTGGGTGGCTCAGTCATTAAGCGTCTGCCTTTGGCTCAGGTCATGGTCCCAGGGTCCTAGGATCGAGCCCCGCATTGGGCTCCCTGCTCCGCGGGAAGCCTGCTTCTCCCTCTCCCACTCTCCTGCTTGTGTTCCCTCTCTCACTGTCTCTCTCTGTCTCTCTCTCTGTCAAATAAATAAATAAATAAAATCTTTTAAAAAAAAAAATAGAACTACCTTACGACCCAGTAATTGCTCTACTAGGCATTTACCCAAAGGATACAGAAATACAGATTTGAAGGGGTACATGTACCCTCCTGTTTATAGTAGCATTATCAACAATGGCCAAACTATGGAGAGAGTCCAAATGTCCATCAACTGATGAATGGATAAAGAAGATGTGGTATAAATACACACACACACACACACACACACACAATGGAATATTACTCAGCCATCAAAAAGAATCTTGGCATTTTGCTATTTGCAATGATGGGCATGGAGCTAGAGTGTATTATGCTAAGTGAAATAAGTCAGTCAGAGAAAGACAAATACCATGTGATCTCACTCATATGTGGAATTTAAGAAAGAAAACAGATGAACATATGAAAGGGGGAAAAGAAAAAAGGAGAGAGGGAAACAAGCCATAAGAGACTCTTAACAATAGAAAACAAACTGAGAGTTAATGGAGGGATGTGGGTGGGGGGTGAGCTAGATGGTTGATGGATATTAAGGAGGACACTTGTTGTGATGAGCACTGGGCATTTTATGTAAGTGATGAATCACTAAATTCTACTCCAGAAACCAATATTACACTGTTACGTTAACTATCTAAAATTGAAATTTAAAAAAATGAAGGTATACATAAAGACTGATTTACTCAAAGATTTAAAACTAATAAATCCTGAAAACCTAACTGAAAATGGGACTCTTTACATAAGAGTTTGAAGTAGTTTCAGTTCTGATAGGCAGTTATAGAGAACAGCAATTTTGACTTTTCTTTTTAATTACTTGTATCTATAACTGTAAAGCTTTGTTGTTGTTTTTTCCCTATGAATCATTCTCCAGATAATGTCATTTTGAGCACTAATTGCATCTGATGAAAGTAGAATTGGTACTGCTTGGGAGTTTAAGAATAATTTTGATGGAATCGTTATTTCACTGTGAATATAATATCATTATTTTTCCTATATACACATACAATTATTCTTCCAATGCCACAGATTTGAACATTTGATTGAAAGATAAATTCTTTTTTTAAAAAATGTTAAGAATAAATTTCTTTCCTGTCCATGCAAATAAAGAGTCCCAATATATACATCAATCTGTGTAGTGATTTCTATTCACTCATGCCTACTTGCCTCTCTGCATTTTAAGGAAAAGTATTTTAAGCTTCTTGCTGATGCTACTTCTTCTGTTATAATCTGAAAAAAACAAAATCACATGATTTATGGGTTTTAGCCTAAGGGATACATATTTTAGCCCTAGAGTCCAACTCATTAACAAATTTGACTTTTCTAGACACCTTTACCTGATCGAATGCTACTATTGCATTCTGTCCCTGCGAAGAACATCTCTGATGTTACCCAGCTACTGTTTTACCATGCTCTCTAGTTTCACTTTTCTGTCTCATGCCATTCTCTCTCTCTCTCTCTCTCCGGTTACTTTGCTTTGACAGGTTGGCATTGCATTCTTTATTCATCATGTTTCTATAATTAGAATTCTGATAATAGGAGGAGAAAATAGCATGGGCAGAGGTATAGTTTTTGAATCTCTCCAATCTCCTAATAACAGCAGAACAATGGTGTGAGAAGAAGCTGCTGAGAATGGAATAAATCTGCAGAGGCAATAGAAACAAAGACAAGGAACACTGAAATTCAAGTTGGGGAGGGGAATAAAGTCAGGAAATCTCAGAAAGCAAATCACCATATTTTCAGCACTATAAAAATTTTTTTGAAATTAAAAAAAAGGAGAGGGAGCTCTGGAAAGCTAGAACTATGCTAAATCACATCTTTTTTTAAGATAAAATGATTGTGTTATTCTTATTTAATAAAAATAAAGACTAAAGAAAACATACCTTCATATGAGAAACACAACATAGATATAATACATTACTTTTACCAATTGAGTACTATAGTAAAGATGGGCTTCTGTGAATATGGTGAATCAGGGCCAAGTTAACATGAAGCATGATATGTCTCAATGCTTATGCCAGTTCTGACTTTGAACCACGTCATAACAAAAAAGAGCACAAAGGTGGAATCCTGTATAAGGCAATTTGACTTAGAATGGCCCTCGAAGCTTAGAAATAGCAATTGTGAGTAATTAAAAAGACTTCACTCAAACCACTTAGATTTAAAACGTAGGCTTAAAATCAAGAAAATTTATTTTTTAAGTGCATTCAAGTAAATCAGTAAAGCAAATCTTTTTGAAAGATAAAGAAAACTGTTTTTTTTTTTAAAAAAAAGAGCAACTCTAGGGGTAAGGGTGAGGGCTTGAGCAAAATGGTTGAAACAGAGGAGAGACGGGCTTCCAGTTACCAAATGACTATGTTATGGGAATAACAGACACAGCGTAAGGAATAGAGAGAATGACATGGTAATAGTGATGTGTGGGGACAGTTGGTAGCTACACTTGTGGGGAACATAGCCTAACATATAGACTTGTCGAATCACTATTTTGTACACCCAAAGCTAATGTAACAGTGTGTCAACTATATTCAAATAAAAAAAATTACAAAAAAAATTTAAAGTATACCTAACCAAATTGGTTCAGAGTTTCAGGGTTGGGGAACACATCCAGGTGCTGGGAGTGTGGCATGCCCAGCAAAGGGCATGGAAGCTCCACACCCTATCCCCACTTTTTACCCTATTCATCTCTTTCACCTGGCTGTTCCTACATTGTATCTTTTATTAAAAGAATAATAATAATCCAGTAAGTTAAAAAAAAGGCAACACAAAAGGGTCATAGTGAATTCTATACAAAGTTATTATAAGAAAAAAGAGAGAGAAAAAATAAGGAGCAGAGTAAAACCCCCACAATGAAAATAATGTAAACTATAATACTAATAATAACAAATGTAAACTTTAATGCACTACTTCAAGAACAGCTAAAAAACTAAAACAATTATACAAGACCTAAAATAACATAAATCTGAATTACAAAAGAGAAGAAATGAAGTAGAACTTTGGAAAGAATTAAAAATAAAACAATCATTCGGAAACACAGACCAAACTAGAAAGAATACAAGAGCCATGAACATAGTACATAATGTCTTAGTATAAATAGAAGATCAAAGGAAATGAAGAGATAAATAGGATTAAGAGAATGTGATGATTATAGAAGACAGATAAGATCTAACAGATGCCAGAAAATCCTGAAGAAAACAAAGCAAGGGTACAGGACAAATACAAAAAACTACATTCTAAGAAAACTTTCCAGAGACTTAAATAAAAATATATTTGTAACTACATATTGAAAGAGTATGCCTCATCCCTGAGACTACCAAACACTAAGGTATATTCAGATATATTCTACTACAATTACTGGGCTTTACAGAAAAAAAAAAATCTTCAAGTATTAAGGTAAAAAGATCAAGTGATGAATAGCCAGCTAACAAAAGAAGGACAATTAAGGGGCGCCTGGGTGGCTCAGTTGGTTGAGCGACTGCCTTCTGCTCAGGTCATGATCCTGGAGTCCCGGGATCGAGTCCCGCATTGGGCTCCCTGCTCAGCGGGGGGTCTGCTTCTCCCTCTGACCCTCTTCCCTCTCGTGCTCTCTGTCTCTCATTCTCTCTCTCTCAAATAAATAAATAAAATCTTTAAAAAAAAAAAAAGAAGGACAATTAAGGACAATTGGGTTATTATCAAACTGATGCTATGCTTTATGGCAGAAGAAATGGAGTAACATTTTTGTTAGTCAAGTGAAGAAAATGTGAACTAAGGAATGTATATCCAGCAAAACTGAATTTCCAGATAAGTTTATCTGATAATCAATGTGCAAAAATTCAAGGAAAGATGTTCCTTTGATCTCTTTCTGAAGCATCTACTACAGAACAGTTTCAAAGAGCCAAAATGACTATTTGAAAGAGACCCTGCCATAAGGACTGAAGGTGAACATTAAGTATACAATTGCATGGACAGCTAAGTCTAACTAGTTAGGAGATAAAGTGCAATATGTAGTAGCTGTGATCTCTGACAATGTAGATATATTACGACTGCAAAAAAAAAAAAAAAACAGGAAAATGAGGGTAACATGCAAAAGATATTTTTTAACTGTTTTCAGTCACTTTTTTTTCCCATAGTATTAATATTAGTGTTGCAACTCTAAGTGAATTATATAAATGTTGGGTAAAACAACTGAGTAATTCAAATTGTATCATCCTCTGAGCCCTGAAGATTAATAATACTGAAAAAAAAATGAAAGAAAGAAGAAAATGAAAGTAAAGAAAAAGAAAGGAAAATTTTAAAAATTGTTCACCTTTGGAAGATCAGAAACAAAGGAACGATTTTTTTAAGAAAATGAGTATAACTTACCATTGGGAAACCCTTTGGAGAAGTTTCATTTTCCTTCCTCACCCTAGGCTTACTCTATTTGCTAGAGGACATGGACTAAAACTGCATCTTATTTAGTTCTCATAACAGTCATGTAAAATAATTATTATCTCCATGTTACAGAGACAAAAGTAAAGCTCCAAGACACTAAATTATTTGCATAAAACCTCATAGCTAATAAACTGGGCTGTGGTTCAAATTAAGTCCTTTTGAGTCCAAGTCCAACGTCCATTCTGTTATGATACATGTGCACACAAGCACAAACAAAATACAAGAGAAAAGAGGGGCTCCAGGGTGGCTCAGTCAGTTGAGTGGCCGGCTCTTGGTTTGTGCTTACGTGGTGATCTCAGGGTCCTGAGATCAGTCCCGCATTGGGCTCCATGCTCAGTGCAGAGTCTGCTTGAGATTTTTCTCCCTCAGCCCCTCCCCTCCCCTACCACTCGCTCATGTGCACGTGCGCCGGCCCTCTCTCTCTCTCTAAAATAAAATAAATAAAATCTTTAAAAATAACACACAAGGCAAAAGACTATTTTCCCAGTATTTCCAATAATTTCCACTGACTAGCATTGTTTTTAATTTGTATTAAGTTGTAAAATACAGGGGGGAAAGTTCGCTTGTCTTCCTACCTCAATGCATCTATGAAATTTTGCATACGTCTACATCCATACAGTATTGAGTATCTTCAGCATCCCAGTAGGCTCCCTCCTGACCCCTCACAGTCAATACCTTCCCCCAAACTAACTTAACTTGTATCCCAAAAGCTCTGTTTTCACTATTCTTAAACTTTACAAAAACGGGATTCTATAGTAAGTTCCATTCTGCGTCTGGCTCATTTTGCTCAACCTCGTGTCTCTGAGATTTCCCCGTATACTTGCGTCTGTATGGTTGTATTCATGCAGCTACTCTATTTTTTTCTTCTCTTTTGATGTATTTACTCTACTGTGAGTAAATATCCACAATGCATTTTTATTTATTTTTATGTTGATTGAGATCAAATTGTTTTAGTGTGAGGTTATCATAAATAAACCTGTAATAAACATTGCTTTGCATATATTTTGATGACCATAAGCACTCATTTTTCTTGGGGATGACCTCATATCATAGTATAGGGATATACTTAGCTGTAGGTGAGGTTAGTCTCATTATAACCTAAACAATTCTGGGTTTGGCCCAAATAACCACAACTTCTTAAAGGCATTTGACTTGTTTCCCATTGCAGGAAATCTTCAAACTCCTTCAAGGCAAATAAGAAAGGCCCTTGTTGCACTTTTTGCTGACATCTTTTCCAGCCTGATCTATTGTCAGGACTGATATTAAACTTGACTCCCTAGAGACATAGAACAGCTTGAAATTACCTATTCTGACGCTACCACACTCACATCTTTGCTAATGCCGAAACTTCTGCCTAGGGAGTTCTTCCCCTCAATATTAATTTTGTTTCATCCTATTTATCCCTAAAGATGTGTTTATATTTCTACCACTCCACCAGACTGTGAGTTCTTTCAGAACATTCTCTCATTCATCTTTATGTTCCTAATCCCCAGCATTATATCTGAAAAGCACTTAAAGAAGTGAACACATGAATTCAGGAAACATCCAATCTCAAAGAACTGGAAGAAAAGACATCTTTGTTGTACCATCTTCCCTCCCCTAGTTGTGTCCCTCGTAGTGCAAAATTGCATCTCTGAAGATATAATAGAAAATTAAATATAGTAAATTTAAATATCTTAAATCTCTAAGATTAATGCAGAGGGTCTACATTTTCAAAGATTATGGTCACTAATTTTGAACTCAAATGCAAAATTTTAAAAATTACTTTGTACAACTTGTCCATGATCTTAATAATTTCAAGATGATGTTCCAAATGGAACTTCCACAACAAAGAATAAAAATATTATATTTTTACCCATTTAAGCATTAGGATTTCTGTACATACATATAAATTGATCTGGAACTAGACTGTACATCTGGCAACATTTTGTAGACTGGATTAGAACCTCATGAAAAATCAAAATGCATTACAGATTTACTGTAGAATTGTAGCTTAATTGTATTCCTCATACCCTATAATAAGCATGCATTAAGATTAGATTATCTTCAAAGGCATATGGTCAACCAAATGTGCAAAGAAATACAAGGTTTCAGAGTAAAACATTAGCAATGTATATGCAAGTAAAAATGTTGTGTGTAACTATACCAAAGTAGACATATGCTTTAAATAGTTGCCACTTCTCCTCATCACAGAACCATTTCAGTTTTAAGGAAGAGGTACAGCTCGGGTCATGATCCCAGGGTCCTGGGATGGAGCCCCGCGTCGGGCTCCTTGCTCTGAGGGGAGCCTGCTTCTCCCTCACCCTCTGCTGCCCCCCTGCTTGTGCTCTCTCTCTCTCTCTCTGTGTGTGTTAAATAAGTAAGTAAAATCTTAAAAAAAAAAAATTTTTTTTAAGCCAAAAAGAACAATTCCTGATGCATTAGATCTCTTGTACTTTGCATGGCAATTTTCACTTTGAAGTTCCAAGAGAAAACCTTCTCTCTCCTTCTCTCTGAAAGGTTTATAGAAGATGTTTTATTTTTTTATTGGTTTCAATTGTTGTTACAAGGGGAAAAAAAAAGAAGAACCTGATGTCTGGGCAACATGCTACACTAGCTGATGTTGATCAAACAATTCCATATGCTGATCCAAGTGTAGAAGGTGAAAACCTCTGCCATCATTAACTGTGATTGAATTCTTTCCAGGAATCAGATATTATAACATTATCTGTTTTTCATCTTTTATTTAATATACTTCCTGTAAAGTGTGAAATATTAGAAGAAATTCATATAGACTTTATTTTTGCAATGACTTAAAAAGGGGGATTCAGTTGTGGGAGGTTACCGGGAAAAGCACACTAAATAAGTGTGAGGTTATTGTGCAGATTTAAATTGTTGCCTTCAGCATTGATAAAAGTTTCTAGAAATGTGGTCAACCCCTTTTTCCTGGTACAGCAAGGGAGATATCCTTATGAATGGAGATTTTCCTTACACATGTAAGTAAGTCTTACAAAATCGTAACTTCTTCTACTCAGTTTTCAGATCATCTCCTGTGTCTGCTGTTTCTTAAAAATAATCCCCTTGGGGCACCTGGGTGGCTCAGTCAGTTAAGCATCCCACTCTTGGTTTCGGCTCAGATCATGATCTTCCATTGGTGAGATCGAGCCCCATCTTAAGCTCCACACTTAAAGGGGAGTCAGCTTCAGATTCCCTCTCTCCTTCTCCCTCTCCCTGCCCCTCTGCCTCTCCCCTGGTTCACTCTTGCACACATGCTCTTTCTTTTTCTCTAAAATAAATAAGTAAAATCTTTTTAAAAAAATAATCACCTTAAAACAATCCTTAGTCCAAAGAAGCACATTTTGGAAAGGCAAATTCTCCTTCCTTTCAAATGCCAACAAATTTTTGAGATTTTGGATTTTATAAAGAAAACAGACAGGACTGAACTTCTCCCAAGAATATATGATCAATCCTTGGGTGTCTCTTAGAATAACCTTACTTTAACCAATTGCAACTGAAAACTCTAGGGGTTGAAAATTCTGGGATCATATAAGCTACAAAGAATATGGAAGTAATTAAATTCAGGAAATGATAAGGAAAATGACAACAGAATAACTGCAGGACAGAAAAAGCTCACAAGGGTTTTAAAGAAAGAGACCATGGATATGTAAATATCCTAAACATCATCAATGTCAATGACAAACTCCCTCCTTGGGCGAATACTTCCAGTAGAAGGGAATTGGGCTGTTTCTTGGGGACATTCAAACCTTGATCTGAGGTTCTGCACATATTAGAAAACTGTATGGAAGAGCTTCATAGGTAGGCAGAAGGAGAAAAGGAATAGTTTGCCGCTGCTAACTCCAGTCCTTGTTTTCTCAAACCTTACCGCTTCCCTTAACCAGTGTTTGAAGAAGAAAAGGGAAAGGAAATAAAGGGGAGGGAAGGGAGGGGAAGGAAGCTGGAGGAGAGGGGGGAAGGTAGGGGAAGAGAGAAGTAGGGAGAGAGAGAAAATGAAAGGACAGTGGACAGAAAAACTGTCAGAAGGTTCCTACTGAATTTCTCCTGAAAAACTACAGAAATTACAAGAAAGAATGCATCAGAGGAACAAAAAAACTAACAAGCACTACCAAAACCTGCAAGAAACTATAGAGGAGACTACAGATTGTCATTGTGGTCAGGAAAATGTTCATATTTTGCCCTGTCCTTTCTCCTGTGTTGACTTAGAAAAATCATCACTTGCTGCTTGGGCACAGAAGCCACCAACATCCACAGAGTAATCTCAGAATGCTGCAAAAGCCTTCTTGGGGTAAGAAATGGATTCAAACAGATCTAGGGTGGCCTTCTGCCCTCCAACATTCATTCCGTTAATGCCTTCCTATGCCTACCACTAGTGGTTTACAAACTAAGGCAACAGTCTTCTCCCTTTCTTTCCAAGAATTTAAAAGTGAGTCCCTGACCAAAGGAGTAGTCAGATGATAAGCAAGTGGTCTCATCATCAGTGGTCCTCATCTGATGATGATAAGCAAGAGTGAACAACAGTAGTTCTGTAGTGCCTGAAATTCTCTACTGTGAACTTCATGCCCTTCCATATCCCCAAATTTACCAGGAGAGAAACAAACTAAAATGTAGTCCTTAGTGTTCTCCAATACCCATTACCAGGCAAAGCAGCTGATAATTTCATAGGATAATGTGCTTATAAGACAAAAGAATAAGTACAACCACTATAAAAGAAAAACCATGACTTGAATATACATGAATTAAAGCTGAACAGAAAAATAGAAAAATGAAAGTATAATAAAGTATAAGTAAAATATAAAGTATAATAAATACAGTTAAATATATGAAGATGCTAACAATATCAAATAAGAGCAAGAAACTGAAGAACTAATCAAATTTTAAGTCTAAGAATAATAATAGTTGAAAGAAGAAAAGAGATATTGAATAAACAGCACAATGAACACAGTTTAAGAACAAATTAATGAGCAGGAAATCAGCCTCAGGCCATCTTCCAGAAATAACAAGAAAAACTACAATCTAAAATGATATATGGCATAAAATTCAAAAAGAGAGATATAGAGATTTCTATTGCCAACATCCAGAGAGTTGGAATCCCTGAAATAAAGGAAATTTTTATAAAGGAAGAAAAAATGAAGATAAAGTTCCTAGAGTTAAAGAAACATGGAAGACCCCAGATTGAGAGTTCTCAGAGAAACAAAGAAAGCAAATAATAAAAAACTTCACTTCTAAACACATTATTATGATAATCAAGAATACAAAAGACAAGGGAAGAATCCCAAAGCTTCCCAAGAGGAAACTCAAAATCATCTATACAAGGATAGGAATAAGTTGACCTCAGACTTCCCTGCAGCAATACTTCATGTTTTAATGTATTCAAAGGAAACAATTGTACTGTGAGAATTTTATATCCAGCCATATTACCAATTAAGTATTAGGGAATGATTAAAAAAAAAAAACTTCTCAGGCATACCAAGCCTCAGATATTTTGCCACGTTAAAGCCACCATAAAAACAAACCTGAAGAAAGTATTGAAATAAGAAGAAAAATAAAGGTGGTTATTTAAAAAATTATACATTCAACATCATCAAACACCATGATAACGTTTGTAATCTAGAAAGCTAGAAACAAATAAAAAAAAAGAGAAAATACATTGTAACCAAAAAAAAAAAAAAATTCTAATAAATATCATCACTGTCGTAGGTGATTATCCTGTAGGACAATCAATGAGATCAGTAGCCCAAACTCCTAGAAGTAAGAAAGAAGTTGACCTAGGTTTATTGATATAAAATCAAACTGCAAACTTCAATAACATCTCTTTATACAAACAGTAACAATTAGAAAATATAATAAAAATGATATACTATCTACACATTAAACATTTCTAGGAATTATTCCAAATTGATAAACTCAAGACTTTATGGAGGAAATTTTAAAGCTCTAATGTAGATCATAGATGAGCTGAATAAATGGAGAGACAGAGCATGTTCTTGGGTAAGACAACTTAAAGTATAAAGATGTCAGTTCTCCCCTATAAATTCAGTGCAACCTTAATCCACTAGGGTTTTTGAGCAATTTGATATATATACTCTAAAATTTATATGGGGAAATAAAAGCGTCCACAAATAGCAAAGTCTATCTAAAAAAGAGGAGAAACAAGGGAAAATTTAACATATCAGGTATTAGTTCATACTATGTAGCCTTATTAAAATATCTCTATATAAATAGATATAAATATAAATGCACATGCATACATACTGCGATGAAAGTATGTTATGGGCACAAGCACAGACAATGGTCCAAAGAAAGAAAATAGTTCAAACACTTACCATCTATGTATTATAAAGAACTTTATATATACTATATGTATTATATTATAAAGGTGGCAGCACAACCAATGGGCAAATGGCCAATTGTTTAATAGATGGAGTTGGAAAAAATGGCACTAGAGTAGCTGAAGTGAGATGAATGATGTAGGCACTATAATGTAATATTAGGCTACTATTAACCTTCCAGCAATACATTAGGAGAATCATCTGCTTCCAGACCACATTTGACCATGGAGAACTGAAACCAGGGAAAGCAAAACCACGGATAAAGGACTACTGTAAATGGAGAAAAATATCATTGGAGCTCTTTGTCTTTTCAGGCTGCTATAACAAATCTTCGACAGGGGGGCACTTATAAACAACAGAAATTTATTTCATAACAGCTCTGGAGGCCAAGAAGTCTAAAATTGAGTGACTGGTGAGGTCTCACATCCCAATTCATAGATGGCCATGTTCTCAATGTGTCCTCACACAGTGGAAGGGGCAAAAGAGCTATCCGGTGTCTCTTTTATCTTTTTTTCCAAGTTTTTATTTAAATTCAAGTTAGTTAACATATAGTGTAGTATTGGTTTCAGGAGTAGAATTTAGTGATTCATCATGTACGACACCCAGTGCTCATCTCAACAAGTGTCCTCCTTAATGCCCATCACCCATTTAGCCCATCCCCCATTCATCTTCCCCCAGCAACCCTCAGTTTGTTCTCTAAAGTTAAGAATCTCTCAGGGCACCTATATGGCTCAGTCAGTTAAGTGTCCAACTCTTAATCTCAGCTCAGATTCTGATCTCAGTTTTGTGAGTTCAAGCCCAGAGTTGGGCTCCAGCCTACTTAAAAAAAAAAAAAAAGTCTCTTATCATTTACCTCTCTGTTTTTATCTTCTTTTATTTTTCCTTCCCTTCCCCTATTTTCATCTGTTTTGTTTCTTAAATTCCACATGAGTGAAATCATATGGTATTAGTTTTTCTCTGACTTATTTCGCTTAGCATAATACACTCTAGCTCCATCCACATCGTTGCAAATGGAAAGATTTGATTCTTTTTGATGTCTGAGTAATATTCCAATGTGTGTGTGTGTGTGTGTGTGTGTACCCCTTCTTTATCCATTCATCAGTTGTTGGACACTTGGGCTCATTCCATAGTTTGGCTATTATTGATAATGTTGCCATAAACATCAGGGTGCATGCACCTCTTTGAATCTGTGTTTTTGTATCCTTTGAGTAAATACCTAGTAGTGCAATTGCTGGTTTGTAGGATAGTTCTATTTTTAACTTTCTGAGGAACCTCCATGCTGTTTTCCAGAGTGTCTTCACCAGTTTGCATTCTCACTAACAGTGTAAGAGGGTTCCCCTTTCTCCACATCCTGGCCAACATCTGTTGTTTCCTCTGTTGTTAATTTTAACCATTCTGACAGGTGTGAGGTGATACCTCATCACGGTTTTGATTTGTATTCCCCTGGTAATGAGTGATGTTGATCATCTTTTCATGTGCCTATTAGCCATCTGGATATCTTCTTTGGAAAAATGTCTATTTATGCCTTCTGCACATTTCTTAACTAGGTTATTTGTTTTTGGGATGTTGAGTTTGATAAGTTCTTAATAGATTTTGGATACTAACCCTTTTCAGATAATTCATTTGCAAATATCTTCTCCCATTCTGAAAGTTGCCTTTTAGTTTTGTTAATTATTTCCTTGGCTGTGCAGAAGCTTTTTATCTTGATTAAGTCCCAATAATTCATTTTTACTTTTATTTCTCTTGCCTCTGGTGATGTGTCTAAAAAGAGGTTGCTAAAGCTGAGATCAAAGAGGTTACTTCCTGCTTTCTTCTCTAGGATTTTGATGGTTTCCTGCCTCTCATTTAGGTCTTTCATCCATTTTGAATTTGTTTTGTGTATGGTATAAAAAAGTGGTCCAGTTTCATTCTTCTGCATGTTGCTGTCCAGTTTTCTCAACACCATCTCTTGAAGATACTGTCTTTTTTTTCCCATTGGATATTCTTCCCTACTTTGTCAAAGATTAATTGACCATATAGTTGCGGGTCCATTTCTGGGTTCTCTATTCTGTCCCATTGATCTATGTGTCTTTTTTTGTGCCAGTACCATACCATCTTGAATACAGCTTTGTAATATAGCTTGAAGTCTGGAACTTCAATATTCTCTTCAAGCAAAGCCTTCTGCTTTGCTTTTTTTTTTTTTTTTTTTTTTCCCAACATTACTTTGGCTATTCAGGGTCTTTTTCGATTCTATACAAATTTTGGAATTGTTTGTTCTAGCTCTGTGAAAAATGCTGGTGTTATTTTGATCAGGATTGCATTAAATGTGTAGATTGCTTTGGGTAGTATAGACATTTTAACAATATTTGCTCTTCTAATCCATGAGCATGGAAAGTTTTTCCATTTCTTTGTGTCTTCTTCAATTTCTTTCATAAGTGTTCTATATTTTCAGTATACAGATTTTTTACCTCTTTGGTTAGGTTTATTCCTTAAGGTTTTTAGTGCAATCGTAAATGGGATTGATTCTTTGATTTTTATTTCTACTGCTTCATTATTGGTATATAGAAATGCAACAGATTTCTATACTTCAATTTTATACCCTGCAACTTTGCTGAATTCATGTATCAGTTCTAGCAACTTCTTGGTGGAGTCTTCAGGGTTTTCTACATAGAGTATCATGGCATCTGTGAAGAGTTTGACTTCTTCCTTGCCAATTTGGATCCTTTTATTTCTTTTTGTTGTCTCATTGCTGAGGCTCGGATTTCCAGTATTATGTTTAATAATGGTGGTGAGAGCGCGTATCCTTGCCTTGTTCCTGACCTTAGGGGATAAGCTCTCAGTTTTCCCCATTGAGGATGATTTTAGCTGTGGGCCTTTCTTATATGGCCTTTATGATGTTGAGGTATGTTCTTTCTATCCCTACTTTCTTGAGGGTTTTTATCAGGAAAGATGCTGTATTTTGTCAAATGCTTTTCCTGTATCTATTGAGAGGATCATATGGTTCTTATCCTTTCTTTTATTAGTGTAGTGTATCATGTTGATTGATTTGTCGATCTTGAACCACCCCTGAAGCCCAGGCATAAATCCCACTTGATCATGGTGAATAATCCTTTTAATGTACTGTTGGATTTGATTAGTTAGTATCATGTTGAGAATTTTTACATCCATGTTCATCAGGGATATTGGTGGGGTTATCTGTCTGGTTTTGGAATCAAGGCAATCCTGGCTTCACAGAATGAGTTTGGAAGTTTTCCTTCCATTTCTATTTTTTAGAACAGTCTCAAAAGAATAAGCATTAATTCTTCTTTAAATGTCTGGTAGAATTCCCTTGGGAAGCCATTCGGCCCTGGACTCTTGTTTGTTGGGAGACTTTTGATTACTGACTCAATTTATTTGCTGGTATGACTCTGTTCAAATTTTCTATTTCTTTCTGTTTCAGTTTTGGTAGTTTATATATTTCTAGGAATTTATCCATTTCTTGCAGATTGCCTAATTTGTTGATATATAATTGCTCATAATATTCTCTTATAGTTATATTTCTGCAATGTTGATTGTGATCTCTCCTCTTCATGACTTTATTTTTTGTGTCCTTTCTCTTTTCTTTTTGACAAGTCCAGATAGGGATTTATTAATCTTGTTAATTCTTTTAAAGAACCAGCTCTGTGGTATGATCTCAGTCTTTTTGTACTGGTTGAGGCCTGATTTGTGACCCCGTCTGTGATGTATTCTGGAGAATGTTCCATGTGCACTCTAAAAGAATGTGTATTATGCTGCGTTAGGATGAAATGCTCTGAATATATCTGTCAAGTCCATCTGATCCAGTGTGTCATTCAAAGCCATTGTTTCCTTGTTGATCTTTTGCTTAGATGATCTGTCAATTGCTGTGAGTGGGGTGTTAAAATCTCTTACTATTATTGTATTATTATCAGTCAGATTCTTTAAGTTTGTTATTAAATGATTTATATATTTGGCTGCTCCCAAGTTGGCGGCATAAATACAACTGTTAGATCTTCTTGTTGGATGGACCCCTTTATTATGATATAGTGCCCTTCTTCATCTCTTTTTTTTTTTTTTTTGCCCTTCTTCATCTCTTATTACAATCTTTGGTTTAAATCTAGTTTGTCTGATATAATTATGGCTACTCCAGCTTTCTTTTGATGTCCATTAACATGATAGATGGTTCTCGACCTCCTCACTTTCAATCTGGAGGTGACTTTGGGTCTAAAATGAGTCTCTTGTAAGCAGCATATTGATGGATCTTGTTTTTTTCTTTTTTTGTTTTTTAACCTATTCGGATACCCTATGTCCTTTGATTGAAGAATTTAGTGCATTTATATTCAGAGTAATCATTGATATTATGAATTTAATGCCATTGGATTACCTATGAAGTCGCTGTTCCTGTAGATTGTCTCTATTCCTTCCTAGTCTTTGTTGCTTTTGGTCTCTCTTTCCCTCTCAAAGTGTCCCCTTTAATATTTCTTGCTGAGCTGGTTTAGTGTTCATGAACTCTTTTAGTTTTTGCTTGTCTTGAAAACTCTTTATTTCTCCTTCTATTCCAAATGGCAGCCTTGCTGAATAGAATATTCTTGGCTGCATATTTTTCCCATTTAGCATGTTGAATATATCACACCAGTTTTCTGGCCTGCCAAGTTTCTGTGGACAGGTCTGCTGCCAACCTATGTGTCTACCCTTGTAGGTTAAGGACCTTTTGCCCCTCGCTGCTTTCAGACTTCTCTCTTTATTTTGTATTTCGCAAGTTTCACTATGATATGTTTGGTGACCTTTTTTGTTGATTTTGAGGAGAGTTCTCTGTGCCTTTTGGACTTGAATGTCTGTTTACTTTCTCAGATTAGGAAAGTACTCAGTATAATTTGTTCAAATAAACCTTCTGCCCCATTTCCCCTGGTTTTCTTCTTCTGGGACTCCTATGATATGGATATTATTACACTTTATGGAATCGTTAAGTTCCTTATGTCTATATTCATAATCTAATAGTGTTCTTTCCCTCTTCTTTTCAGCTTCATTATTTTCCATAATTTTATCTTCTCTATCACCTATTCATTCCTCTGCTTTTCCCATCCTCATTGTGTTTACATCCAGTTGGTTTTGCATCTCAGTTATAGCATTTTTTATTTGGGCCTGACTAGTTTTTAGGTCTTTTATCTCTGTAGTAAGGGTTTCTCTGATGTCTTCTTAGCTTTTTTTCAAGCTCAGCTAGTATTCTTATGACTGTTGTTCTAAATTTTTATTCAGATATATTGCTCATATATGTTTTGAGTAAATCCTGGCTGTGGTTTCTTCTTGATCTTTCTTTTGGGGAGAATTCCTCTATCTTGTCATTTGCCTAAGTTTCTGTTTTTTTTGTGTGTGTATCTCCTGCTCCTGAGAGTAACACTATATTAAGAAGGGGTCATACACTGTCCAGTGCTTCAGGAAGTGTTCTGATGTGTACTGTGTGCACTCTTCTGTTGTGTTTTGGCTGCTCTTTCCCATGGTCAATCCTTTGCAGAGTTCTTCCTTGCTTGCAATGGGGAGTGTTTGGACCTTTAACTAGGTGTGTTTTGATTTGTTTGTTAAAATAAGCCTGGAAAGGGGCGCCTGGGTGGCTCAGTCGTTAAGCGTCTGCCTTCGGCTCAGGTCATGGTCCCAGGGTGCTGGGATCGAGCCTCGCATCGGGCTCCCTGCTTGGCGGGAAGCCTGCTTCTCCCTCTCCCACTCCCCCTGCTTGTGTTCCCTCTCTCGCTGTGTCTCTCTCTGTCAAGGAAATAAATAAAATCTTTAAAAAAAAAAAAAAAAGCCTGGAAAAAAAAAAATCCTGATCCAAGAAACAGAAAAGGAAAAGGAACAAAGCAAAGCAAAACAAACAGACAAACAAAAAACTTTAATTCTGATTCCAAAGAAAAAGAAAAAAAAAAAAGAAGAAGAAACCTGATCCAAAAAAAGAAAGGAAACAAAAAACAACAAATAAGCAAAAAGCTATAAGACTGATTACCACCATCACCCCCCCCCCAAAAGAAAACCCTGGTCCTATTTCCACCAGACCTGAAGCTGATGATTGGAGCACTCTATGATTAGTAGACTTGATGCATGTGGGGGACCTGTGCTGGGCATCTCAGGGAGAGGCCCACTGTGCTGATTCATAGTCAGACTTACCCTATTAAAGATGCCCCTACGGGGCACAGTGGGGTGGAGTTTGGTGTAAGCAGCTCCAGCCTCCACTGGGGGCACTGTGTTGTCCACTGAAGTCCCACGTGCTAGTGGGCAGGGGAAGATGATGTCACCCCATCCTCTCATCCCTAGGGAGGGGAGCTGAGCCTGCTGCTATTTAGGATGCCTTCACAGAAAAGCAAACAATGTCCCCTCTTATGTCCCAGGTTTCCTTCAGATCCCCGTCCTCAACCTGCTTGTGCCCAGGCTGTTGGCACACCTGATGCCGTAGTTCTCCTGTGTTTTATCTCTGGCTAGTGACTGGGATTCAAAACTCCAAATCTTAAAGGACCCGACAAGGTGCGAACCTGCTCCCTTCCCCAGGAGGACAGTCTCACAGCACTGCCCTGGTGCTGTTTTGTCCCAGAAATTCAGTTGCACAGCTGTGCAGGTTCTTGGAGTTTATGGAGTTTATGATGAAGCAAAAAGCTTCAAAGCAAAAAACCAGGTTATCTGCCCTTTGCACGTGCTTCTGTCCCTTGCTGATGAACAGCCGCTCTATGGTACCCAGTGGGTCTTTTGTCCTTGGAGAGGCATATATCCTCTTCCAAATGTGCTCCAGGAATGGAAACGTTCTCTTCCAGTGCAACCCAGGGCATCCCTACACTATACAGTCCGCTCTCCACTGTCTGCTCCCACACCTCTGCCCTCCTTCTCCCCAGGAGTCGCCACTGCCCAACTCGCTTGACTCTGGCAAATGGTGCAGACTTCTAAACCCTCAGAATTTGAGCTCCACTGTTTGTAAAACTTGCAATAGTCAGTTCCTCTCTATTCTCCAGTCATTGGTTTTGGGGGAGTGTTTTTCTTGCGTGAACCTGATGCACTGCTCGCTCTCTCCCTCTCTCTTTCTCTCTCTGTTCTCTCTCAGCAAAAAGGGCTCCCTCCTCTCTGCACCTCGTATCTGCCATGTTCTCTCCCTCTAATTGTGCAGATTGTTCTCTTAATCCTCAGATTGATTTCCTACATGATCAAAATGACTTGATGTTCTAGCTGTGTTCGGGGGACGAGACAAGCCCAGGGCCCCCTGCTATTCTGCCATATTAACTCTGGTGTCTCTTTTAAAAGCCATTAATCCCATTCATAAGGGCTCAACCTCATAACCTAATCACCTCACAAAGACCAGACATCTAATACCATCACACTGGGGGTTAGAATTTCAACACAAGATTTTGGAACATTCAGTTTATAGCAATCTCCATTCTACATCAGATACAAATGTAGACTCAAATATATTAAAGACTTAGATATGTAATGTGAAAATCATAGCTAATGATAGGTAACATGGAAGAATAACTTGGGGACCTGTTGGTCAGACATGTCTTCTTAAACCTAAAACCACATACAAAAATTAGACCAAATAATTACATTGAATGTGAGGATTTTGCTCAAGGAAGAACCTCAGAAATGAAGATCAGAGTAAAATGAAGGACTGGAAGAAGTTTTCATTGTCTAAAACTATCAAGGTTCTGATACACAGACTATGCTGAGAAAATCAAAAAGGAAAACAAAAGGGTGCCTTGGTGGCTTAGTCCGTTATGTGTCTGACTCTTGATCTCAGCTCAGGTTTTGACCTCAGGGTCGTGAGTTTTATATGAGAAAATATATAAATCCCAACTGAAAATGGGGCAAAGTATATGTTCCAGGAATTTACAGATAAGGTAGTCTAAAAGGCCAGCTAACATATGAGGAGATGTTCGAACTCATTAGTAATTCCTTAGAGTGCCCATTAAAACAATGAGATATTATTTTACAACCAAAAATTAGCATATGAGGTAACACTAAATGTCTGCAGGCTTGTGGAAACATGAGAATCCTCAGGAACTGCAGGTAGGAATGGGGACTGGTACAGAGAGCAATGTGGTAATACTGATTTAAATTAATGATGTGTATCACCTAACGATGTGTAACCTGGCAACTCTGTTTGTATGTATACATCAAAGAGCTCCTCACATAGATCCATAGAGATATGTAGTAATCATGTCTCAATGCTACATTGTAACTAGACCAAAATCAGACTTTACAATCTATCCTGTTGTTTCTTTAAATGTGCATAATGCATATTAAGAATCTGCAGTGGGGAAATCCATTTGAAAAATAATCTCCTGATCATCTTTCTGTGCCTGGCATTCTGGCCCTTATTAATCACCTCCCATAAATCTGGTCTTTGACACCACAGACAAATACAACTTTATTAGCTGCAAATCTATTTGGCGGTTTCTAAATGGCTTTCTCAAATTGCACTGCTCTCACAGTGCAATGGAGTCCTTTCATGTTGATTAAAATATTTGAGGGATACAAACAACAACAACAGAGTCACAGGAAATCCAGTCATTCCTTTCATCTTCCCAGTGGGAGCCAGTCAGTGTAACTTGACTTTCTTCAAACAAAACTCCCCTTTTTGTGGCTGAAGAAAGGCTTTGGCAAACACTTCTCCTTTGATATGATATGCACTTGACAAAAATCACAGAGCAAATCAAGCCATTGCTTTGAAGAAAATGCTTATTAGAAACCTGAAGCTCTTAAGTGCACCAGGACTTAATACTGTTGCCAGCCACAGGAGGCCAAACGGGGCTGGGGCATCCATGTGAAGTCAAGTCCAAAGGTATTGACTTCAGGGCTGCAGCTGCCATCTCATTCCTTAGTTTAATTGCGAGTATACCTTGAAGAATTGTTTAGTTTTCAAGTCTATTCTGGAATGTCAGTTCTATATTTCAATCCACTGAAGCGTGCATTTCATTATTTAGCTGGAAAGGAATGTGCAAAAATCCTTGTTCTATACCCTTTGCTTAATGTCCCAGAGCCTCCGGTAACATGCCAATTTCTCTTTCAAGTAGAAACTCAGCTTTGGAGGAAAGAATGCTGGAGGATCCAGAGTCAACCTAGAATTCTAACGGGAAGAGGCAGGGTTGGAAATCCTCATACACTTTCAGGATCCCACAGGAAACAGATGGCTGATTCAAATTAGGATAGTTTGAGGGGAGTTTAATAAAAAGTGTTACAAGTGTATGGAGAGAAGTGAAAAACCCAGAAGGAAAAAAAAAAAAAGGAAAACCCAGAAGGGATGAAGCAATACCCCTGCCCCCCGCTTTTTTTGTGTGTTCAGTTAGCCAGCATCATTAGTTTTTCATGTAGTGTTCAATGATTCATTAGTTGCCTATAACACCCAGTGCTCATCACCACACGTGCCCTCCTTAATACCTATCACCCGGCGACCCCATCCCCCCACTCCCTCCCTTCTGAAATCCTCAGTTTGTTTCCTGGAGTCCATAGTCTCTCGTGGTTTGTCTCCCTCTCTTATTTCTTCCCCTTCAGTTTTCCCTCCCTTCCCCTGTGGTCCTCCACGCTATTCCTTATGTCCCACATATGAGTGAAACCATATGATAATTGTCTTTTTCTGCTTGACTTATTTTACCTTAGCATAATCCCCTCCAGTTCCATCCATGTCGATGCAAATGGTTACCCTTGGCCTTTTAAAAGGTGGACAGTTAGCAACCTTAAGGCTGTAGGAGAGTCAGTAGTGACCAAAACCCAGAAACAGACAGCCACCCTCAATGACCCAAGAAGGAGAATAAATTTCCAAACTCACCCTCCTCCCTACTTCTTATCTCTTATTCAATTTCCCCAGTGTCCTCACCTAACCAGGGGACAGAAGGAAAGGGATCCAGGGGCATAGTCTCTACAAGTTAGCTTCCCAGGACCAGAAAAAGATGTCTGTGGATCTGCAGGGCACACAGAAGACAGCCAACAAATATGAATCATGGCTTCCTCTGAAGTCATCCCTAAAGGTAAATGGCACTTGCTAAGAGAACCAGCAAAACATCAGACACCTTCTCTAAGCTTTGACCTCAGGTGAAAACTCCCAGTTTTTTGTTTTTTGTTTTTTTGTTTTTTGGTTTTTTTGCGATAAAGCCCTTTCATTTTCCAAAATGCAAATGTGGAAGTTAAGTCAAATTTCTAATTTAGTTAAAAAACATATCAAATAGATTCTTGTAATGACTTATATCCCCTCAAATATACAATGATGTCAAAATACAGATGGTACACTTCATTGAAATAACTATAACAAAAATACATAAAAATATATGCAGAGATTAACTTGTAAAGATTCCCTGAAATAGCATATTGCTATCATAGTTTTAACAAAATGTTTTCTTCTCTGATTCAAGAAGTCATCACTGAAGAGAAAGTGTAGATAGAAAACATTTTTCCCAGTAGCTCAGCTCCTGCTAATCTCTAGACATTTCTGCTTTGGTCTCTCCCTGACACTTCAAGTCCATCATGTCCAGACACAAATTCCCTCTTCCCACCCCAAGACTACTAACTTCCTGAATGATGGTATGCGAGTGCGCGTGCACATGCGCGTGCACTGTGTGTGTGTGTATACATATACAACACTGAGCTTTTTACTACATGGTAAATGTTTAATGGATATGTTTATTAATTATTGGATAAATATACTCTTTAACATCTACTTTAAGAGAAAAATGAAATTTTGCATGAAAAATCTAAATAAGCAGAGCCAAGGAGGTACAAACTCCTTTGCTACCATTAGGTGATCAGGACTTTGCCAGGCTGAGCAATGATTTACAAATGAGCTCACTTTCCTTAGTGAAGTAAATGTGGGATATGATCCAAGAATCTTTATCAATTAAATTAAAATAATAGTCTGTAAAGGAAGTGAATGAATGCATTATTAACCTGTCACAATCACTAAATCTCCCAGAGGTAAGCTGCAATAATTAAGAGAGAGTAAAACTGGCACACACGGGAAGACTCCAGTGTGAAGGATAGTGTGGAAAGAACAGGTGTTCCATACCAAATCTGGGACCCATTATCTGTACGACCACAGACAGTCCAAAGTGCACGGGATATAAATGAAACAAGATGAGTCTTGAGTCAACGGCTGCTGAGTAGGTGTAGATGCCAGCACCATCCAATAAAAACATAATGGAAGTGATAGATGCCATATATGTAACTTCAAATTTTCTAATGGCCATCGTTTAAAGGGTAAAAGGAAATAAGTGGAATGCATTTTAGAAGTGTATTGGATTGGGCGCCTGGGTAGCTCAATTGGTTGAGCGGCTGCCTTCGGCTTAGGTCATGATCCCGGAGTTCTGGGATCGAGTCCTGCATCGGGCTCCCGGCTCGGTGGGGAGCCTGCTTCTCCCTCTGACCCTATCCCCTCTCATGCTGTTTCTCTCTCTCTCTCTCTCAAATAAATAAATAAATAAAATCTTTAAAAATATATATATATATATTGGATTTAACTCAATATGGCCAGAATATTATTATTCCAACGTGTGTCACTAGGAAGCTTTGAAGTGCTCTTTAGCCACATGTAGCTAGTTTTCTGTAATTAAACAATTAAAAGAAAAAATCAAAAAGCCTGTCCTTACCTCTCTCTGGGACTCTTTGCCATCTCTTTGTTGAAGGAGATAGACTGGTCATTACATCATTTCCAAGGTTCCTTCTAATTCTCTGGTTTTTACTTCCTTTTCTAAAGTATTCTCATTCTGATTTTTCACTACTCCATAGGAAAATGTCTTTTAAAAAATTCCTTTATGCTCACAGAGATATGACCTGAAAATTACCATTGTCTATCTAAGGAATATTTGGGGATAAATGGCCATTTATTTACAAAATAGTTTTTCTTCTGCTCCAAGTCCAAGCAGTAATATATGAGCTCTGTTCACATTTACCACTGTTTTGCTCATTCAGTTTTTCCTTTCATATAATAAGATTTACCACTTGACCAGGTGAGAGATGGATATTGGGAAGCGGCAGATTAATAACACAAATATAAATCATAATCTATATTCAAAAAGTAGTTTTGAAGGAATAGAAATTAATTTATCTTGGGCATTTCTCACATCATTTGTAAAAATTTAGTCCTAGTAATTTCATGGATTTATCGCATTTGTCCATTTGGTTTTCTTTTTGTATTGTGTTTTATAGTTGTGTTTACAGAGCCTCAGCTTCATACCATTCAAAATAAGGTAAAAGTTAAAATAAAAATTCCTGTAAATAATTGATTGTGTGTAAAAATATCCATCTTTATGACTGACTAAACTGTTTAATTTTAATTTAATTGTTTTGATGGCCTGCAGCCCCACTCTGTTCTCTCAGCCCAATATTTAGGTCAAGCTCACCAGTAAATATGCTCCTGGTATCATTTTGAAGAAAGACTATCACTGTGTCTTTCTTTTATTAATCTCAACTAGAAGGAAATTGCATATTTAACCAATTTTAGGAGATCTTGATATATGAAAAAATATACCAAATATGGTGTACATTCTATATATGCAAGATTGCTTGCAATATTAAAAAGTTTAACTACCAAAAAAGATCCCTGCAATTTTTTTTTTGATAGGAAACTACTTTTGGTACACATACATGATAATTAAATTTTGAAAATCAATTTTCATTCAATTATTTAAGGACTGATTTCCTAAAACAAATTTGTTTATATCAATCTATTTCCACAAAAGAAACACAACTAATGCCTATAGAAAGATCTATTGAGTTAAATGGTGTATATCTGTTGAGACTTTTCTCCCCAGTGATAGTACAAGCCTGGGATAGACACAGAATTACATCCAGTCCTTAGAATGTGAAGTGAGATGTTTTTGTACCCAGTACTCTATTTACCTCTTCCAGTTGTTAGTTTAAAATATGGTTGTTCTTTTTTTGTAGCTTTAATAACATGCTTTATAGGTGAGTGAGAGTTCAGTGTATATGCAGTAATCCTATAAAACAATGAAATTCATAGCTTGAAATCAGACACATGCATATTTTCTTTTTTTTTTTTTTAAAGATTTTATTTATTTATTTGACAGAGAGAGACAGCGAGAGAGGGAACACAAGTAGGGGGAGTGGGAGAGGGAGAAGCAGGCTTCCCGCTGAGCAGGGAGCCCAATGTGGGGCTCAATCCCAGGACCCTGGGATCATGACCTGAGCCAAAGGCAGCCGCTTAACCGACTGAGCCACCCAGGGGCCCCACACGCATATTTTCTATATGTTCCTTCACTACTACTCCCATGGGAGAAAAATTAATTATGGAGACTTTTTTGGACAAACAAAAGAATCATTACCATAAATCAATTGTTTCTCTATGGTTTTCTTCATTTAATCAGCTTGTCTGGTCTTTATTACCTGTGAGGTTCCAGCCATCTCATTCTACGACATTCATGAAAACAAAGATCCATTTCCTTTAATGGGACTAAAGAATCTATTGGCATTAACAGGAACAGAAGTCTTTATGCAGTTATGGGAATAAAGGTTGGTTCTCAGTTATGGGAAGAAAGGATTGTTCTCCTGATTTGGCAGTTCTTAAACATAGCATGAAGGAGAAAGGGTAAGAAAAGAGTGACTAGAACAGGAAGAGAATTGTATTACTAATAATACTCTAAGCACACATTTCTACTTACCTGATGATCAAAATATTTAAAGATGCAAATTTAATTTAATTAATTCAAGAAGCAAATTTTCTTTCCTCTAATTTATCCTCAAGGGCCTCAACGTTTTATCACACCAACTCAGCATCTGTGGCTCCTAGAAGAAAGTTTTCCTACAGAATATTTTTTAAAAACGGAAGCCATTACTTTTGTAATTATTGGGGCGGGGGGGCATGGGGAGGAGTGGTCTAGGGGGGCAATAAACCTCTTTCAGGCCAAAAAAAAAAAAAACGGAAGCCAAGGGCCCCTGGGCTGACCTCTTGTCACGTGGCCGCCTAGAGAGCACCCACGTCGGCATAAATAACCCAGAAAGCAGCCCGAAAACTGGCAGAACAGACTCTCCGCAGCCCAGCACAGACAAGCAGCCACAGCGAAGCAGATCCATCCCCTCCGATCACTCTTGGCAAGATCCCGTCAAAGCAGTGCCACAAGCCTGGCAGTGTGTGCGCGGCCCAGACAAGGGTCAGCACCACTCCAAAGTGAGTCCTGCCCCAGGGAGAGGGGAAGATAAGCACACACCCGTCTGACTGTGACCCCAGCAGTGGGCTGAGGGCAGGCAGCTGGTCTGACTGCAGGCCCCTGCTCTGACTGCAGGCCCCAGCCACGAACAGAAGCTTCTCCGGGGACGGCACAGGGACAGGGCCTGCAGTTTGGTGCTCCTGCATCTCCGGCAAACGCCTGGTCTGACTCAACTCCAGCCCAAGGCAGCCCCAGAGCAGCCCACTAACACCATGGGCACCAGACTCTGCCCACAACAGGCAGGGAGCCATTGCAGACAACAGGACTGAAGGCAAACACATCCCAGCCACAAGGGGAGGACACCCCTGGGGCAACACACATAGGAGACACCCCCGGAAGCACCAGGTTCTGGGGAACAGACATTGCACTGCAGGACCTCTTCATAAAGCCACTACTTTCAAGTGCAGGAGACGGAGCTGACTTTCCTAACACAGAGAAACAGACAGCGCAAGAGACAGAATGAGGAGACAGAGGAATATGTCCCAAATCAAAGAACAGGACAAAATCAGAGTAGGAGACCTAAGCAAAATGGAGATAAGTAATATGTCTGATAGTGAATTTAAAGTAACGCTCATAAAGATGCTCGCTAGAATTGAGGAAGGACTGCAGGACCTCCATGAGACCCTCCACCGAGAGCTAGCAGACGTAAAAAAGAACCAATTAGAGCTATTGGACTCACTAAATGGAAATAAAAATAGAGCATCTGGAATAAATAGCAAGCAAGAGGAAGTAGAAGAAAGGATCAGCCACCTGGGGGACAGAGTCATGGAAAGCAATCAAGCCGAGCAGATGACAGGGGGGAAAAATATGCAAAATGAAAATAGACCCAGGGAACTCAGCAACACTGTCAGGCATAACAGTCGCATGATAGGGATCCCAGAAGGAGAAGAGCAAGGAAAGGGCGCAGAAGATTTGTCTGAAGAAATAATAGCTGAAAACTTCCTGAATCTGGGGAAGGAAAGAGAAATCCAGATCCAGGAGGCACAGAGAGCCCCCAACACAACCAACCCAAAGAGGTCTGCGCCAAGACACAAAGTAAATAAGATGGCCAAAAGCAGTGATAAAGAGAGAATTTTAAAAGCAGCAAGAGAAAGGAAAGCAGGTACATACAAGGGAAACCCCATATGGCTATCAGTGGGTTTTTCAGCAGAAACTCTACAGGCCAGAAGGAAACAGCATGATAAATTCCAACTGCTAAAAGGAAAAAATCTACAGCCAAGAATACTCTATCCAGCAAGGCTTTCATTTAGAATAGAGGGAGAGATCAAGTTTCCCAGAAAAACAAAAATTAAGAGCAAAACCAGCCATGTCCCTGTCACACACGATGCCATCGGCCTGTGGGTCCCAAATTCACGGTCCACCCGCCCTCCTGCCCAAGTCAGCGTGCACGGCCTGCCACCTGCTAAATGCCAAGTCAACATGCCTTCACCTCAGATTGCCAAGGGCTCAAATTGACACTGTTCCCCTCAAATTTCAGCCCCTGTGTCCAAGTTTGTGCACAAAAGTGGGAATAATTATAACAGCAGAATGAAGCAACCCAAACATCTATTTCTGTGGAATATAAAATGGATAAAAGGAGTGTGCTAGGCTGAGAACATCTCCAAAAAGCACATGGACAATACATACAGCATGATTCTGGTTAGTAAAAAACAAAAAAAAAAAACTGGGAAGAATAAAACAAGATGAAACCGGAGAGGGAGAAAAACCGTAAGAGACTTCTTAAGCATAGGAAAGAAACTGAGGCTTGCTGGAGGGGAGGTGGGGGGGGGGATGGGGTGACTAGGTGGTGGGCATGAAGGAGGAGGGCACGTGATGGAATGAGCACTGGGTGTTGTATGCAACTGATGAATCACTGAACTCTACCTCTAAAACTAATAATACACTATATTGTTAATTAATTGAACTTAAAAAAAAAAAAAAAAAAAAACGGAAGCCAAGGGGAAGACTGAAAAACCATGACAGTGACATGGCGCTTTATGCTCTAACAAATCAGCTGCCCCAACACTGGATCAACTTCAGGCCTCATGTGTCCCGATAGTAACCATCTGCAAAGTCAAAGATTTTCCAGATAAAATGCCAACTTTTCTGCAAGAGAGTCCAGACTTTCCAGCAATATTGACTTATATCACTAATAATAATGAGTGTCAGGAAAAAGTGACCAGATGTGGTAAATTTAGATGTCATACCTACAGGGAACATCCAGTTGTTCTAGTAGGAAGAGTAGGATACAAAATGAGGAGAGCCCTTCAAGACCCAATTTTAAGTGTGATCCATTATGGCCCCAAAACTTATGATTAGAAATATATTCAAGGTACTTCACAAAATGGACTCACTACCTCTTAAATAGTTTTTCCCACTTTCCCCTACACATGTTCTTTCCAGACATAAGTTTTCCTCATTGATGCCAAGAAATATCTGAGCATTTCTCCCCAGCACATCCTCTGCTTTCCATTCCAGGGAATGAAATGTCCCAGTATTTCAAAACCAAAGGCAAAATCCAATTTTCTGAAGCCAATTGTGACAGATCTAATCTAAATGAAACTACTCACATATCTAAATTCCCATGATCTCTTCCACTTATTGGAAACTTAAGTGTTTCCCTTAAAGTTCAATTTGTTTTATATGCGATTTCTAGTTTCCACCCATAACTGTATAGTCATCCTTTTAAGGCACTGGCATCTGCTTAATTCACCTTTGTGCTCCTCTCAACACCTAGTACATCGCCAGGTCCCCACCTGGCATTTAATAAAAGTTAAATGGATTTTATAAATGGAGAAAGGAAAGTGGTGAGAATTAGTATAATTCTCTATATTGATATTGTTCATTGGTGAAAAATCTGAAACTAAAATGTAGAATTCCCCCTTGTGAAGTTAGTGCTCTTTCCAGTAACTAATGCTATTTTCCAACACCACACAACTTTTCATACACACTTTTCAATTCTAGTCCCCACTTAGAAAAATGAGATAGTCGATGCTGCCGTTGATAACAGATGCGATTTATTTTTGGTGTGATATAAATAAGACTTCTAACCTGTTACAGCAGAATGAAGGAGGAAGAATAATTGACCATGCAAGATAACTATTCATCTATAACCATTTCATTACTGCAACAGCATTAGAGGATAATGAACAAGGAGTGATTCAGAGTAGGTGGCAATAGCTAGGCAGTAATACAGTCAAGAAGAAATAACAGCAATATCAAAAGAACAAGAAGAAATAATTGGTATAGCAACCGGTCACTCAACAAATATGTAATAAGGATCTACTCCATACCAGTTAATGCGATATACAATCACGAAATAGAAATGTCGACCTCTCTCTCCAGTATCTCTAGTAGGAAAGATGAAATTGCATAAATAAATGTATAAATAATAATAAATAAAATGGATAAATCATAAAGGATATTTAAAGAGCTTTGCTTGGGAGTGGGAGTGGAGAGCTAGCCATACAGGCAGCTTGTTCTCACTGTGTTGCCTAATTTAATACAGCACCCAGCTCTCTGTGGGCACTTAATGACTACCAGTTGGCAAATGGATAAATGGTTGGGGAAAAGAGATGAGTGTGTTATCTCCTGGTTGCCCAGCAAACTGATGTGGCTTGTGTGGGAACCTCCTCCACTGTGACAGCTACACAGTGACTCCTAGTGGTCACAAGTTGAACCTTATCTTTGATCATAGTATAACAAGCATGTAATTTAGTATAGTATAATATATACACCCACATTTATTATATGAGTTAGTATAATAACTAAAGCCACCACCCTTATTAACAAATTTTGGTACTCATTCTTCTTAAGAGTGAAAAGTATTCTGTAAAGCACAATGATGCGTGCTAGATGAACAATAAGTTCCTTTCCGATTCTGAAAGCCAGATTCAATTATTTTAAACTAACTTTCTAATAGGGTCAGTGTGGTGTTAAACTTAGCATGAAGCAGAACAAATAGAAAAGATTTTCATTATGAGAAATAAGCACTGTTGTTTCCAAGCTAATGGAAATGCCCTCCTCAGGGAAAGACATGGAATATTTCTTTGAGTTTTGTCTAAAAATTAGAGGCATTTTTCTTGACTCAGAACAACTATTAGCTTGATAAGAATTCCAAATTGTCCCAGTTTTTTATAAAATATATACGTTCTCCTTTTTTATAAAGAACAAGAACAATGGTTCGTTATATTTTTGCGTATCACTACAAAGGTATTTCCACTGCTGTTTAATATTTCTCTACCAATAAAAATAACTATGCAGTAGGTCATTCTAGTATATTAGTATTTACTGAGTTCTATTCAGGTCAGCTGAAAAACCACAATCAGTGCCAACTATATGTAAAGCCTTGTGCTAAGTACTGGAAAAATAAAGATAGGTAAGACATAGCCCCTGCCTACGAAGAAATTAAGGTAGAGGAAGGAACAAAGACCTCACTATCACCCAGAAGCCAGAGGAAATGTGAAAAAAAATCGAACCTGGCGGTTAGATAAGGCATCATCATCATAACGACTTATAACGTCATTCTCACATGGTTCCCCCATGTCAAAGCCCAAATCCAGTCACTCCGTGAGCATTTGTCATCTTCCGTCCCATTCATAAAGGTTTTGGGAAGACCCTGACCTATGATTCTGCTGTTGTCAGCCATCCTCTTGCTCCTGCATATTAAATTAGATGAAGGCTCTGAATTCACATCAGAAGAGAAAGGAGACAGCTAGGGGAAAGGAAGAGTTAAGCTATATACTGAAATCCTTTGAGAAATGTCCTGTCAAGAGTGTAGCTAGAAAATCCAAGCTGCAAGGCGCTGTATATTACCGTGTAAGTGTCCAAAGACATTCTCCTATCCCCAAGTGAAAAAGCACTGCATGAAATCAAATCATAACACCGTCCTAAAACTGGACACCTAAGTGATATATATGGACATCTGTTCATGTAGACTGACCCCTAGCGGTAGAAAGTGATTGTTGCAGGGAGAACAGTCGAAAATTAGACTCCCTTAAAAAAAAAGAGCTCACTCCTCTTCAAAATGTAGTGATACAGAGTTTCATAAACATGGACATTCTAGGTGAGATATTTGGCCTTACTGTCCTCTATAAAAACTAAATAAACATAATCTACAAAATTTATAATGAAGGAGAAGACAGTTTGAGAACTGACCTATCTTGAATCATTGAGACTATTTTCTTTATGATGACATACATGTTATTCTATGTCACCCCTAGTATTGTCACCACATGTGTGTCTCTATGACACAATATTCTCAAAGTCTTCCTATTTGGTTGCAAATGACTTATCACAAAGATTCTTTTCAATTTTCTAATCTTATTTCAATGAATTTGGACACACCACAAAACAACCTCACCTATAGTTATGTTCAAAAAGTAATTTGTAATTTCTAAGTAATAAAAAACTAAAACATATATCATTAATATGTTAACTAAATAAAAATGTAAAATAATTTGACAGAACCAGTTAAAGTGAAGAACAACTTATTTCATATATTATAAAATTATGTGCTCTTTTTAATAATGAAACAAAAAATTACATATTAAAGTCAAAATTATATTTAGGTTTAAGGAAAGATGAGAAAAAGATAAGTAAATGGTTTTGTGCTTCTAAAACTAGAAGTGAATGGCCTTTTCTCCACCATCCGTGTTGAACATAGATTAACTTAGATAATTCTTGTTATAATTAAGGAGTTTGGAAACAAAAGCCACCCACAGAGGCCAACTAAGAAGTCTTGTGTGTATTTTCTTTTTCTTCTAGATGTTCTTTCTTCCATTTTTTTCTATTGGCATCCCATGGGAAAACTGCAAGAACCTTTTTCTTTCTGGGTCTCAGAGAGAACTATTTCTATTTTTTGCTTTTCTACCATCCCTACTAGATAAGTCTATGAATCGCCTGTGAGGAGGCAGGATGGGGTAGTGACCCAAAGCATGAGTGCCTAAAGACATACTTGTGTATTCCATCTTCTTTTAAAAATGGTTCTTGATAGCCTCATATTAGGGAAAAAAAAAACCATTATGGTTAATGACAATTTATAGGCCATCTGGAAATTGTTCCACCATGAGAAACATAGACTACCATGTACTGCGGTACATGTAAATACTATAGAAACCATAAATTGTTAACTATATGAAGTACATACCACTGAAAATTAAATTTTTAAAAAATGAGACAAATGTATGCAAACTATTCTAAAATAGTGAAGTTAACCTGAAATGAATAAATTTGGGAATTCTTAAAGTCAACCCATCAAGAAACTCCTAAATGTTGTGGCTTCTTCTAAACTGTTGATGTCCCGGCCGAGTAATATATCTTTAAATTTTCCCTCCTTCTCCACAACCAAAAACGCAGTAACTAAAGAAAACTAACAGACAAACAGAAAGAGACAGAGTTTTTCTAAAGAAAATAAGGAATTTGGTCAACAGCATGGAGACCAAGCCAACAAATGCTTGTTTATAGCACTCCACATCCTTTCCATTAGAACAACCCAGAACATTTTAGAAACTCAAGCTGTAAGGTTTAGCAGTTCTGAACCTACATTTTATAATTTCATGTAATTAGAGATCCAATACTAGTAATTCTAGATAGAATGACCCAAATTGTATCAGAAGTTTGGGAATTAGTTTCAGATGAATATATATTTTCAGAAAACAATTTATGACAGACTACAATCTCCAGGTCATTTTGCACTAAATTAAAATTCATATTCAGATTTTTGTATGCAGTCTGTGTTCTTCTTAAGTAACTCTTATCGTCAAATATGCTTTAAAATCTATCTTACTGGGGCACCTGGATAGCTCAGTCGGTTAAGCATCTGCCTTCAGCTCAGGTCATGCTCCCAGGGTTCTGGGATAGAGCCCCGCATTGGGCTCCCCGCTCAATGGGGAGTCTGCTTCTACCTCTCCCTCTGCCCCTCCCTCTGCTCGTGCTCTCTCCCCCCTTCTCAAATAAATAAATAATATCTTTTTAAAAAATCTATCTTACTACAATGCCATGCAAACATTTTCTAAGTTTTTTCAAATTATTGTCAGCAACTCCTCCCCTGAACAGTAGGAGCCAACATGCAAGGTGTGGAACTCAGCAACTAAAGCCTCTTCTTTATATTTGAAACTGCTTAGTGACAGTCATGTCTGTTTATCAAAGAAATTTTTTCTCACACTCTCTGCTCTTTACCTCTTACATCAATGTTTTGAGAAGTTCTCAGCACACAAATCTCTACAAATAAATCTGTAATTCAGTTGCAAACACACTAAAGCTTGAGATCATCAATCAAAGAAAAGACACACAAAAGCAAGCACAAATTCCCAAGTCAGCACAAAAGTAAAATCTTCACATGCAACAAAGGAGTGGAGAACTAAAAAGAAGAGAGACTCTAACTCCAATGTCCCAATTGTTGATCCCACTTCAATCTTCCTTTTTTGTTGTATTAAAAAAAAAAATGTTCTTCCCTTGTATGCAAGTCATGTCAACGATCTATCACAACAAACAGATCCAGATGGAAAAACCAAAATTGTTCTCCAATTCACACTACAGAATGGACAAAAGGGCTTAGGTTTAATATCCACTACTACATAAATAAGTCTCTTAGGTACCTTGCATTCTCCAGTTTAAAAAAAAATCTTTAATTTAACATGTGGAAGATTCGGCCACATTGGGCTGTTATTTGTAATAGGTCTTGCCCTTTCTCTCTCCTACAATACTCCATAGAGTGATGAGCAAATGCATTCCCCTTACAGTTAAAGAGTTTAGAAATTAAAACTATCTACCCAGAGGTAGATAAGTAAAATCTCACTTTATGAAAGCTTTCCAGATGTCTTTACATCCGCCTCTTTCCCTGGAGGCGAAGAAGAACCAATGAGAGAAACCCTGATACTTTAAATAATTCTCTTTCTGTCTGGCAGTTTTTCCTAGACAAGTCAGGGTCTGTGTATGATACTGCTCATAGCTGTTTTGGCAGCCTGGTGTTCACCGTTGCATGCATACTGTGAGGATTCAAACATTTTGTTTCTTCTAAGCTCAACAACTACCACTGAATGTAAACTTAGTTGCTTCGACATGGGAAATCATAACAGGCGGAGAAATTTCAATTAAACAAACCATGGTCTTTTCCAAACACTCCCTAGGGCCAGATCCTCAGGATCAGTCAAACATAAATGTCATATCAATCGCTCTAAATACATCACTAACACATGCAAAAAATCTAAAGTAGTCATCTTTTTTTTTCCAAGCTGAATGACCTGTCAATAATAATACCTTATTGTTGCTTAAACTCTGTATCCAAGGATTTCAATATGTTTGATCTACCCTCTGCCACTCAAGTCTTAGGTAGGATATAGGCAGAGTTCATATTGTGTAAATTTAGGCAACAGCACTTAGAAATCAAGTAGCAACCAAGAAGAGTGAGGCAAGAGTGAATGGAGTACTGCACAACAGAATGAGAAAGTGAATGTGATGTATAAAGCAGAGAAGAGAAGCAAACTGGGCAAGAGCCAGCACACTTGACCAAGCAGAAGGGGCCGATGGAAGCCAATTGCAGGTGTCCTTTTCCACTGGCAAACAGGAAAGCTGTGTTCCCATTGCTCAGTTGGGTACTCAGATGACCTCAATAGTATTGGAAGCTTTGGGGCATGAAGACAAGCAATAAATTTAAATCCAACCTTTATTTCCTCTTCACTAATACCCAGCATGGTGTCTTCCTTAAAGCATAGAATAAATCTATGTTTTAATTTCACTTGGAATTCATTGGTGACTCTTGAGTGCAAAAATAATAGTAGTAAACACAATTTATCCAATTTTAAAGCAAGATGGGCTATAGGAACGTACTTTCCTCAATCCTCCTATTCGCAAAAAGAAAACTGAGATCCAAATGGGTGACATGACTAGCTCCAGACTATATAAAGAATAAGAGACAGAATTAAGACTAGAACCTAGATCCACTGGTCTTATGTTCTTTCTACTACTCCTCATGGTCACTCCTGCCTCTATGAGTTTATTATTTCCTCCATTGTGATATCAGGCATGAAGAATCAAGGAATAATTAAAAGTGAAACATTTAGTAAGAAGAAAATACCAATAAACATTCTGAATTTCTGGGTACACTGGAGAAATTCATTCCAATATTTAGGGAATGTTGCTAGCTAATACCCACCACTCTTTATTGTACAACATTATTCATTCCTCCCGATTCTTAAATTTAGACAAGTAAAATATTCCACAGACATGAGATTTGTTATTTGAAACAAAACTTTCTAGGTTATGCTAATTTTATGTCTTTTAACTCCTCTATATCATGTAAGAAACTTGAGACTGTATCCAAATGTTTCCCCTTTCCAAAGTACAAGTTTCTTCTCTTTCTTTCTTTCTTTTTCTTTTTTTTCTTTCTTTCTTTTTTTAATGTAAGACCTTTGTTAACAGGTGCTTGCATTTGGTTGACTTTTTTGGGGAAAAAAAAAAGTTGTAAATTTTTATTACAAATTAAAAGTGATGTTCTTAAAAAAAAAAAAGAAAGAAAGAAAAAGACAGAAAGAAAGAAAAAAAACTGCAACTTGACCAGACATGAAACAACTTAAAAAGTCAGCCCCACCCTGCTCAGCATCTGGAGCTGAAGAATTTTCGCTGGTGGATGCTGCTTTTGTCTCTTCGCCATCTCGTGGTTTGGGGTTTTCTGGGCATCTGCTTCGGTAAGTGAAGAGGTGTTGGTTCTGACGATGAGGCAGCTGCTAAAGCCTTTGTACTATTTCATGTCCTTGGTCTCGTCGCCCTGATTTTCCCTGTCTTCTTCGTTGCCTTTGTCTATAGGCTAATGAGTGAGGAGGGCCCCTGCAGGACCCTGGTCTATGACCTCAGTAGTAGTCTGTGTCGCTGACCTGCCTTGCTCGGCTGCACCCTGCTGTCCGCACCGTGCACCACTTCTCCCTGCAACAGGGGGGCTGGAGCACCGTGGTGGGGCCCACGGGGCCTCAGTGCAGGGGAAGGGGACACGGTGGCCCGCGGTGGGGGCAGGGCAGCGCTGTTGGACCTGGCCTGCCGCAGCTCGCTCCAGGCCCTCACTCTCCCACTCTTCGCCCTTCTCGCCATTCTGCTGGTGACTGGTGCAGGTAACTGGGTCTATTGCGTCCGCATGCCCTGCGAGGGGCCAGTATCTATCCTGGTTTGGGTCTGCTGCGCATTTACTGCCCCGCCCTAGCACTCCACCTGCAGCATTTGCTGCTCCCGCCGCCTTTGCTCCAAGAAGGTCAAGTCCTACACTGCCAAGGCATTTCCTGAGGTTCTTCTTTATGGTAGTCTACTCTACAAATGCATCTTCCTTGATGTCATTCCTGCTGATGAAACCATATCCGTTTCTTACATGGAACGTTTTACGGTTCCCAAAACCATCCTCGAGGTAACCCTGTCGTTCCCGCCTCAGTTCCCGGCACCGCAACACATAGCGCGGGTTTGGGCGTCCCAGCGTTGAGGCAGGGCGGCGGGGCTGCTGGGTCTCCGCCTCGCTGACCCTGACCGTGGGCGCGGTGACAGGGTGGCCCCGCTCCTCCCTCCTGGGTGTGAGGGTAACGGCCTGCAGCCTGCGAGACAGTGGGGCTGCTCTCTGCTGTCTGCCCTCTGTTCCTGCTGCGGCCGCCAATGGAACTCTGCAACAAGGTTCTTAAACGGCCATCACATTGGAGCAATGGCCTAAAAATAATGCCTCGTTTTGTTCTTCAGAATTTGCACTAAGTTGGAGGTAAACTATGACTTCTGAAAGGAACAGAGGTGGGTTTTAACGAATAAGGACTGTCAGCTCTGGAAACATATTGTGTTATAAACAAGGGCCATCTCATTATTAATTTGTTTACTCGATAGTGGAAAGCCTTTAGGGTAAATTAGTTTTTTGTAACATTGAGATGGAACCCAATTCTGATAAGACTTATTCTATAATTTCTGTCTTCTGTTCAACCTTTATTAAAACCTTAGGTAAAATAAGATTTCTAACGAAAACTGTGTCTGGTCTTTGCAATGTATATTGAATTTAAAATCACAATCAGTACTCGAGCCTTCTAGGTACGATATGTAAATTTTATTTTTCAAGAAAACTTGGAGTGGTTGTTCCAACATAATGAATCAAATGCAAATTTTTCTGCTGAGAATACATATGTGAGTTCTAGAGATATTATAGTTTCCCTGAGGCACATTTATTATAGTTTTTGAGGCCTAGAAATTTGCAGTGTCTTACATTATAGGGGAAGAGGAGACATAACTGGTTTTATTTCTTACTACTGTGTAAAATAATGAGCTCTGTGTAAACACACAGTATCTTTCTAATAGCATATTTTCTCTTACTGATGATGTATTTTGCAAACAAAGGCTTTAAGGATAATAGGTTCTCCAGACTGAGAACGGAAAGCAGGCTTGATGTCTGACTTGAAAGTGGCTATGATAAAAGGTCAACAGACATCATCAATATCTGATGATTTCTCATCAGTGCCTCACAAGGCAATTTCAATCCAACAAATATATTGACAGCGTACTCCGTAGTGAGTCAAACCTAATTCAGGTTATTATCAGTTTCTGTTCATATACTCTAATAAACAAATTCCAAAATGGCCCTATTGTGGAGATGCCTGGTCTAGACAGAGGAAGGAACAGTCATGGTAACTAAATCTGACTTCCCACACCAAAATAGGGAAAACAATATAGGCTCTTCCATTTTTAAAGGGTCCTACAGAGCAAATTTGGTTGACTGCCAAAATGCAGGATTATATTATGCTAGTTGGCCAAAAAGTAAAAGATTTTGTTTTGGATTTTTGGTTTCATGTGTTCTTTTGGATGTTTGGAAATTACTCACGATGACTGCTTGTGAAAAAAAAAAAACAAAACTGAAGTTTCTTTCTTCTTAAAGATTTTGCCATGTTCTATATTTTTAAGACAAACTCCATTAAAACATCAGCAAAAATCTTGCTGTTTCCCTTGAAAAAACATAAAGAGCTAATGAGCAGTTTCTCTTGTGTGCTCAAGGAGCTTAAAACAAGAATGAGTTTCACAAATGGAAAGGAGAGTGAATGAGAAGAAAGGAACAAAAGTGAAATCCAAGAAAGCCTACTCACCCATCTCATGTCAAGTTCTCATTAAGTGAACAATTCATGAAAAAAAATTGCCATCTTACATATTTTAAAGTGTTTACAGTGAAAATGAATGTCTCTGACATAGGAGTCTATCCTCTGAATAACAAGCGATAGCTTGGAAAACATGTGAATGGCCAATAAAATTCTGGGTATGATGTTCTAATTTTTTAAACAAATCATAAAAGAAATCAATAATGTTTTTTCTTGCTTTAACATTAATCCAAGGCCTTTGGAAGCTCCAAATATAGGGCAAATAAACAAATTGAATGTAACAAAAATACATTATTTTTCATTGTTTCCAAGAAATTTTCTTGAATTTCACACTCTCACACTATACTACACAGGACAACATTTGATTGAGTGGAGTTATAATATTGGAAATGATCATTAACCCAAATCTTAGCCACTGATCAATAAGCCAGATGTGGAATTGTCTCAGTGTGAGATGTCAGAGAAGACTATCACATGCTCAAATTTTTTAAATATCTGTTGATAACCAATCCTGTGCAAGCCTTTGACTTACATATAAAGTATTTAAAGATCAAAGCTCTATATAAAGTGTTTAGAAATCGAAAAGAGAAGTTTTGACCTTGAGGAGTTTACAATTTAATGTGAGGGGTGTGCATAACCATTAGGAAAACCATACACTCTGAGACAGAAACAGTTATTACCAGTCCTAGAAGAGGACTTCAAGAGAAGATCTTGAGGGGATTGGTTACAGGAATTGGGATAAAATTGGCCCAATGTGGAGGAAACAGAGGCAAAATCTGCATCCCTGGAATGGAACCAGCTTTCAGAGACTCCACATAAATAGACAGCGAACATAATAGATGGCAAGTGTGGGCAGTAGTAGAATGGACAGACACAATAATAGTGTGTGTCATGAGCTGAGACATCAAAAAATCTGTTCAAAGATTACATGGAGAAAAGGAAGAGAATTTGTCTGATTTCAGTACCCTTCATACCCTTCATTGGAAACCATTGCCAGAAACAGGTAGACAAGAAGTCCCCAGTATCCTGTCTCCCAGAGACTTCATGCCCTGAGGACAGAGGTGAGAATAGGAAATACAAAAAGTAGGAAGCAGCTGTTCCCACTTGTAGAATCTGAAAGAGCGTCAAGAGGAAGGTTTTTTTTTTTTAACTGAGACTTGATTCAGAGTTTCAGACAGGTAATAATTTTGAGAAGAACGTGCAAGTGCCCATAAAAATCAGGTGTGTCAGAAATATATTGTGAGAACAGAGGGTCCGTTGCTGCACAGACACATCAGCTGGGGAGCTGGAAGCCAAGGACGCTGCGAGACTTGCAGGGTACACGGAGCTGTCAGGTGCGGGGGCGGCCGTGCGGTTGGGAGATTTACTGTTACAAACAAAGTAGTAAATTGATTGAGCAAATAACTGTGTGTGTGTGTGTGTGTGCGGACATGTGCCTGTGGAGAAGGAGAAGGAGAAACAGATACAGAGGAAAAAGGGAGCAGGTTTCTCACCATCAGAGAAGGATTTACAAACACAGAGAAGAGAAAGAATCTTCAGAAGAGTTTAAATAAGAGATATTAGGGGGCACCTGGGTGGCTCAGTCAGTTAAGCATCCAACTCTTGATTTTGGCTCAGGTCGTGATGTCAGGGTGCTGGGATCAAGCCCATGTCCAGTTCCGCAATGGGTGTGGAGCCTGCTTAAGATTCTCTCTCTCCCTCTGCTTCTCCCCCCACCATGCGCACTTGCTCTTTTTCTCTCTCTCTCTCAAAACAAAAAATAAATAAGAGATATTAGTATGAACTCTTTTTTTTTTTTACAATGCTCAGATACATAAAGAGTATACAGAGATGTGTATGTACAAGGGTAGGAATATACATACATGTATTTCCTAGTTCTGTTTTCTGAGAGGTACTTGAAGCAACGTCATCCCAAAAGCTATGAACACGTTAAGTACCCAGATCTTGGTTTCTGAATACCATCCTTCACTAAAAAGAAATCAGAGTGTTTTGGGAAAATGGCTGATTCCAAGGCTGGGGTGAGGCAAAAACAAGCCTGAGACATCTTACTGTGCCAAATCGTAAGAAAATGCAAAAAGACATGAATTAGCTTGAAAGGACCAAATCTATGACAATTTCCATCAAAGTAAATAACAAGAGTAATGGATGACTAACTCATTGAGTAAAATAGGAATTTGTAAGTCCACATATAATAAACTAAAAAATATAAAACAAAAAGTCCATATAATCTAAACAAATGATAAATAAATGAATAAATGAATAAAAAGGAAAAGTTCTCTCTTACAATGGAATGACCACTAACAAATGAAGACAATTAGAGTATCACCCATTTGACAACCATTATAGACTGGTGGCTAATTCCAGAGAAAGTCATCAATGGATGCTAAGGCTGGTCAGTGGTTTAATAAGTAACAAGAAAGTAATGTAATAGCAGAATTTCTCCTAAGAGAAAACAAAACAAAACAAAATTTAAAGGGGAAAATAGAGATGCCTGGTATACCCTGACTTGACCAGGTGATGAAATTAACATCACCAGTGGTAGGACAACTCTATTTATATGCCTACATTATCATGAATTGAGAAGAGCACAGCATCATTTCTGGGTTATTACTTTCCAGAATGCATGGCCTGAGCATGGTTAGGAGAAAGCATTATTTGGACTCATGTTGAGATTATCAAAGTCCTAAGAGACAAGGAAACATTGAGGAATTGTTCAGTCTGAACAAAATTGAAAGGACATGACCACTAAATGAAACATAGGTTTCTGGATCACAAAGGGAAAAGCAGCATTGTTGGAAACATCGGTGGAATTTAAATGCTGTCTGTGAATTGGGTCTGTGTATTGTGTCATTGTTGATTTCCTGATTTGGAGGTCAGTGTGGGGGTACTATAAGAGAGTGTCCTTGTTTTGGAGAGGTAGACACTGGAATATTTAGGGGTAATGGGGCATCACAATTGCAACTTGCTCTCCAATGGTTAGACAAATGACAATGGGTATATACATATAGCAAGGAAGGCCGATAGATCACAGACTGAATCTGGGAAAATAGGATGAGGGAGTTCTTTGTACTATTCTTGCAATGTTTCTATAGGTTTGAAATAACTTGAAATAACTTCAAAAGAAACATGACTTTATATTTTGTGATTCAATTTCATTTCTATGTTGAGCCACATTTTGCTGAAATGACAGAAAATAAATCACAGTAAATTCTAGGTTTTTCCTTCTCCAGGATGTGTGTAACTGGTGAGGAAGGATGGGAAGGCAAATATGGTGCCAGGGCCATGGAGGAGTCTGACTCCTAGTCTGAGTCATCTCACCAGGCTTGTCTGGACTGAGGAGTCCTTCACCCCACCTGGCTCTCTCGGCTGCTTCCACAGTTGCTACCTCTGGAGGTCTGCCCTTATTGTCTACACATGCCATTCATGTCCTGTGGTTGCCCTTCCCTCTCTTCACTAGTGGACAAGAATATCTTTTCTACTTCCGAGCTGTGCCAAGTGACCTCTGTGAGACTAGGCCTTACTTGACCCTTCCCTCTTCAGCGTCTACTCTTGTCACTTCCCACACATATCTGCTCATGTCATCTTCGGTCACCCAGCCCTGGTTCCAGGGAAATAATTTTTTCTGAGGGGAGAGAGAAGGTTCAGCCTGGACTCTACGTGTACTTCTGAGGAAGTAACTGTAGTAAAACTCTTTAATGGATTCAGATTTGGGGAGAGACATTTTCTCTTCTATTTTCAGCACTGAATTATTTTTCATTCATTATGGTAAACACAAAGTCAAGTATCTACTTGTGTAAGGCAGGAGAGTGAAGGATGTAAGTGGAGAACTTTAGGTTAGTTAATATGTTGGAATTGGACTTAACCAGGTGATAATAATTCTAGGAGCTCACTTTGAGAACCACTGGCCTAACCTAACATTTTCCAGAAATCAATTTTCTGGGTTTATTGGTAAATTACAGGAAGTTCATGGTTTTGGAGATTGACTAGATCCAGGCCTTAACTCCTGGCATTGCTTCTTTCCAGCTATGTTAACCTAATCAAGTCACCTTCCAATAATCTCTTACTTTTACCAAATTTACCAAAATGTAGTTACATAATATAGTACTATTTTCCTAAGGAATTGAATGTCAATGTTGTAATGGATGGAATGTTTGTGTCCCCCAAAATGTATTTGTTGAAATTCTGCCCCCCACTGTGATTTTATTAGGAGATGGGGCCTGTGAGAGGTAATTAGGGTGGAGCCCTTGTGAATAAAATTAGTGACTTTATAAAAAGACACGAGAGAGCTTGCTTCCCCTGTCTCTGCTCTTTCCATCCCATGAGGATACAATGAGAAGTCAGCAGTCTGAAACCTGGAAGAGGATTCTCACCAGAAGCCAACCATGCTGGCACTCTAATCTCATTCTTCCAGACTTTACAACTGTGAGAAATACATTTCTCTTGTTGATATAAGCCACCCAGTCGATGGCACTTTGTTAAAACAGTCTGAATAAACTAGGTCAAATGCCATGTTGAATAAATGAACTGAAGGGTTTTATTTTTCATAGTTTCATCATAACAATGTAGTGTGCTTACTTCATGATTTTTCATGATTAGAAAAATAATAAAAGAAATCTCTAACTTACTCTTATATAGATTGAAGCCATAAATGAAACGTTTATTGGGGGGAAGGTCCATTGCTTCAGGGGACGATGAACTGTGTGAAGGCTGTGAGGAGCAGAGGGGCCGTCTGTTCAGGTACCTGGGTAGAGTGCCCTGCACAACATCCACATCATTTTCAAATGCAGACATACTGAAACCCAGCCTCAAACCACACCGCTGAGCTGTGGGTACTAGACACACCTCACAGCAGTCAGCATATTTCCCTTCAAGGGAAGGGTCTTGTGAGTCACAAGTCTAGCTAGAGCTTCCTTCCTGAAAAAGCAAGAGACTGCAGAAAAAAAATCAATCCAATGAAATAGCCAATTTTAATAAAACCTCTAGAGTATTATGATATATGCCTCAGTGCATCAGTCAGTTCAGGGTTCTCCAAAGAAATAGAACCAATTAAGGGCACCTGGTGGCTCAATCAGTTAAGCTTCTGCCTTTGGCTCAGGTCATGATCCCAGGGCCCTGGGGTCAAGCCCAGCATCAGTGGGGAGCTTGCTTCTCCCTTTCCCCCTGCCCCTCCTGTCCTCACTTGTGCATGCTCTCTGTCTCTCTCAAATAAATAAAATCTTAAAAAAAATAGAACCAATTATACATTTATTATATAGAGATAGAGTCAGAGAGACAGAGATGGAGATATAGGGAAAAGGGGACACAGACAGACAGAGGGATTTAGTTTAAGGAATTCACTTATGTGATTGTGAGGACTGTTAAGTCAAAATCTAAGGCAGGCAAGTAGGCTGAGAACTCAGGCAAGAGTCCTATGTCACAATCTTAAGGCAAAATTCATTCTTCCCTAGGAAACCTAAATTTCTGCTCTTAAGAACTGATTGGAGAAGCCCATCCACATTCCCAATGGTGATCTCCTTTCCTAAAGGCAGCTGACTATAAATGTTAATCATTATCTGCAAAATACCTTTATAGCGACATCCAGACTAGTGTTTGAACAAAAAACTGGGCATCATAGTATAGCCAAGTTGACACATAAAGTGAATCATCACACTTGGTATCTTTTAAAATTTTTTGAATTCTCAAAAAACTATTTTTGAAAAAAGCATGTGAAAACACGAAGTTGGTGATACAGAAAATTACTATCCTATGTTTGCACTTCAGAAGCATACAACACATGTACATGCCAGACTCTAAAACATATCGAAATTATGCTCAGAAGTTTATGAATTGTTGATAAAACCTGTTCGAATACATGTATGACTGAGGTTTACCCAATTCTGAACTCTGATCCTAGAAGACTAAAAGGGAGGAGGCAATATTTTAAAAAGTAAGTTAGTTTGGAAAATGATGAGAGGTAACAAAGGAGATAGCAAGAGAGATGAAAAAGAAGGAAAAGATAAAACAGAGGCTTAAAAACAAAGGGAAAGGACTTTTATTTAAACTTGTACAAATAATGGCTCCGGCTATATTTGAAACAATTGGCCAGGGTGACATAGCTAATTAGAGAGAATTCCACTACAGTATCATGGACAATTAGAATGTGTCCAGACCCACTGTTTAAAAAGATACCAACTTCATAGGCAATAATGGAAATAGACCTCATTTGGAGTGCCTGGGTGGCATAGTCGGTTAGGTTTCAGCTCAGGTTGTGCTCTCCAGGTTGTGGGATCAAGCCCCGTGTCAGGTTCCGCACACTCAGCCCAGAGTCTGCTTGGATTTCTCTCTCTCCCTCTGCTTCTGCTGCTCCCCTCCACATGCTCTTTCTCTCTCTAAAATAAATAAACAAATCTTAAGAAAAAGAAAGAAGAAAGAAAGAAGAAAGAAAGAAAGAAAGAAAGAAAGAAAGAAAGAAAGAAAGAAAGAAAGAAAGAAACCTAATTTAAAAAAAATCACAGGGAACAGCATAATCTAAAAGATCCTATGTACAGAACAATAAGGGATCTAAACAAAACATAAATTCAAGGCACCAATACAAGTCTTTTCACCTTGCAAACCTGCCTCTCTTCTCTCAGCCCTTGTTCTTCCTCTAACCCTGTTTATCTCCTTTATACATGACTTACACTTAATGAAGTTGGAAAGAAATCATGCAATGAGCATTTGAGGGGGAAAAGGCGGGAAGGTTCAGATTAATTCACCATGAAGATCAGCCACTTTTTGTCCACAGCCTTATCACTTTCCATTCTTGCATATGGAAAAACATCTTCAGTATGTTTTCCACAAATTAATTGGTTTGGCTTAATCCCAGCACAGCACTTGTTCCTTTTAAGTAGGTTAAAGTACTTGAAATTTTAAGCTTTTACAGAATAATTTAAATATTTGACTTGTGGAAATGGCCTTCTTTACAAGTTCATATAATTACATTTTACTAGCAAAAAAAGTGGGGGGAAAAATGTTCCTTGAGTTTTCTCCTCAGAATTTAACTTTAAAAGCCAGGATCTAAAGTAAAAAAAAAAAAAGAAAGAAAGAAAGAAAATCCTTACAAATTGGTAATTATTCAAAGAAAAGTTGCAAATGGAAGAGGAAAATAAAGTATCAGGCATAAATCAAAGCGCAGCTGATGACCTCCATGGTTTGTCTTCCTGATCCGGTGGTTATGTGACAGAGTACAGATGTGACTCAGCCCTTCAGAGTTTAAAATCATGTGTAATTGTTTAATCAATTATTTTCTTATAACATCGGTAGATTGTAATAAAGATAACTCTGTCTTGGATGATAACATTGCTCAAAATATGTTTGTCATCTGATTTACATAATTTCCTTTAGTTTGTCCCTGTAAAATAGGCTGGACAGGTAGACAATATTAACCTAATTTTATAAACAGGACACTAAGATTTAGTAAATTAATCACCTTGACTTAGAAACTTCACAGGTGTCAAGGTGAGACCAAGATTTTGGCTCCTGACTGAAAAATGTTGCTCTTTGCCATACCCTGGGTGCCTTTTGTTTTATGTTGAGCTAATATTCCTGAGGACATTATGCTACAGGATAACCAGACAAAGACAAATGCTATGTGAAGTCTCTGACATGAGGAATCTGAAACAAGACAAAACACAACCATGAAAGCAGAGAGTAAAACTGGTTACCAGGGGGTGGAGAGAATGAGAGAGATGTTTAAGGATACATACTTGCAATCAGTAGGTAATTGTGTCCTGGAGACCTAATGCACAGCCCAGTGATTACAGACAACAAAACTGTATTACAGACATTAAACTTGCTAAGATTAGACTTTAATTTTTCCCAACATTAGATGAAATGACAGTTATGTGATGTAATAGAGGTGTTAGCTAATGCTACACTGGCCATCCTCTTGCAATATAAATGCATCAAATCAATATGTTGTACACCTTAAACTTAGAAAATGTACGTCAAATATATCTCAATATTATTAAAGAATTAGAAAGGGCTCACTATGTGTCAGATGCTCTAAATTTAATGAATTCATATAATTCTCATATCTGTTCCATGAGGGAGATTATATTTTACAGACTGGAGCCCACAGTCACTCAGCTTGCTAATGTCAGAGCTGAGCTTTGCAAAACCTCTAAAGGGAGATCAGGGCTACCCAGTTAGGTGTATAGGCTCATTCTTCTAGCATTTTCTGAAAAAGCATGGAATCAGTAGAAATTGTAGCACAAGCAGAGAGATGTGAGGAGAAGAGACTAACATTGATTGTCCACATTTTTGGACTAGATGTGGGGCTTTACATTTATTCACTTGACTCATTCAGTACTTAGCCCCCCAAAATATTGTACTATTCTATTTATTCATCACAAGTACTCTATAGGACAGGCACTATTCCATTTGACAAATGAGAAAACTGAGACACAGGGCTGGTAAATAATTGGCCTCGTTTCAGAGCCAGGATTGAACACTAGTGAAATCCCACCCCAAAGTTGTAATATTTTCACTTCGGCATTCCTGCCCAACAATCCATTTAACTCGGTTGAGTAAATGCAGATATGATGGTGTCTGGCAATCCTTGGGCTATAAATAACTCACAGATAGCTCTGACCATCGCAGCCAAATTTGAGGTAGGCGTCAAGGCACTTCATAGCACTTTTTGAACAGTCGGCTTTTACTGAGTTTTTTCCCCTGGCCTGGTGTACGACATTAATGCAGATTTTCACCCAATGCTTCTTAGTCTTTCTTATCCAACAGTTATTCCCTTTGCAGTACTTTGGTAGATTTTCTTGTGTGTCTAACGCAGATGAACTTGTGCTGGCCATTTCTCACTTAGCGTCTCTCCCCCTGCCTGGCGAGATCCCCTTGTATAACAGTCAGACCTGTAGCATCCCCTTTGATGCCGGCACCTGTCACTGAAAAGGCCTTCGATAAACGTAGATTGAGTGCATGTAGAGTAATCCGGAAAATGTCAAATTAGTATTACAGTGACTTCGCCAGACTATCGATTCTTCTTGTTAAACTAATATTGATTCTTCTTGTAAAATTTATATTTATCATCAAGGGATCAAGGTTCATGTAAGAAGTAGGTTTTCAATTATTGCACAAAGCAATTAAATATCCAGACCTGTGATGAATCAGGCTTACAAGTGATCTTAAAATGTGAAATATTGGGGTGTTTCCTGATTGCCAGAACTAGAGTATTTCTACTGGGAGTCCACTGTCGCATTTGTTACACCCAGAATAAAATCACTTGCTTAGCTTCCATGTATCATGTATCAAGGAAATCATTTTGATGCAGGAGCCATTCAGTTTCCATGTCTTGCGCCCTTTTCGGTTGTTCACTCAAAGCTCTCTATAGGCATAGATCACCCTAATGACTAAATAAGATGTTATATTGACAGCAAAATAAAACAAGTAAAGCCTGCTGTAAGAAACAAGTAGGTCTGCAACAATGTTTCTTCAATAATATCCTTAAGGTTTCCTTTTCTGTATCTCAACCCTACGCCTCCCTCCACCTCTACCAATAATAAAGCAGGTAAAGACAGAAAAACAAAAGCCCCTCAAAAATATTAATGCTAAATCGTAACACACCTAACAACAAAATATTTTCCTATCTCTAATGAATGAGTGGAGAGATAAGGAAAATTCCCAGTCTGCTAGTGATCAGAGTCTGAGGCTAGCCTAATATAAACTAATGTGTATGTTAAGTCTATAGTAATATAATGATCAGCATGCTTTGCCAACTTTAGAGTCTTGGACTTTTAACTAAAGCAGTTACTGTAAGATGATTTCATTTTTTTTTTTTTTTGACACTAAATTCTCAGGAAATTGAACTACACAAAAAGGATAAATCAATGTATTAAATAAAAATAAAGGGGTAGTTTAAATTTATAAGAATTGTTTTTAAAAATTCTGAGGAGCACCTCGGTGGCTCAGTCATTAAGCGTCTGCCTTTGGCTCGGGTCATGGTCCCAGGGTCCTGGGATCGAGCCCCGCATTGGGCTCCCTGCTCAGCGGGAAGCCTGCTTCTCCCTCTCCTGCTCCCCCTGCTTGTGTTCCCTCTCTTGCTGTGTCTCTCTCTGTCAAATAAATAAATAAAATCTAAATAAATAAATAAATAAATAAATAAATAAATAAATAAATAAATAAATAAATAAATAAATAAATAAAAATTCTGAGTTGTTTAGAGCTAGTGGTTTTGTAGTGGTCAACAAGGATTGTTACGGAAGCTGGATTGGATCGCCAGGCGGAAGAACCAAGCGGCACTCGGAGATCTTGGAGGATAGGAGGTTTATTTAATGCCGCGGGCTCAGAGGAGAGTGGTCTCCAAAGGTCTGAGCCCCGAGCACAAAGGGGGAAGTTTACACACTTCTACTTCCGCATACTTGGCACTTTTGGTGCGTGCACGAAGCGGGGCAAAGAAGGACCTGGAAGAGTCCCGGGGCAGGGGCTGGGACTCTTGCTGGCTCGGTGAGCCATCTTTAAGACACAGATTTCCCTTATCAGGATGAGTACTTAAATTAAACACACACACACACACACACACACACTTCTTAAACCTAAATTCTCTTAAAAGTAATTTGCTTAGGAAGAAAGCAAACTGCGGAGACTGAGAGTCTTGAGCCCAAAGAGGATGAGAGAGGATCAGTGAGGCAAGGAAGGGCTGCAAAGTCCAGCCTTCTCTATCTTCACATGGTGGTGGCAGCAGAAGAAAAGGGTTAGAGTCTAAGAGGCAGTAGCCATCGTTAGTGGAGGTAACTAAATGGTCTTAGTGGGAGAGGGGAAAGGAACAGTAAAAGAATAAATATGTATTTAATGAGTCTACTATGATCAAGACCCCATTTCAGAATGCTTAAAGCACTGCCACCGTAGGGTGCAGAAGAACAGAGGTTGAGTAACACTGATCAACCCCATTCCTTTATTCTATAGATGAAGACCCTTCACCATCCTGGAAAGATAATTCTCCAAAGAGCAAAGCCACTTAGTGGCTTATATTGGCATTAAAACCCAGGTCTCTTGGTCCCCATATTTTACCTACTATACCATAATGTTTCAGAGAATAGTTTTCTTAACGTTCTTACATTGAATGAATTTTGTGAAACTGGATTATTTCAACTTTCTGTTGCTAAATAACTTTTAAATGCTAGTGTGTTTTGTTAGTCATTGTGCTAAACTGATCAGGAGCAAAAAAGGAAAAAAGAAAAGAAAAAACAGAAAACCATGTCATGAAAAATGTAGCTCTTCTAGACAATGCTTACTAACTGGAGATAGCATACTTTACTTTAAAGTACCTGTAGACTTTTTATTGTTAAATTTAGAAGAATCACAAATACAAATCTTTGCCCTTATCTGAAACATTTTCTCGTTGGAGTAAAATTTTCTTGTGATCTTTTTGATCATATATCATCTGTCTCTAGCATTTCCAAGACAGCGCCTTTGCTGTATCAAATGTGACATAATCAGATTTTCACTAATTTGACCAATTTCAGCTTGGTTTTAATGAATAAATACCAGCTTTCTGGGCAAGGAATGATGATTGGAAGAATGAGTATTCCTTGGAGAAGAAATAACCCAAGCAAAGTACCAAGTTATGGATGCGGTGAATTGGAGTGAGGATTCATGGAAGTCTTGGAAGGCTCATACAATGGCCCCAGTGAAAGATGATCTGTAGAGAACAGTGAGAGTTGGGTAGATCAGAGAGATTCAAGAAATTTCTTGTCAAAGCACCTACCTGACTTAGGGATGAACTGGATGTGCGTAGTGAGAGAAAACGGAGAGCTATGGAGCATGACATCAAATTTCTAGCATGGAAAGCTGAGTGGCTAGTGATGCCTTAACTGAAATGTGAAAAGACTAGAAAAAGAAGCAGATTTGGATATTTAGACTATAGTTCTTGAGTGAATCCACATGTGTTTGTTTGGTTCAGCTGAAGTTTTAGATTTAAGGGTCCTTTGCATGTTGATGGTTTTGGTAGGCAGACTTCTAAGATGGCCCCCAATGATTCCTATCTGCTGGAATTCATATGCTGTGTAATCCTTCCCCTTGAGAGTGAACTGAACCAAGGATTTGCTCCTAACCACTATACTATTGCAAAGGTGATAGGATGGCACTTCCATAATTAGGTTAGAAAAAGTTCGACTTCCACTTGGCTAACAGATTTCTTCTCTTACTGGATTTGATGAAGCACTGAGGACAGCCTGCAGCCATTGGCTGGTGAGGAACTGAGGCCTTTTGTCCAACAACTCTTAAAGAACTGAATCCTGCCAGCAACCATGAGTATGAGCTTCAAAGAGGATTCTTCCCTAGGAAGCCTCAGGTGAGACTCCAACCCTGGCTAACACCTTGGTTGCATTCTTACAGGAGACCACAAAGCCAAAGACCCAACTAAACTAGAGCCAGATTTCTGACCCACAAAAATTATGAGATAGTAAATGTGGTGTGCTATTTTAAGCCACTAAGTTCTGAGGTAATTTGTTTCATAGCAATAGATAACTAATACAATGGTAGTTACAATCATGGGGACAAATGAGATTTAAAATAAAAAGAGTTGTCCCAAGACAAATCTTTGAAGGAAATCAAGAATATCTTTGGGCTTCTGCTCTCTCTTCATTACCATTGCTGAGTTTCCAGATTCTCAGTTCTTTTATCTGTCATCTATCCCTTTGTCAAAATGAAAATCAATCTGGCAAATTTATTCCCAGTAAAGTGTTTTTCATCATAATGTGCTAATTGAGAGTGCAGAATATTTGTATTTTAAGAGAGAAATCAAGGAGAACTACTCAAAGGCTAAAATATCTGGCACAGATATTTGTGAGTGAGAACTTGGCCCTACCCACACAGCCCCCTAAGTCATTCCACATGGGTGACTTCTTGCTATTCCTGAGTTTAAATATGAACTTTTATCTGCCCATGGAAATACTTAAATATAATTTTGTTTGATTCCAGTTTTAACATTGTGATTTAAGATTCTCAAGGGTGAGCAGAGTTTAAATTCATATCAAAACAAGGCCTTGAGTGAAGTACTTGCATGAGGTATCTTTTACTTTCCAGATTGATTTGGAAATTCAATGTTGACCCTGCCCAAGTGTTCATAGCAATATCAAGTGGCTTTTGCATTCTATCCAAAGGCAGGATGGCATAAATGAACCAGCAGAGCAAATGCTTTTTTTTTTTTTCTGATAAATTTTATTTGGTTTCCTGAAGTGTTTAATTACAATTCTTAGGTAGAATATCATATAGCATATTTTTTTCATAGTATACATTTGGGGACAGACTTCCCTGGAAATTTTTATTTCTCTGAAAGTAAATCAAAACATATTTCACTACTATGACTCTGTTTAGGGGAATATAAGCCCTAGAAAAGGGTCTGAATTGAAAAAGTGAGGAGAAATATGGTTTCCCCACTAATGCTAGCCCCTTTAGCAATGATACATACCAAGAAATATATGTGATACATATTTGATTATCTGCTAAATGACTATGCAGTAAAAGGAAATCAAAAGGAAAATCCAAATTGCCTAAAGGCATAAGACTTCATGGAGTAATAATTTCTCTACCACAATGTTAAGAATTTGCCACATTTTTATAAAAAAAAATATAAAATATTAGGGCACAAACTCTACAGAATAGTTTATAAAAACATCATTCACAAATCTATGACTTTTCCACCAGAGAGGCCCAAATAGTCATGAGTGGCACAACATTTATGCTTCCATGAATGTACCTACCAAAGAAGCAAAACCCTAACAGCTTTCAGGATTCTCTCTCAGGCCTTCAAAATTTGGATTTTTAGTTACTGGACCACAGAGGTTGTGATTCATAGTCTGAGAAGGGGTTCTAGGCCCGTGTGTTCTAGAATACCTTTTATGTGATTTTGTGCACATCCAAGGTTGAAGGACTACAAGTTCTTAGAATGTTTGAATGCAACTCTTTCTACTCCAGAAAATGCGTCTCAGTACTGAAGAGAGCAAACACCACAGGAGGTGTGAGAGGGTTACACATATGCAGATATTCAAACAACTTCTCTGTGAATTTATTCTGTGACGCTTGAATTTTCTCAACAAATCATGGACCAATGAAAAAGGTTAGAGTGTGGAGAAAGAGTAAAGACGTCATAAGGAAAATGTTGTTGGGGAAAACTATTTTCACTCACCCTAATGGAAGAGTGTCTTTCTCCTCATCTCAAGCCTTTCAAGGGGTAACAGGTTTCAAGAGAACCACTCTGACCGCTTTGAAATGTGTTCTCTGTAGTTGAGCCACACAGACAAATGATATATCATGCCTGAAATAGTTAAGCAGATGGTGGATAGGCTTAACTGCCAGACAATGTAGGGATGCAGAGAGAGTCTAACAACTGCCTTTAGACAGAATCAGCAGACTGCTGCTATGTGACCAGTGAGCTGCTCTCTCAGAGGTGGGCAGGGCAAAAAGGTCAGCTTGGGGTCACCTTGGGTACTATCCCATACAGCTCTTCTAGGGGCAAAAAGACCCCAGCCAAATAAGGCTGGATGTGGTAAGCTGGAAGCTGGCTTGAGTCTTGATGACTCTTCAGAAGAGAGATCAGTGGTTCATCTGCTGATGTCAAGGGAACCAAAGGAGGGCACAGGAACCCCCAAAAGTCCATGAAAGGACACTAGGAAGAGAAGAATCATCTGCTAGACCCAGAAAGCACAGTTGGCCAGGTAATGATGGTACAATTTCAAGTCAAAATTCTCCAACTCCCTCACTTCCATTTCTTATTTCTTATTTCTCCTTTCTGTGAACCTAAAAATCAGCAGCTAGCCAAACGGAGGGAGCTAACAAGTGAGGAGCGAAGGGTGATGTTATGGTTCAGGCTTGGAGAAAGGAAGGAAGGAAAAACCAGGCGTGGCCCCTTTCTACTGCAGACTTCCATATCTAAGGCTGGGAAAGTAAATCAAGTTCACAGCTTTTATTAATATAGGACCAGACATCCTATTTATCAATTTGAGACAATGTTCAACACATCGTCCATTAACTTTTTAATGGAAGACCTATTATATAAGAATGAAAGAAAAGTCATGGTGCCTATATCTATTTTCATCCCTGAAGGAATATCCTCACTGAATACATTTTGAATGGGCAGTGGGAGTAAAAAATAAGGTTGCCTCTTAACTATGTCATATGATATACTTATTGTTAAATTATATTTATTAACTTAACAGAGTGATATGATTACAGAAGAATAAAATGACCATGGAATTTCACCTAGAAATTCATACAGATATTCATATAGATAAGTATTCGGGATGACTTGTTAAAAAAAATAATGTCTGGATTGAAGACCATTTATGGAGCATTTTAATTTTCTATCCACTGAGACAGAACACTTTTTAATTTTCACCTATAATTTGTACTTACAGCCATCTCAATGCCTGTGGCTAATGAATCTGTAGTTGTTCGATAGAATTTACCCTGTGGTACTTAGATTATTTATTTAGTGTTCGTATATTTTCTTGAACTGGAAAGAATTTTAAGATGACTTTATAAGAGACTTTTATAATAAAACAGTAAAATCAAAATAGAAATGTGGGTTCAGTCCAGGGAAATATAAAGAGAAATTCAACCTGATAGAAAAGAAAAGCTCTGTGTATGTATATATATATATATATAGAGAGAGAGAGAGAGAGAGAGAGAGAGAGCCCATAACCACATACAGATGGTTAAGAGGCAAACCATTTATATTTCTTGTTCAGCTTCCTGGAGACCAAGGCCCAAGAAAAACTCACTGTATAATCTTCATTATCAGAAGTGTCATACCATACCTTCATGAATACTATGTTTTCCTAAGACTACTCTCAAAAAAAAAAAAAAATTCTCATTAAGTAGTCTCGTTAAGTGAGATCTATAAGTAATAAGTAAGAGATACCAATAGAAGTGACATAGAGACAAAGGCACCGGTAGCCCAGCTTTTTACCAAATCTCTGGCATCAAAATTTGCATTGTTCTTAGATAATGAATGAAAAAAAAAATATTGGTATATGTATTAGATTCCGGGGGCTGCTGTAACAAATGACCACCATCCTGATGACCAAAAATAACAAAAATGTATTCTCTCACACATCTGGAGACCAGAAGGCCAAAATCAGTTTCACTGAGCTGAAATCAGGTGTTCTTGGGGTCCTCCATCTTCCAAAAGATCTAGGGGAGAATCCATTCCTTGCTTCTTCCAGCTTTTGGTGAATGCCCATATTCCTCAGCTTGTGGCCACATCACTCTGCCTTCATTGTCACACTGCATTATTCTCTTCTGTGTAAAATCTCTATCTGCCTCCCTCTTACAAAGATACATGTGATTTAGGGCCCACCTTGATAACCTAAAATAATCTCCCAATCTCTATACCCTTAATTTAATCACATCTACAAAGACCTTTTTTTTCCTAATGTAAAGTAACATGCACAGGTCCCAGTGACTGTTTTGGGGGATCATTTTTGAGTCTACTACAACACATAAACAACAATAGATACATTACATAACATGCGGAATAAGATTTTGTATACACTCCTATACTTTGGATAAGAAACTGGCATTCAAAATCCAGAAATCATGTTGGATTTCAATAACATCTTCATTAATGTAATTAATTCTCACATCATTGCTAAAAGTAGAATTTTTAGGTCTCAGCAGTGAAAATAAAGTAGATTTCTGGAAGCGAAAAGATACTGGTGAAATGGTCTGTGTAAATGTGGGACCAGGTTATTATAAAATTCCATTACTCACAAATGCCTCTACTAAGAGTTCTACGTAAGGAAGGTAAATTTATTGCTATCCCTTTAGGATAGTAAAATCCAAAATAGCTCAATGTGGGCCTTAGCTCACCACAGAATTTTAATGCTAGACAGGATCTCAGCCCATCATCCTTACTTTTGAGATAAGGAAAGTGAGACTCAGCCAAATGCCTGCTCTTAGTTCCCAGAGCTCATAAGTGGCAGGGATCAGGACTAATACTTCCTCACTCCTGGTCCATGCTCTTTCCTTTGAGCTATGCAACTCTCTTTTCTGTTTGGTCATTTGCTGAAATAAAAGCTGGTTTTTACCATTCTTCTATGCAGGTGTCTTTGATCCTTAAAATTAAAGCACATTAATTCGAATTTAAGTCTTTATTTCTAGATTGAATAACATAAATACTCCTGTTGACCCCCTAGAAACAAAAGTCTGATCTGTAAAAGAGGGAATTTAGGAGGGCGGCCCTTAATAGTCAACCACTATTAGGTTAATTCAAAGGAGTTGGTTTAGTTAAGATTCAGCATAAACGAAAGGAGACAAAACCTGCAAATGCACTCAGTCCAGAAACATCTACAAGAAGCAGTGAGCAGGACTTAATCTGTAACAGCTGGGGAGGCTTCTATTTACAAATTAATTTAAGATGCAGAAATATTCTCTCTCACACCTAGTAAGTTGGTTTGTGCTTTTCTAAAAACTCACTGGCTATATATTATTTCTCATGAAGAGAGGCTTGATAAAAGGGCACAATGTCATGCTGATATCCTTTGTTAATCATTTGCTTTCAAGTTTACCAGGCAAGTTTAGCAAGGAGACAGTTGATTACATGACCTGCTCCTGTGTCTCTAACTGATGCCAGGAAGCTATTTGACAAATCCAGCTTTAAAAACCTGAGTGGGTGAGTGATTTTGAACAGATTTTGTTCCTGTAGTTGTTCATTACATAAAATACAGGCGACATTACAACATGGTCCAGATTTTTTCTCAGAGTATTACATATCGTGTTTAGATAGTTAGAACTCCCCGCTATTGTTTACTCATGTCAATATAAATTACTCTCTTCAAATGAACTCAGGTCACGTAAACTCTGGCTTCCCAGAACCAGAGCATGCTTTATTTTGGAGAGATGTGAATTTCACCTTATTCCTTGAAAATTGAAAAGTCAAATAACAAACAACTTTAGTGTTTGCAATCAATACCTGGTTCAGTAACTCCCTGAGATTGCTTGACTCCAGTGTGAGTTGCAGTGTTGGGAGTATTAAGGACCTGAAATCTTCTTTTGCTATCAACTCCAAAACCAAGATGAGCTGGAGTAGGGAGTTGCCTTTATTACAGGGGTCTGAAGAGGATCTCTGGTTTGTTTTATTTATTTTAAAGCCACAAGCCAATTCAAGGATGATGAATGGTGTCAGTTTGACAGCACCAAAGACTGAAATTCTTCATTTCTTCCAAGGTTTAGCAGGGCAATGACTACTGTTTCTTTTACAGTTTACCAGGTGAAGTGCATTAACCCTTACCTGGATAAGCGGATTCTAAAACTGTGGTATTGGGATCGTGATCTATTCTGACAATCCTTTTCTCCTGATAGCCCTTGTAAGTGTGAGGGTAGAGGTATAAAAAGAGATTCTTTTTACTTTTTAAGAGATTTTTTTTTTTTCAGTTGGAACTGAATAAAGCCTTCTGATTGAATTTATTCAGGTCAGCACAGTGATTGAAGGATAGGGCTGGTATGAATCTGACCCCAACAATGACTGTTCCACAGGCCCAATCTCAGATGGGGTTCAGATTTATTGACCTGAATTTGTCCAGATTGAAAGGAAGTCTCGGGGAAAGTTGACGCTTACATAATCTACCTTTCTACTTTAACAGAAACTTCCTCTGCTCTTTGATTGGCACCAATAGTGGTAATATGCGGGAATGGATATTTCTTGGTTGCTGAGGGACATCTGCGGAACAAGGAGAGAAAAAACTATCTTTCAGCTGGTCATTGCCATCCAGGTAATAATGACTTTTGATTGTTAATATACAATCTGGCTTCAAACGAGAATCATTTTGCCTGATTTGTTTTTCACTTATTCTTTCCCACAAGTAACTAGTTTACAGCATTTAAATATTTTCATTAAAATGATTATAGAAATGCAATGAAAGGATGAAAGACGTTATTTCATTATTTCTTATGCATTCTTTTCTTCAACTTTTTAAACATAATATATATATTTTATTTTTTTAATTTTTTATTGTTATGTTAATCACCATACATTACATCATTAGTTTTTGATATAGTGTTCCATGATTCATTGTTTGCGTATAACACCCAGTGCTCCATGCAGAACGTGCCCTCTTTAATACCCATCACCAGGCTAACCCATCCTCCCACCCTCCTCCCCTCTAGAACCCTCAGTTTGTTTTTCAGAGTCCATCGTCTCTCATGGTTCATCTCCCCCTCCGAGTCCCCCCGCTTCATTCTTCCCTCCTGCTATCTTCTTTTTTTTTTCTTAACATATATTGCATTATTTGTTTCAGAGGTGCAGATCTGTGATTCAACAGTCTTGCACAATTCACAGTGCTCACCAGAGCACATACCCTCTCCAATGTCTATCACCCAGCCACCCCATCCCTCCCACCCCCCCACTCCAGTAACTCTCATTTTGTTTCCTGAGATTAAGAATTCCTCAGCATAATATATATATTTTAAAAGAAGGTTACTAATAGAGACTGAAGCTGAGTCTATATAAATAATACTAAGAAGGTTTGAAGAACAATTATACCAATAAAATTTTGTTGAAATAATGACGCTGATTGAATTCATGGAATAACCACAATATAACGGTTGTTGCTAAAAGCTTTTGACATAATAATGAAAATACAGCTTGTTTCAAGGTATTTATAATCATCCTGCAGAAACAATAATACACTGGAAAAAAAAAAAAAAAAAACGGTTACAATGTGAAACAAACCTGAGTGTTACCATCAAATACTGCATGTCTTATGAAAATTAACCTCCTTTTATAGTGAATCGTTTTTAATACATAATTGTTAAATAAGGTGGCATGGACTTCAAATATTGCTGGAATTCAACTAAAGAAGAAATCAAATGAAGTATAGAGTATGTGAATTGTGAACTAGATTTGGGGAAAAAAGTATATTTTAAAAATAGGATGAAAAAATAATAAATAAATAAGAATAGGATTGGAGGAGGACATTGCCAATTAAAAAAATGCTATCAGATGGTCCAAGCATGGATTATATTGGAACAATGAGGCCTTCTCATTTCTCTAGTGGATGGAACACACTTTGAAATGACTTTAATGAATACCATTTTTCCCTTCATGCAAAACTTTCAAGAAGTGAAAAACTGAGTGATTGTTAAGATAATTTCAACCCATGTCAAAAAATAAAGTGAATTTTAACAAACTAAGTTGGAGGGGGAAAAAGAAAAAGACAAAACACAATTCCTTCTCTTAGAGGATTGAATTTTTGTGTTAAGATTTGCTGCTCACAGCATGACAGATTTTTTTTTAAATCTCTTTCTTGATTTAAAATGATGAAAGCTGAGTGAGAAATTTGCTTGAATTCATTAGACTAATATAACACTTCAGAGTTTACAAGTATAATCACTCACATTACTTATTTTATCCTAGACTGGAGAGAGGATGGCTGGTTCCAGTGTCACTACCATCGAGTGCTGTGACTTTGGCCTTTTATTTGTCTATTTCAAACTTCTTTTGAAGTTTAGTTTTCTTTTCTGTTATATGAAATGATGATAGCCCATCGAGTTGTAAATCCTTTAAAAACATGTGCTTGCTACAGAATCGGCACCCAAGCATTAGTCTCCTACGCAGACTGAGCATGGTCACCATTTAAATGATGGCAAAATCTGGAAAAAGTCCAGTACCTTGTCAAAGGCTTCACAAATGGACGACATAGACATAACAGTAGTCTTCAGATTTACCATCTTGCACTTTTTCTGCTGTGTGGTATAGCTTCGAATAATTTTTCATATGCTCATATTGATGGATGTGAGTCTCTAGATACATTTTTACCTCTATCTAACAAAGTCAACCTCACTTATGTATTTAAGTGGTATGTGTATCACTGTTAGGCCTCTTAAACAATGTATCCATGGGTTATGTGTCTCTGTGCTATTGTTGCTCAAAATCACAGATTAAATTTGGAGCACCTGGGTGGGGGGAAGGGCAATATTTTATATAAAAATAAGAAAACCACATATAAACCATACGTAATAATTCTATTTTTAATATAAAACAAAAAGTGTGCTTGCAGTTTTAGACCATACGTTTATATGTTTATATGATCATATGTTTATGTGAACATGTTTTCTGCTATGCATAATGGGTTGAAAGGAAGGTTTGATGAGCAATGAAATATCATGTTCAAGATCACAAAGGCATTTGTGTTCACAGAAAGTTACATTTTGCAGAATATAGGCTAGAAGTTGGTGTGGTATCTAACCCTCTCTTTATACTGTAATTTCTATATACTCTTATATCTACTCTTCCCCATTTCTCCTTCTCCATTTTGAATGAAGGAGTACTAAGTATAGCATGACCAAAGGCAACCTAAGGGAGGGGCGTAGAGGGAAGCAAGCCCAATAGGAAAATATGCATAGTGGTTTCCGTACTCTAAGGGACATGATTTTACTTAAGGTAAAATTAAAATTCTTAATTATAGGGGCGCCTGGGTGGCTCAGTTGGTTAAGCGACTGCCTTCGGCTCAGGTCATGATCCTGGAGTCCCTGGATCAAGTCCCGCATCGGGCTCCCTGCTCAGCAGGGAGTCTGCTTCTCCCTCTGATCCTCCCCCATCTCGTGCTCTCTCTCTCTGTCTCATTCTCTCTCTCAAATAAATAAATAAAATCTTTAAAAAAATAAAAAATAAATAAAAATAAAATTCTTAATTATATTAAATATTCTCATATCAGTGGCCTGTGTGTGGGATAAGTAAATTTTAAACTCAATCTTCTATACTGCTCTTCGTGGTGCTGGAGCTGGAGGTCTGTAAACTCATTTCTGCTTTATCTAGCTGGATCCCTGTTGGACTTTGCCAGTAGGGAGTGCTAGAGGGAGGGAGGCTGGAAAGCTAGAGGATGAAAAAAGACTTGCTGCTTTGTCTGCTTCCTGTTCTTGTCCCAGTGGACCCAGCAACACACCTTCTCCCTGCCAGTGACACTCGTTCGGTAAGCACAGTTAATTCCTATTTGCAGTTTTTCCAACATTCCCACTGTCTTGCGTTAAATCACTGATTTAGGCATTATTTCTTTTAAAATCATTTCCTAGTGCCTTGGTTATTATCACAAACAACAGTGACAGATGTTTGCTTGCTTTTATTTTTTTTTTCTCCAACTTGATCTCTGCCAGAAATCTCCAGATAAATCATACTATCTCTCATCTCTCCCCCAAGAATTCTAGATGGGTTGGGTAATCTCCTTTTGTGATTACTGGAAAGAGAATATTCAAATAATTAAAATAAAATTTGTCTCAACACTACAAGCCATGAGACCATGAGGTCTTATTTCAAACCCTGTTTCAATGTGTCCATATAAAATATTACTGAATGAAGTAATTAATTTGAGCTTGCAATTAAAAAAATTCTCTTGAGGGTTTCTATGGGATTAGAAACTATTTTTTTCATTTCCTTCACAGATGCAGCATAAAATGTACCAGAAAACTAAACCACTATACTTCTCACATCTGTTTTTCCTACTTTATATATCAAAAGTCTTCATTTTTTTCTTTTTCTTTTTTTTTTTCTCTTCTCTGTGTAATGCTCAAAAGGGCCTTGTGAAGCAAGTATTCTCAGTTTCCGACCATTTCATAGGAAATAAATACCCACAAGATGATTTTTAAAATATTTTTAAAGCTTTCATTTTGAAGATTTTTAATCTTCCAGAAAACTAGAAAGAGTTATATAATAATTTCTTATATACCCAATGTGATGGTTAATGTTATGTGTCTACTTGGCTGGGCCACAGTGCCCAGATATTTAGCCAATGTTATTTTGGATGTTTCTGAGAAGGTGTTTTTAGATGAGATTAACATTTAAATCGGTGGACTTTGAGTAAAGCAGATTGCCCTTTAAAATGTGGATGAGCCTCATCTAACCAGTTGAAGACCTAAATAGAACAAAAGACTGATCTCTTCTGAGCAGGAGGGAATTCTGCCGGCAGACAGTCCTCCCACTTCAACTCCAACAGTGGCTTTTCTCTGGTTTTCAGCCTGCTGACTCACCCTACGGATTTGGGACTTGCCAGCCTTCATAATCATGGAAACAAATTCCTTATTAACTATATATAATTTAGAATAACTATACTCACACACACATATATACCACACACACACCACACACACACATCTTATTAGTTCTATTTCTCTGGAGAACCCTAAAAAATACACCCATTATCACCATTAACAATTAGCAGTTTCTATATTTTCTTAATCTATTTTGTTTGTAATTATTTAAAGTAGATTCAGACATCATGACATTTTGTCCCTAAATTGTTCAGTACATTACCTCAGTAATCTCTGAAAGTAATATTTTCCCAAGAGAATGTCATTATCACACTTAACAAACTTAATAATTCTTTATATCAGTTAATACTTACTCCATCTTGAAATTCTCCCAATGGTCTAAAAAATATCTTGTTCAATCAAGAAGCCAATTAAAAACCAAACATTGTGTTGGGGTATGATGAGACATAATACTTTATAGGTGATAGTGTGTAGTTCATAATAAGAAGCACATAATGTCTGCATTATTAGTGGTGCTAACTTTAAACTCTGGTTCAAGAGAATAACAGCCTGATCTCTCCTGTGTAAAGTTACATCTTTTGCTTTCTGTTACCTGTAGGTAATCTTTGTGACTATATTTTGACACCCCATGAAGATCTGTAGCCATCTTTCATCTAGTGATTTTATCATCCATTAATGATCCTTACCTGAATCAAGTATTTTATTAGAGGTTGCAAAAAAATGTTAGCAGAACATCCAGTGATAATTTATTGTAGGATTACAGGAAAGCCCGTTCTATCTTCCATCTCCTAATTTGTTCAACTCTGAAGACTCCAGCATAGGATTTTTGGTTGTCATGGTTGCACTCAGTAAAATCAAGTAAAAGAGAATTGCTCTGGATGGAAGAGAGCCTACTTTATGGTCTGGTTTGCATAAGATGAGGAGAGTCTAAAAGACTAGTAATGCAAATATGGATCTTTGGAAGTCCCAACCCCCATATCACTTTAAAAAATTAGTTGGGATATATTATATGAAATTTTCTGTTAGAATGAGGAACAGATAATAGATGAATTTTATGCTCGGCAGTGCAAACCAAGGAGTTATTAACTTGGAATTTTTCCCCCAGATTTACTGAAGTATAATCGACAAATAATAGAATTTTTTTATAAAGACCTAATCAAATGACATTTAGTATATGCAACCTGCTCATTTAACACTATGTTTACCTATTGCTGTGTATTTTTATATGGTTTTTGGCAATTCTTAACCTTTTTTCTTCCCAGTTTTTTCTCATACTCACTTTGAATCACAGGTTCTAGAACTCTGAGTCTCACCTCTTCGGTATTCGATTTTCACCTTTTTCCTACCACTGTATAGCTTCTGCATATATCAGTTTTCCTTCAGCTTTACTAAGTCTGTGGCAAAGGAACACCCACTGAGGATAAATGGAAAAGATATTAAATTTAAGGGCTATGGGAATTTAGAAATTAACATTCTGATAGGAACAAGAAGATGCTGAGACAATCCTGGAAAAAAGCCAGTTCTCCCTAAGTTTGTGGTCTGTTCTAGTAAATTGTAGACATTTAATTAAGATCCCAATAGACTTTGAACTCAGAATACTTATTCAAACTCATTGTGAACCCTTTGAGGTTGACTTATTGCTAATATTTTTCCATTTTAGGGTGAGATTTCCCACTGACACTAACCAACACAACCTTAATGTGGATAAGTGGAATAGGAAGTTCAAGATCACTGAACTCTTGTAAAATGGCCTATTTATTGTTTTTACTTAATTCCTCAGACATGCTTTGTGGCTTTTTTTATTATTACTATTAGATTTTTAAGTTCTCTTTTCTATCCAGTGGCCCTAATCTTCCTAGGAAAATCTTGAACAACAGGGACAGCTGTTAAAAGAATGAGCTCACTAATTAGTTTCACATTGGAACGATAAATAGTGTAACAAGTAACTTACCTTATTGTTTATTTCTTAAGGGATAGTGTAGAAAATGTCCACTCATGACTTAATTGCAATAAAATAAATAGGGTTCGATCTGTATGCTTTGGTTGACAAATTTTCCAAGCGTAGAACAGTGCCAAATTAAAATAAGAACCTGTCTTCACAAGCTTGGTTGTTATTTATCTATCTAGTTATTCATCTTTTTCGTCTGAGAAAAATTCAGTGGTGAACAAATTATTCTCTTAAATCCAGGTGACATGCAACAGTCCGCTCCTTAAAGTATTCCAGCATTTGGTCTGCATGCCATTTTATCCTGGAAGTAATATATGAAACAGTATCTACTGAGACATGATAGGTTTCTGTAGATTCTAAATAAGGATCTGTACACTGAATCTAATTGTTCTATTTCAGTAATGGAGTTTACTCATTTTCCCTATTTTAAAAGTGACATGTTGCTTTCTTTAAATGTAGATGTCATTTTTTTCTTTGCATCTCAATTTTTCCTTTTCCTTCCTTCACTGAAGAACTTACTGGTCTGTTATGAACTGAATGTTGGTGTCCTCTCAAAATTCGTATATGGAAACCCTACCCTCCCGACACACACACACCCAGTATGATGGTAGTAGGACATAGGGCCTTTGGAAGGTAATTAGGATTAGATGAGATCTAATGAGTGGGATTAGTGTCCTTATAGGAGTTAACCAGAGAGCTTACCCCTCTCTGCTCTCTGCTCTGTGAAGATACAGCAAGAAGACAGCAGTCTACACCAGGAAGTAGGTTCTCACCAGACACTGGATTTTCAGGCACCGTAATCTTGGACTTCTGAGCCTCCAGATGAGAAAAAAAACAGATGTTATTTAATCCAGCCAGTCAAGGATAATTTGTTAGAACAGCCAGAACTAAAATTGTCTAAACTAAATAATCACACATCATACAAAAATAAAACTGTGTTTGAAAAATAATGCTGGTCACCTCCAATATTGCATATAAAACCACTCCACTTCATTTTACATTTTTACTTCTTACTCAAAAGATAGAGTGTTCTGCAATTCACAAATACGTCTTCTTTTTGGACAAACTTAAAATTGAATGCCTATTGGAGTTATTATGTGGTTCAACACAACTTTGCTTCTCATTTTTGCCTGGCACCAAAGTGGAGACAAACCCACAGCCAGTTCCTGGAGGGGACGAAACATGCCAACATTCATTTCTCTATGACCAGCACAAGCTACCTGGCATCCAACCCGGAAATCCTCAAGAACACCCAACTTTTTAGGCCTGCCTTCCTATGTTATGTCACTTCAATCAGAAAAAATTGAGGAAGAAAGTGAGATTAAGGGAAGCAGTAAGGAAGGGAGTGGTTGGGGAAAAAAGGAAAAAGACAATAGGTAGGAAGCATTTATAGTGGATTTCTGATTTTCTTTGCAATGTTCTCTAATGAAGTTCTGGAACAAAAGACCATTGTAACATGATGTACAATTGGTAAACTAGGCAAAAATAAGGAGTTTTACAGAGGGCATTATTAAAGTCCTCAAGCCAAATAAATAAAAACCAAGTAAAAATAAAATATTTTTATTGAATTTATTATTTTATTAAATGCATTACTAAATTCTAACAAATACTTGAGATACTAATTTCAAGCAGTCAAATAATTTTGACACGTTAACATGAGAAAACGTGTCGTATGTTCAGCCCCACCTGTAACACTTCGCTATAGAATAATTCAGGGGCTTTCCTTTGCTTTAAAATATTTTCCAAAGCAGTTTATCATACTGCCCTGTTTTCCTCCTGTTTCTTACATACAACCACTTTGCAGTTAAAAATAAGTTTTAAAAAGTTGTCTGTGGGGCGCCTGGGTGGCTCAGTTGGTTAAGCGACTGCCTTCGGCTCAGGTCATGATCCCGGGGTCCTGGGATCGAGTCCCGCATCGGGCTCCCTGCTCGGCAGGGGGTCTGCCTCTCCCTCTGACCCTCTTCCCTCTCGTGCTCTCTGTCTCTCATTCTCTCTCTCAAATAAATAAATAAAATCTTTTAAAAAAAAAAGTTGTCTGTGATAGACTCTTGCCTTTCTTTATAAGTAGGTAGATTAGATTAAATATAAACGGTATCCAATAAACCTGCAAATTGCTGAGTCACGCACAAACTCCTGTTGGCGTCTGCCCGTGTCTTTTGGTGATTCTGAAATAAAAAACTATTTCTGATGGGGAACTTTGCTATGTAAGAGAACTACGGGAGAAGATGGGATTAGTGGTAAACCAAAATGAAGATTCCAACTGATACCCCTCAAAGCCTGTTAACTGTATATTGTGTGGCAAAGCGTATTTTCCAAGAATGGCCACAGCAGTATTTCTTGTTCTGCAGAGCATTTTCAGATCCTTGTCATTTCCTCATCAAGAAGTAGAGGCTGGGGGCGCCTGGGTGGCTCAGCCGTTAAGCGTCTGCCTTCGGCTCAGGTCATGATCCCGGGGTCCTGGGATCCAGCCCCGCATCGGGCTCCCTGCTCAGCGGGAGGCCTGCTTCTCCCTCTCCCACTCCCGCTGCTTGTATCTCCTCTCTCGCTGTCAAATAAATAAATAAAATCTTTAAAAAAAAAAAAAAAGAAGAAGAAGTAGAGGCTGTTTTTCCTCCGCTTGACACGGAGTGGGACTTTATGAGTGAAATGTACCTCAAGTGATGCCGTGTGACTTTGAGGCTGGGTGGTCAGCCATGGTGTGGCTTCTGCTTGGCTCCTTTTCAGTCTCTCAGGACAGTCCCCTTTAGAACCTGACCGCTACATGGAGCTTTGTAGGTGTTCAGCTGACAGCTCCCGCTAAAATCCTAGACGGCTGCCACACGGGTTCTAGCTACACATGTGAGTAAGTGACTCCAGCGGCCAGGCTGCTGGCTGCCCCCGCTGGCCCTGAATGGAGCGGAGACAAGCTAGCCTGCTGAGCCTTGGCCAGTGGAAAACCTGTCAGCAAAATCAACGTTGTTTTGTTTGTAAGCCCCTCAGTGTTGTGGGTTTGTTATTGTTATGGACTGGACTGTGTCTCCCCACCCCCACCCCAATCCATAACTTTAAGCTCTCACTCCTAATATGACTATATTTGAAAGTAGGGCCTTTAAGGAAATAATTAAGGTTAAATGAGGTCATACAGGTGGTACTTTAACTCAATGGGACTGGTGTCCTTATAAGAAGAGGGAGAGACACCAGAGCTAGCGTGCGCTCGCTCTCTCTCTCTCTCTCTCTCTCTCCACTGATACACAAAGAAAAGACTGTGTAGACACAGTGAGAAAGTGAACTTCTGTAAGACAGGAGGAAAGGCTTCACAAGAAACTGATGTTGGCACCTTGATCTTGGACATCTAGCCTCCAGAACTGTGGGGAAATGAATTTCTGTTGTCTAAACCACCTTCTCTGTGGTATTTTGTTCTGGCAATCTGAGCAGACTAATACAGATTTGGGTAGTACGAAAAATATCTAAAAATGGGACAGACACAGAATGAAGGAAGGGGCAGAATGAAGGAAGGCTGTTGGAGTTCAAGTATTCTATGGGATGGGATGAGAGAACTCTCCAGCTTTGGACATGCATTATCCTTCAAGAAAAGCGAACAATGACTCTGAAGGCAATTCAGAGGCCATCGGGAATGCCACTCCCACCCCAGGCCCAGGGGGGCAAGGCTGTTTCGTCAATGCTTGCAGAGGGTGAGGCCACCTCCTCAGTGTCTGTGGGCCAGGATGCTGCTGCCCAGGGCGCAGGGGCGAGCCCAGCCGCAGAGCTGAAGGGGTGGGGCTGCCACCTTGGGACTGAGGAGTGACACCTCCACCCGGTGGGCTCAGAGGGCGGAGCCTTGAGCCAAAGAGGATCTTTCTCAAGCTTTAGGACCTAGTAGAATTTTTACCCACTTGGGACTTGTGACTCCTTTTGTATTTCCATTTTCTCCCTTTTGGAATGGAAATGTCTGTCCTCTGCCTGTCCCATCGCTGTGCTTTGGAAGCACATAACTTGTCTAGTTGCACAGGTTCTCAGCTGGTGAGGAATTTTGATTCAGGGAAAATCATACCTCAACTCTCACCCATACCCAATTTATTTATTTTTTTTATTTTTTATTTTTTAAAGATTTTATTTATTTTTTAGAGAGCGAGCGAGAGAGAAACAGCATGAGAGGGGAGAGGGTCAGAGGGAGAAGCAGGCTCCCCGCTGAGCAGGGAGCCTGATGCGGGGCTCAATCCCAGGACCCTGGGATCATGACCTGAGCCGAAGGCAGACGCTCAACCATCTGAGCCACCCAGGCGCCCACCCATACCCAATTTAGATGAGACTTTGGAATGGATGGTGGAATGGCTTATGATGTAGGGAGGGCTTTGGGGATGGGATGAATTTTGCACATGAGAGGGACATGAATTGGGGGGATGAGAGGGTAGAATGTTAATAACTGCACTGTGTTCCTCTCAAATTCACATGTTGAGGCGCTAATTCCCAGTGGGACTGTATTTAGAGATAGGGCATTTACAGAGGTAATTAAGATTAAATGAGGTCATAAGGGTGGGATCTCATCCCAGTATCCAGTATTCTTATCAGAAGGTGTCCTTATAAGAAGAGGAAGAAGAACATGCTCACACTGAGGAAAGGCTCTGTGAGGACACAGAAGAAGCTGAGTGTTAAAATCTTCAACTATAATTGCACATTTGTCTATTCATCCTTTTATTTCTACCAGTTTGGGGTTTCATAATTTGAAGCTCTGTCATTAGCAGCAAACATATTTGGAATTCATGTATTCTCTTGATGAAATGACCCTGTAATCATTATGCAATAGCTTTCTGTTTCCCTGCAAATAGTCAATGTTCTGAGGTTTACTTATCTTGATATTAATATAATCACACCCACATCCTTATGATTAATGTTTACCTTGTTCATTTTTTTCCATCATGTAACTTTTAACATAGCTGTTTTTATGTTTATAGTAAGTTTCTTGTAGGCAACATATAAATGGGTTTGTTTTTTCATCCTAACAATTCTTTTTTTTTTTTTTTAAGATTTTATTTATTTATTTTAGGGAGAGAGAGAGAGAGAGGGAGGGAGGGAGCAAGCAGGGGGAGAAGCAGAGAGGGAGGGGGAAAGAATTTCAAGCAGACTCTGCTGAGCACAGAGCCTGATGCGGGGCTCCATCTTATGACTCTGAGATCATGACCTAAGCTGAAACCAAGAGTCAGATGCTCAACTGACTGAGCCACCCAGGTGCCGCCCCCTGACAACTCTATCTTTAATAAAGATATAAAATATCTTTAAATATAAATATATATATAAATATATATATAAATATAAATATAAAATATAAATCTTATACTACTCACACACATAATATAGATTACTTGCGTATTGTTCTGAATGTTGGCTTTGCAAGTAAGTATAACAAATACAAAGTTAATTGTAAAGTAAATTTATACAAATAAAATCTCACTTATCTGTTGCATAGTATGGAATTCTGAATAAGGTATTTTTGAAGGCAAAAAAGACTCTGACACCAAAATGATCTTCAAGGCACAGATGATCTTGTGTTGATCGATTATTAGCTTTTGGTCAAGTGGATTAGTTTTGACTGATCTGAACTGAGGTGTAGATGCCCAAATAAACTTTCATTTCTGTACAGATGTGGGTCACTGTTTATCACTTATATTAATAGTACCACAGTACAATTGCAGAAGTAATTCTGCCACCCTCTGGTAATTCTACCATGATCATATGCCTTTGAAACTTTGAGTTTTGCGAAAATGAAAAATCAAAGGAAAGGAGAACTGTTTTCTCATAAACTTTGCACTCTGCTTCTCTCCAGAAGTAGGTATTGACTTTGCCACCTTATCAATCTAAGCTTCCATTCTAACACCTAGAATATGAAAATAATATCATTTTCTCCAAAAGAATTTAGAAAGTATGGTCACAAGAGAATAAGTGATATTTCCAAAGATTTCCATTAATTTTGTGTCTCTGAATGCAAATCTTTTCTTTATATTACCTCCCTCTCCTGAAAATTCATCCATATTATAGATAAGACATTCTTCTCTCTTCTCTTTTGCTTAGTAAATTTAACTGAAGAAAAGCAAAATGCTGATATTATCCAGAGACTAGCCAAATTGCCCTTAAAGGAAGATATCTATGAATCACTTGTTGGACTATAAAAGGTGTTGATAAAAATACAAATGATAACAAATTGTTGTAATAAAAACCATTTATTTTAAGAATTCTACCCTATCTTTCAAGTAGGTATTAGCTAGAAAAGAACAGGTAGAAGGAAAATATTGCATGGAAATAACAAAAATTCACTTGCTTTTAATTGAATGGATGTGACTCAAATTTGAACTCCTGTGTTTGCCCTGAAAAACCCCCTTATTTAGTTATTTATTAAAAATGTAGAACTTTAATGGAAGATTTCAGTATACCAAATCATAGGCTAACTCCACAGAGAAAATAAACACCATTTTTCTCAAATCCTGTAAAGGAGAAAATGATAAAATTCTGTTACATTTATCAGAAATTTCTCTGTGATAATTATGAGTCTAGAGAAATCAGACCAACTCTATAAAATCTAGATATGTCTATTAAATAATTATGTATTTTACATTGAATATGTTTTGCTATATAACAATAAAGAAAAAGAAATACTAAAAAGTTGAGAAGTAAAACCTTCACTACTTTAGAAACTTAATCTCATTTCTTATAATCTCTAAAATTAAATAATCTAAACTTTAAAAATGTAGATGGCAAATCACTTACACGTATCTACTTTTTTTTTTTTTTTTTAAGAGAGAGAGAACGAGGGGCGCCTGGGTGGCTCAGTCGTTTGGGCGTCTGCCTTCGGCTCGGGTCATGGTCCCCGCGTCCTGGGATGGAACCCCGCATGGAGCTCTGCATCAGGCTCCATGCTCAGCGGGGAGCCTGCTTCTCCCTCTCCCTCTGCCTGCCTGTCTGCCTACTTGTGATCTCTCTCTCTGTCTCTCTGTCAAATAAGTAAGTAAAATCTTAAAAAAAAAAAAAAAAAAGAGAGAGAGAGAGAGAGAGAGAACAAGCGCAAGCAGGGGAGGGGAGTTGGGAGAGGAAGAGAGAGAATCCTAAGCAGGCTCCATGCTCAGCATGAAGCCCAATGCGGAGCTTGATTTCACAACCCTGAGATCATGACCTGAGCCAAAATCAAGAGTTGGACGCTTAACCAACTGAGCCACCCAGGCGCCCCAACCATATCTACATTTTTTTTTTTAATCAGCATGCATAAAAAGCTGAACCTAAATGTGTAGAAGTAAAGAGCTGAAAAAATGTTAACACTTAGCGATCATTTTAAATGGATCTGGATGAGTTCTTAATTTACATAATCAATTATATAGTTTTTAACACAACTAAGCTGCTACATATTTTTTTAAAGATTTTATTTATCTATTTGAGAGAGAGAGAGAGCACAAGTAAGGGGAGGGGCAGAGGGAGAGCCAAAGGGAGAAGCAAACTCCCTGCTGAGCGTGGATTCCCGACCTGAGCCAAAGGCAGCCACTTAACCCACTGAGACATCCAGGCGCCCCTAAGCTGCTATGTGTTTATTTGAACTTTAAAAAAATAGCATTTTGAAATTTGAAGAGACCTTAGAGATTATCTAGTCTAACTGTATTCCTTTAGAATGGAGAAGATTTAAGTCAAGAAAAGATGAAACACTTACTCCAAATCTCCCTGCTAGTTAGTTTACCAAAGTGGAATTAGAACTCACATCTAATAACAGAATAATAACAGCAGGAAGTTAGAATAGTAAATTACATTACAGTTAGGAAATCACTTCTGAGTAAATATCATTTTATCTAATGCCCTTTCTATCACACCAACTGTTTTTATCCCTCAATTTCGTTTCTACTGTTTATTCTATGTAATTTTATTATTTTTCTTAGGAATAACAAACTATTTCACTTTTCTTTTACCTGAAATAGAACAGCTCATCTTCTTAAAATGAATGCCATTCTTCTATCCTCAGCAAGGTGATTTCTTATATGTCAATTAGTAACATTCAGATTTACTGACCCTGACAAATGAGAAGAGCAAGTTTTTAATTCATATTTTCTACCATTGAAATGCTTCTTGACTAACAAATGATTTCCTATGCTCATTTGGCCTAAGCTGAGATTCAACCATTCATCTATATGAAATCCCTAAATGTGTATAGTTATTTTTTCCCCTTAAGTATTATCAGTTGGGTATGAAATGATCTCTGAAATGTGTTCTAACATACTACAATAGCAGAAAATAGAAGGCTAAACCACTTTATTCTATTTTATGGTGAATTGTTCACTATTCTGCTTTCTTAAGCATTTTCTTCTAAGCTTCTATTATATAAAATGTTGATGGTCATATCTTGAGAGAAAAGAGAGACTTGCAAATAGGATTGAAACTGTAATGACTGTCTCTAATAGGGATTAGAGCTTTTAAGAAAAAGAAATCTTATTTTGAATAACAGACGGAATTTGTTGATACTCAAACCCATCATTTTAACATTTGGGGGAAGTACCAAAGATAGATATGCTGAAAATAGAAAAAATAGCACATTATTAAGAAGCACATTATTAAAATTTTTTATGACATTTGTTTCTAACTATAAGGTGCCACAAATTATATTAGACTGTGCCCCAAAATAGGATCAAACTGCAAATAAATTTGAATTTATGTATATAGACATAAAATGTGGATATAAAGACTCCCTCTACTTGATTTATATTTATGTTTGTCTGTTTATTTACTTCCTCTTCACATTAAAACTGTGATCTTTAAGGTTTCTGTATTTATAAGATAAGCAGAATAATTTAATTCCATATCTCAGGTTTGATTTATTTCACTTCCCTTTTGGGGAAATGGGCTAATTCCCATGGATTATCCAGCATTATATATGGTTTCATTATCTTTGTCTATTCAGATAGTATTCGATTGCCAACTTGATGGTGACTATAAGACACAAGCTAGCAAAAAAAGCATTCTTCATTTTGATACCAAGAAGTCATTAGGATTAACAAGTTAATGTTTATCAAATTACCCTAAACACTCAAGTGCATGTTTTTGCATTAGTACAAAGGATTATCTGGTAAACCAGATTAACAGAAGTGAACAGTATGGTAAAACAAGAATCATCTGCTTTAAGGAGTGAAGTAATTATATATAATTAATGGAAAGGAATAATAATTAGTGAATACATAATACTTACACAATAATCAGTTAACACTTTAAAAATAATTAACTTTCCTAATGACCATTTTCAACAAAATTAATGTATTTTGCATGAGTAGCTGGTGACGAGTAAAATACTAATAGCTCCTCATTACAGCACTGCCAGAGGGGATAGAAAGAATTGGTGAGGGCAAACCTTCATGTTTTTCATTACTCCCCATGATTCTTTTCCTGAAGAATAATAATTCTCCTTCAGAAAATTTAGCACTGGTAGGATTTAAGTGATAAAAAATATACAAATACATTTATATCATATGTATATGTGACTTAATATGTGTATTTATAATTACTGCATTTAAATGCATTTGTTTCAGGGAAAGTACTTTTTAAACTATGATGGCTTGACTTTTCCTATCCTTATATTTAGTCAGCACCAATGTGAGTATGTTTTCCCCTTTAGACCTATTTCAATCTTTCCATTCCACAGGCTCCCATCATTACATGTCTGATCTCCTCTAGGTATCTTGCTTCTGTTTTTAACTCCTACATTTCATTCTATGCATAGTCAGAAATCTATTTTTTCCCCTAAAGCATGGTTTACAACCAGATTCTAGCCCATTCAAAGAATTTCAATGGTTCCCCATTGCCTACAAGATTAAACCCCAATACTAAGGCCCAACACTTACTCTGATCAAAATCCAACCCAGCTTCTTCCCCAAATCCTACTTCACTCTTCTGTTTCTGCTTTTTAAATAGTTCTTGAGTGAATTAAATGGCTACCCTTATTTTCCTAAAGTTAATAATTCAGATAATCAATGGTAAGATGATCAAAATTCAAAGTACTCCAACTTGCCAGCTATTATAATGATCTTTCAAACAAACGATACTGAACTTTCTCATTAAGATTAGGATTCAGGAAAATAATAACCAGTCATCACCAGAAAAAGAACTAAGTCCTGGTCAAGGAAACAATGAAATAAAACTTCCCATTGTGAATACACCTTCTTCCTAGTGCTCTACAGTTATTGCCAACTCTTCTAGGACATAAGTATATGCTGTAGGAATTTACTGTCTTTTTTCCATCCTTGGCTTTTTAACATTTGCCTCAGTATCTAACCAATTGGGCAGCCCAGGGTTTGCCCATCTCAAACACCTACATGCTGCTCTTGGCAAAACATCCGCTGGGAGCCTTTTTGAAACATGACAGCTGAACTACAGGGGGAAAAAAGATAGGCAAGAGACTAACTTAGCCCACAATATTGTTTAAAGGCTAGCAGGGGGCATCACTGTAATGAGAAGGAAATCACATTAAGAAGAGATGGGTTTCCTAAAAAGGCAAAAAAAGACACAAAGACATAGGGAATTCAACATCACGTGGTGTTAGATTCAAAGAAATCTTTAGAGGTTATTTAGTCCAAACACCTTATCTTGGTAACAAGGACCAAAGATAGGGAGTGACTGATATTGTATTCTCTAGTCAGTGAGTGTGATATAATTTAAAAATGAGTGTTCTGATTGATAGCTGGTCCACAATTTTCCCGCTATCTATGCTCTAGATCAGGGGTCTCCAAAGTGGAGTGCACATACCCCAGAAGGTAAATAAACCAAACCATTGTACTGAGTACAGAAAATGTTACCATTTCTGATTATATTTACTTTTTACATTTAAAAGAGAAAAAGAGATAGGTAATTAAGCTTCACAAGATTTTATATATACAGATCGACACTAGTCCCCACATTATGGTGATATACATGTAGATGTACATGTCATGTCACCTACAGTATTCAGCCATCCTGAGAAGAGTGAGGCATCTACAATTAGGAAAAAATGGGGTGCAAGTTCCTTCACTTCCACATTTGCTTCATCTTACTGATACATGTTACAGTCTACATTTATGCTGTACCAGAAAGTGGACTTATAGATTACGTTCCCCAGTTTTAATCAACAAGTGAATTTACACATTGTATTCTCTAGGTTCAACTAAATTCAACCTCCATACAATGGGCAAGTGGCTGCAATTACATTATTGCTAATTCTAATATGACAGCTTCACTAGCCACATTACAAAGTAAAATCAATGAAAGTCTAATCAGATCTGAGAAGATATCAACAAAAATATCAAAATTATCAAGACAATGACAAAAAGTATGAACATATATATACTGTCAGTAATGGGAACTCTTACCCTAAATGTATATTACGCATTGAGATATCGGTTAATGATAGTGATATTTGTATAATAAATAAACAAATAAGTGACTGGTATAACCAAAAATATTTTGAGACCACTGCTTTAGTTAAAGAACCAGATATCAAATAACAATAGATGGGCCAAAAACTGGAGACAACCCATATGTCCATCAACAGAAGAATGGATAAGCAAATTGTGGTATACTGACACAATGGAGTAGTACTCTGCAATAGAAAAGAAGGAATTATGGATATAATCAGCAACATGAATAAATACTCAAAACACTATGCTGAGAGCAAGAAGCTAGACCAAAAAGAATAAAAGAACATACTAAGTGATTTCATTTGTATGAAGTTCAAGTTGAAATTCTATGGTGGCAAAAATTAAGACAGTGTTGCTGTGGGATGGAAACCAAGCAGAATGGGGCATGAGAGGACTTTCTAAGATGATAAAAATGTCCTATGTCTGGCTTGGGGTGTTAGTTACACCCCAGGTGTATGTATGTACCACGTATATACATTTATCAAAATTCAGCAAATGGTACATATGAAGTCTGTATATTTCACTGTGTATAATGTTTGCCTCAAAAAAAAAAAAAAATTCCAAAAACACGTTTAAATGGATAACATCAGGTGGAACATGACCTTTGATCTGAAGCTCCCATGTTCTAGCTCTTATATATGATATGGTAATTTTCATTAACATATCTGTCTCTCCTCCTTATTGGAGCAGATGCTGTGACTTATTTATTCCTGCTTTATCCTGCCACACACAGAATATCACAGCACTGTCTCAAGGTAGGTGTTGTTGAACAGATTAACAAAAGAGATACTCATTTTTTATTTACAAGTTATTTATTATTCTTTTAATTAATGAGCAGTTCTCCACATGAATTCCACGAGGAAGCTTCTCATTGTTCCTGGAACAATGGTAAATAAATTTTTCCAAGTTCCTGAAGGCAGTCTTACCTTTAAATCAGTCAGCTTTGGGCCCCAATGCCAGATGGGCTTCTTACTACTTGTGGGGTCTTAAGTAAACCAGTTAACCTCTCTGGGCCCATTTTCTCATTGATATATATAAATGATGATAATAAGACCCAACACAAAAGGTGTCAAGGGTAGAAGTTAAGTAGAAAAGCACTATCACATATGACACATACAGTATGAGTTAGCTCTATTCCCACATCCTAGAAACAACATGAGTGTGTTTCTCCTGGAGTCATCAAAATAATACAGCCTACTGTTTCTCTCAACCTTTAAACATGTATGCAGATGGCCGGAGAGGTTCAATAATTAACCTCTGTTCCTACATGGTTTCGAGTTGCCAAGCTATCTCTCCCCAGTCCCCTGTTTTTAATTTGGTGTGACAGGCTAAGTGGAAATGGTAAGCTCCACAACTTTTGTGGCTTGTGTGTCAAAACCCTCTTTTAAACCCACTAGAAACTTTCTCCCAGAGCACACCACAACTCTTTTAGGATGTGACAACTGAATTCAACAGCTCCTTGTAGAATTCAGTTTTATGAGCCTGCTGAATTATCCAAGGAGCTTCTTTCCTTCTATTTACTGTTTTACTGCCAACTTCACCCCAAAATGTAGTGTATCAGTTGTTTCCTGCTAACTGCCTCATAAGGTATCTCATTAAAAAAACAAAAACTTGTGGGAGGAAAGCCAGCAGTTTATATTTGTTCTATTCTCTATGAATACCTCATAAAAAAAAAAAAAAAAAAGAATAGGCAATAAAACTGAACTCTACACTTCGAGAAGCTTTCTCTAGATTACAACCCAGGAGCTAGCATTTGAAATTCACAAGCCTCTGACAAGTCCTGGTTTCTGTACTTGAAGCATTTCACAGCTAAGCCTACAGATTGTGGTTATAATAAGCCCTGAAATCTTAACTTTATGAAACAATACCTACCAGCTCCTTCATATATGCAAGACACTCAAATTTAATGTGTGTGATTTCAAGGAAGAAAGGTATGAAACTGGAAACTAGTCTCTTGATAGGACGTTTAGATTTTAGCACTGTAACACAGAACAATTTTTTTCTGAATCCTTCCATTCCCACCACATTTTCTAACTAATTTAAATAAGAAAGCAGCTGATTTAATTAAGTTAGCTAATGTAAATAAGAGAGTACATCTTTACTTAACAGAATGATACTTTTACTGGACATGCTGGGGAGAGATCCATGTAACCTCAGATAACTGCCAAAGCTCACAGTATCCTCCTGAGGAAAGTGGCCAGAACTGGTTCTTTCTTGAATACGATGCTTTCAAAAGTATATTGAGTAAAATCAACCTCAGTGCTTTGGTCACAACTGACTGCAACAATAATCGGTGCACGAGTCAAAGACAACCACATTGGAGCAGGTCAAAAGTGAGGTCAACCATCTCTAAAAAGCTTTGCCCTGAAAGTCTACCCAAGAAACTTGCCCATACTGAAAGATGATAAAACAAGCCAATCAAATCTTCATCTTTAGAAATAACAAATGTTAAATGAAAAGATGTCTCATATTCCTATTTGATCCTTGGTAGTACTGTTATGGTTTCAGTTCTCCAAAGGGGGTAGTATTCTCTTAGAAGAACTTTCAACCCAGTATTTCTATATAAGTTTAATAAGCTCCCTTTGCCAAAAGTAATTCCTATGTGCCTCTTTCCTACAGTATTAAAGAATCTGACTAATATAACAATACCAGAACTGGGAATAATGTATTTATTTTTATGTGTATTAACAGAGTAATACAATAAAACAAAGCCTATCATTGACATCATAGATCATATTTCTTACTTGCAGCTTTCCTAACCACTGGGAACATATTTAAAGGGAATATAATTTGGAGGAACAAAAGGAATTAATTTAGCCAAGCAGTTGACTGTGAAAGTTGTATTATTGAGAGAAGAATACTAATTGCAAATAAATAAGTGGACTAGTTCATTGTACTAAATTCCCATTTTCCTTAGGCTGTGCCTAGGTTAAAAGTATAGCTTCTGTTTTAAAATAAAAGGTTGGCAAATACCAAGTATATAATGAAAATTCTCCCCAGTTTATAACACAAACCAACTCCAATCATCACTGACTTCCCTCCAACAAAAGCAGCTAACCAAAAACAAGGTCAGTGCAAAGGCTACCCAGCCAAAAATTTTAAAAAACACCAAATTATAGCCAAACATACAAAATAAATTCTTAGACTATAGTTTGGATGTTATCAATACCTCACTGGATAGTAATTAGATACAGAGGGGTTTTTATTTTAGCATGGTTAATCATTATTTCTCTCATAATTTTGCCTTCTCAATAATATAAACCCTGGTGCAGTTTGCACAAATTTTGCCTGTTTTCCATAATATATACTCTCCTATTTATAATGCAAATCTAATTATAATCAGTCATAAAAAGGTAAATGATATTTTGCTACTCGTAATTGGTTTTAGTAGCAACAAGGTTATTATCACTCATTTCTGTTAAGGGCATTCTATCTTCATATATGCCAGTTATGAGTGAAACTAAGTATTTTTCCATATTTTAGTCTATTTGTTTTAAGATTTTATTTATTTGAGAGAGAGAGAGAGCACAAGTTCTGATTTAAGCTCTCATTTTTTTGCAATAATTTGAAGGCATTAATGTGCTTCACTACTCCAACCATTATATTCCATCTTCTATATATCTGGTCCTGAAATGCTTTATGACACCTCTTTTTTTCTACTTTTCTTGTATGGTGACCCCCAACCAGACTTCTTTGGTGACTTCCCTCCCCCACTTCTCTAGTGACTTCCCTCTCCATCTCCAATCACTGTCCTACTGTGTCCTCCTTTCTCTTTGATCTTATTTTAACCCTAACCCAAAAATTTTGTGTATTGTTTGTTAGGTTTTGGTTTGGAGAGGTTGAATTGGTTTCACGAGGATGGTCTATTCAAATAGTTAGTTGAAATAATTAGTCTTTGGTGGCAAAGAGGAGCCAAATTTATCAGGAGAGAGCTGAGAAGCAGGCCAGGGTCAAAATCTTGGTTTCTGAAAAGAATATTGAGTTTAAATAGCTATCAGTTTTACTTGAGGTTAACAACATAAATTAAACTATTTGAAGGCACTTGCCTAGAATCTGGCATAGTATTAGATTGTAAATTCAAAAGCACATTTGTAAAAAACTTGGCCTTCTTTTCTCAAAATGGCAGAGCAAATATAGTTTGGGTAGTGAATATAATTATTCTTCATCTACCTACCACTTGTTGTTGGAGGGTAATTTAATTCAATCAGACCCATCCAACGTTTACTAGTGTTCTAAAGTGTTGGTCATCCATGCTAGATATTGTTAAAGATAGAATAATCATTTCAATATTAAAAAAAATGTTCTCTGCACAAAAGGAGACAAAAGAAAGCCTGCAACTTAACCCTAGATACTAAGCATTCCAGTGACTTTGCAAATTTAAATTAAACGATCATTTCATTAAGAAGCACTGGATTTTAAACCTAGGCAATGAAAGTTATTCTAAATACGAATAATACAAGTAGCTCCTTGTAGTTCTTAGTGGGGAGACATACAAAGAGAAATCTAACTTCAAAGTACACAGAGTGCAATGGACGTACCGATGGTACCGATTAGTCCTTGTTCTCCACACAAATCATCTACAGAAGAGGCTATCTTTTGAAACTCGAAGGCCATGAAAGAAGATAAAGCTAAAACTTAAAGAGTTTGCCCCTGAAATTCAGAGTTCAAGATGCATCAGAATTTCATTATTCAAATGCAACCTTTCAGTAACATCAGATGAGATTCGATTTTTGGCTCAGAAGCTCAGGCTATGGTGATGGAAAATCTGGAGGGTCACTCCCAGGTCTGATAACATTGAAATCTGTTATTTGATTTGTTGGTTCATACACATGATTTATGAAACAATCTCTAGGTCAGTAGTTCTAGAATTCATATACCCTTAGAGCAGAAAGGAACCATAAGAAATCACCCGCAAATAAATGACTTAGTGATGGGTGTTTAAAAAAAAGACAACCGGCCCAAAATGGAGTCACTTGTGCTAAGCCTTCACGTCAGCAAAGCAAGACCTAATTGCAGTTTCAGCCTCTCCCAGGAATGTAACCTTTAACCAGTTTAGAATTACTTGATCAGCATAGTGAGGTAATCCACTCAATAGACCTCCTCTGTCCCCCATAGGAAGAAGACTTTGAAACAATCCACTCTTTACTAGAGATTTTCTTTTCCTGACTCGTTCTGTCTATAAAAGCCTTTTGTTTTGTACAGCTCTTCAGAGCTCCTTTCTATCTGCTAGATGGGATGCTGTCCAATTCATGAATCATTGAATAAAACCAATAAGATCTTTAAAATTTAGTTGAATTTTGTCTTTTAACATGGGAAGGTGAATCCTGTGACTAGTTAGGGGAGAGAGAGCATTAAAACCAGTTTTTCTGCCTCTTGGAGCAGTGATTTATTCCACTAACGCAAATACAGAGGAAAAAAAGCTTCTGTCCACTTGATAGTTTCATTTTCCTTCTATCTTTTGGTCCTTACACTCTGACCCTGCTTTCCATAAATCTCTAGGCTCTGCTGAGGTGTGATTTTTCAACATTTTCTGCTGTAATTGCTATTTATTTAAGCAAAAGAATAATTCTAATTGGCTCTTTTTTTGGCTTGCATCTCATCAGAAAATGTGAAATTTCAGCCCTGAGCTATTCTTTCAAATAATAAATAGTTTATTTTTATTTGAACTAAAATTACATTTTGTAAGCATGTTCCAAATTATCGTTCCAAAACACTTTAGAAACTCAAAATGCTGTATGAGGCCAAAAGGAAATTCTTTTTGATATAAGAGGCCTTATCTAAAAGAGCAAGGGATTTGACTACTAATTCAATAACATTTTACATCAACTCAATTCTAAATACCAAAAATATGCTCTTATAATTTTAAGTGGAATGCATAACTCTCTTTAATAAATCAATCAATTATTTTATGTGCTGGCAAGAAAACAATAATATAAACCAAGACAATTATTTCAGTCACCAGCAATAACTCATTAAAATAGAGCTGAGTGAAAAAATAGCCAACACACAAGAAAAACAAAGGAAATACAACAGTGTGAAGTCTAAGGTTTATGTAAGAGTTTTTTATCCATATAAAAGAAAAAGGTGAATATGGACTTCAGGGGCCAAAAATCATCCAAGTAAATTTTGACTAAAACATGAGGGGTGGACTAACAAGAAACAAGAAAGAAAGAGATACCAGAATATTTCTAAGATTCTTATTCTCTCTTTGATACATGTATGTGTATCTGTGTGTCTGCTTAATGTTGTCATTTCTATGAAGGAGTAAGAAATCAACAAGGAAAAAATTGCACCAAAAACACTTCTCCTTAGCCAAATTTTAGGAAATAAATTTACAGGATCTGGAAATTGAGGGGAAGAATGCACAAACAGAATGGTAGCTGGATTAAAAGAGACCCCATCAGCCTTTTTGATCATCTCCAGTAATGACTAATATCAGTCACGGCTGGACCTGCAAAGTTTCCAACCCTGCTGGGTAACCATCTGAGTATTGAACTAAATGACCCTCCATGATTCTCAAATACTGTAGTAGATCAATTGCATTTTAACATTTGCACAGCTGGTTATTTGGTTAAATGTGGGCAATTCCCCAAGTCCTCATTTGATTTTGGAATGTATCTGTTCACTTAAAGCACACTTTAATGTGCTGCCTCTGATAGTGTATTTGTCCCCGGGGAATTCGTTCAGCGAGCCTGGGCTCCCACAAACCAAACATCCCTCCTGGAGAGACAGTACAAGGCTTTCTGAATTCATTGGTCACAGCCCTAAATACACACTATCTGATAATGGTTATTTTAAAACAAAGAAGCTATTAAGATTAGCTAAAGAATCAAAAGCTCAAAAAAAAAAAAAAGAAAGAAAGAAAATAAAAAGGGCCCAGTGACAAAATTAATCCCCAGATGATTTACAATCCAATGAAGAATCGATCAATGTTACTGAGTTTTAGTACAGTTAAAGTGCAACTCTCTCAAGCTTTGGGTCACAAAATACCAGAAAAATTGCCCACAGACTCTAAAAATTTAGTAGACCAGATTATGAGACTCGTGAATAATAAATTCTAATTACGGCATTTTAAGTTTATCAGAGGGCTTTTAAGTCTTTTCATGTTCAAAATGTAGATTATTTATACATATTATGTGGGGATTTCTTCCTACCATCCAGTGAGGAACACAGAAGCAATCTGTTCTCCCTCCCTCAGAAGGGAAAGAGGTGAGATTATGGGATCGATGTAATCCTCCAAGCCCTCCATTGCTGCTCCCAGCAGGCTTTGCTGCTGCCCTATAACAGCCCGTCCCCCTGGTCCCAGGTCTCAGAGTCTTTCCCCTAAAGCAACGGTTACGGTTACAGATTCTTCTTCTTCAGTCACTTCAGCTTCAGGACTTCTGCTTGGAGAAAAATACTTGGTTATTACATTTGTTCAGTTCCTTCTCAGGAAAGAACTACTCAGATGACATTTCTACCCAACCTCCCTTAGTATCTCTATCTATAGAGGAGAATGATTTAAAAATCTATCTCAGAAGGTTTTGTGAGAAATAAAAGAGCAAATGCATGTAAAGTATATGGTACAAGACCTGGCAGTTAGAACATGTGTGGATGTTAGCTCTTATTGTCAACACCCTACAAAAAGACAAAAGGGACTTTCAAAAATCTTAAAAGGAATTTGTAGCTTAATATTTAAGGCAGAAAGAGGGAAACGAAAAGTGAAAGAAGAGGTAGAAAAATACCAAAGTTGGGGTCCCTGGGTGGCTCATTTGGTTAAGCGTCTGCCTTCCGCTCCAGTCATGATCCCAGGGTTCTGGGATCGAGTCTTGCATTGGGCTCCCTGCTCAGGGGGGAGCTTGCTTCTCCCTCTGCTCCTCCCCCTGCTTGTGTGCGCTCTCTCTCTCTCTCTTTCTCTCTCTCAAATAAATAAATAAAATCTAAAAAAAAAAATACCAAAGGCAAAAGACACTTTAATTCACTTCACTTTAATTCATGGAGCTACATCTGCTTTGAGCTCAACCTAGATGCTAAAAGGATGAAAGCAGAGTTGTTCTTCATTCCATTCGGTTTGTTTTTCCTTTACAGAACATTCCACTTACTTCATACAGAGGCTACAGAAACATCAATTTTGGAACATAATGGAAATTGTGAATGCTATGATATTTTTATTTATGTCTTGGGCACCTAAAATAGCACGTACAAGGAAGGAGTGGGAGGTGGTAATCAAGAGTGGGCTTTTTCTTTTTTAAGATTTTATTAATTTATTTGAGAGAGAGAGAGAGCGTGCACGCAAGAGAGAACACAAGCAAGGGAAGCAGCAGAGGGAGAGGGAGAAGGAGGTTCCTGGCTGAGCAGGGAGCCTGACATGGGACTCCATCCCAGACCTGGTATCATGACCTGAGCCAAAGGCAGATGCTTAACAGACTGAGCCACCCAGGCGCCCCAAGAGTGAGCTTTCGGTAGTGAAAAACCTTACAGGTTTGACAAAGCTATACCTACAATATCTCCAAAAAAACAATCTGAAACAGATAGAAATATGTGCATCCATGAATCTTTTGTATTTTTAGAAGCTTCAGAATTCATTATTTCTTTTAAAAGTAAATGAGAATGAGCACATACATGGTTGCATGAGTATGAAATTAAGAAAAATGAAAGTCAAAAAAGCCCTTTCTAGAATCGCTCAGGTGTGAGCATTGCCATTTACCCCTTTGTAGACAGATTTAATTATTTTTGTCTTTACAGATTTCTAAGAAGTTCTCAAAAGTAAAGTTTTGTTTCTTGTGCAAAGAAGTGAGGAAGGATCAGACGGCAGAGAAGCAGGAACTGACCCCAAAGGGTTAATGAGGGTAGAAGCAATGGAAGGGGGAGACAGGGGCTAGGTAGCTGGTACAGCTGGGGATTGTTAATAGCAATCAAGGGCCACTATAAACAAATCAGCAGGAAATAGAGAGACTCCACATTTTCCTGGCTTGGTAGCAGAAGCCATCTGGACAGAGGGAATTTGGCTTAAAACTCTCATAAGGGAACTTGGCTTTTTCTTTTTTAACCATTCCAGCATAGTAGGTCACTGAAGTAAATAAACTGAACCTGCTTATGCTATAACAGATTAAATTACTATCACAAAATATAAAATCCACAACAGATTATGACTAACTAGCACAACAACATAGGAAGAATTTTACAGCTCGGGAAAAGTGGGTATAGCTTTAAGAGTAGCCAGGGAAACTGAAAGAAAGGAGAGAAAAAGAAGAAAAAGTTATTGGTTTAGAATATATATATAAATTATATTCTCCAGAGTTTAAAAAAGGAGTCATTTGTTTAAAAGCATCCAAGTCAGCAGAACTGGTCCCCATGATCAAGTCTGCTTGAAAGCATCACATAGGCAGTCCTTGGTCAGGGAGCTGCTAATGAGGATAGAAGTAAAAAAACAACCTGGAGAAACAGAGCCTGAAAGGCTTTTTATCAAAAAAAAAAAAAAAAAAAAAGAATGATCACAATAGAGAAGAACAGCAAACAACCAAATGTTTTTTCCAAGACCTTTCTTTCTGTCCGTACACTTATAAATCTCCATCATCTCTGCCCCAGTTTCAAATGTTGACTACACCCAGACCAGACTCCAAATCTCCACTGTTGCCTTGTTGCTTTGGTGTTGTTAGCTTAGCATTTGCTTTACTGCTCTGTGGTTGCCTTTGTTTCTATCTATAAGTTGCACATTTCACTGTCAAGGGGACAGACAGGAGGCAAGGGGAGTCTCCAGCTATGAATCAGCAAGGTTAATTAGCTCTCTCTCCTGACTTCCTCTCTCTTTTTCAACTGTCTGTTTATAGAGCTGACTCTTTCAAATATTCTATCCAGCCAAAACTTTGACTTCAGAACTTAGATAAAGAATTGATGTGGACTCAGGACCATACATTTAGTCCATGACCTGGTGTTTTCTTCTTTTGGCTATGAAAAACTGGATGTTAAGCAGTTGCTAGGAAATACATTCATTATTGCTATCTGTTGGGTAATTTAATCCTAAGGGATACCTTGAAGATATCTAACCCCATGGAGGTGAGTTTAAACAGCCCAAAAAGGTTTACTGCATCTGCTATTAGGCCTGCATAGACAGAGGCCCACTCAGGGTAGGATCTCTGTCCTATCATGCAGCAGCTGTACATACAGTAACTAGGAGAGGTTTACACCTCTCTGAGATTCAGTTTTCTCATTTGCAAAATGGAGAAAATAGTCCCCAGTTCACAGTGTTGCTGGAGGATTTAGCATTTGAATGCATGCAAAGTGCTCACCATGGTGCCAGGCACAAAGAAGGGGCTTTTTAAAAAATAGACCAACTCTTATTACTTTTTCTAGGAACTGTTTTTGAAAAATTTTATGACCTCCCTCCATTTGAGGCAGACTCATTTAACTCATACCCAATGGTGAAATTACAAATATTTTGCTATGAATAGTTTTACCTCTCCTTTGTCATTTTTTTTTTTTTGTCAGGTGCATTATGTGCACACAATTCCCACCAAATAAAGGCAGAAACAATTTCTTGGTTTTTGCTTTTCTCTCCTGGGCAGCAATTATAATTTGCTTGGAACATAGTTTATTGTAAGTCATCAAATACATTTCCCTAAGGTGTCATTGCGCACCACCTATCTAAATATTTTTTCTGCTGATTTACTTATTTATTCTTCAGAATAAAAATAAAGAAAGCCATATGACAAAAAATATAATTTACTTATCCAAGGGTCTTACAAAAAAGCGTGTACAACTTTAATACATTGACCCTCTATTTACAACGGTGATTTCAAATACCGTAGAGTTTTTAACCTAATTCTGTGCTTTCCAAAAACTTAGTTTGAACTTACACACAGAAGGAGGGATTTACATTAAGCATAGACTTACACTTGAAAAAGGAAAAACTCAGTTATATGTCCAAACATCATGGAATCATTCTTTTTGGGTTTCAGTCATTAACAAACACACATAGAGAGCACTTGGATGTGGCCGCACTCTGCCAGGCACTGAGGATATGATGGTGCATAACTGCTTTGCCCTAATGGGGCTTAAATTGTGGCACGGAATTTAGAAAATAAACAAATAATACACATACCGTGTTCGATCGTCATCAGTGGTGAGGAGAAAAAGGTAAAGCAGGCAGGGAGGACGTAAAATGGGAATTCGAGGTTCCACACGTTGACCAGGGTGACTCACTGTGAAGCTGAATTTTGATGAAAACCTGGAAAGCACAAAGGAACTAACTCTACAGTGTCTGAAGGAACAGCATTTGGGGAAGAAGCAGCAAGCAGGTGCCAAGTGCCCGAGGCAGGAGCGTGCTTGGCCTTTTGAGGAAGAGTAAGGACAAGCAGAGCAGACATGGAGAAAACGAAAGGAAGAGAAATGTTAAAAAAGAGCAGAAATCATGAGAGTGTGAGCTTGCAGGGTCTTGCCTTTGTATATTCTTTGAATCACTAATAAATATGGCCTAGAAAATAATCAGAAGTTTTATTATCCTACAAAATACGGACTCAAAAAAAAAAAAAAAAAAAACAATACGGACTCCAGATTAAGGTACTCTAGACAGAATATTTTATAGGAGGAAATATATATATTATAATATATATAATAGAAATGATATAATTCATCATATATATGTAAGGATGGGTAGATATGTATAGATATATAAATAAGGACAATTACTTAACAGACTTTAAGGTTCATTTACTTGGAAGTGACTTTTTGATACTCAAACTCCTTCTTTGCATGTGTATTACTTATAGTGAGTCTTTTCTATACATCATCCTTCTTTTTTTAAAGATTTATTTATTTATTTGAGAGAGAGAGCGCGCGCATGCACGCGCACAAGCGCAGGAGGGGCAGAGGGAGAGAGAGAATCCCAACTGAACTCTGTGCCAAGCTCAGAGCCAAACGGGGGGGGGGGGGGGGTGTTCTTACGACCCTGAGATCATAACCTCAGTCCAAACCAAGAGTCGGAGGCTTAACCGACTGAGCCACCCAGGTGCCCCTCATTCTTCTTTTAATCTGAAGTTAGAGCTACATATTGGAGAAAATAGGACCATTGGATCTTTTTTTTTAACCTTTTGAGATAAATCACAGAGTTAATCACTTGATAATTTACTTTTAGTTTAAAAATATGGCAGAGATTAAATTAGGATGGTCTATAAAACAGAACTGACTTCAAGTATCAGGTAAGCAGCTCTACCCCGTAAAAAGACAGTTTACTCCCCATGGGTAAGGAGCCCAAATCCGTAACACTCAGTGAAGAAGATTCCTTCAGAAACTCCTTGAATTCACTGTAGGAGAAAATTATGAGCAGCAGAGCATTGACATGGGTATAAATGATCTAATTCCTTTACAATTTTAGGACAAAAAAATGCTCAAATGAAGCGTGAGAACTTTCCACCCCGAAGAGACTTAAGTACCGAACCTCCGGTGAAGAGCGAGGCACTGAGGAGCCTCGAGGTCAGGGACATCATTCAGGCACCAGAAGGAGACCCGTGCAATACACGCAGAGGAAAAGCATTACCATCTAAAGGGGGAGACATATATTTCTTAAAAAAAAATGAAAAAATGAATCTTAGAACCAAAATGAAACCAAATGTTTACAGGATCATTTTTATAATTTCAAATATAAATTTGCTGAGATGAAATAGAAATCTTTAGCTAGGATATATGAAACGCATACAACTTATTCCTCTAAGCAATACTGTATTTACTTAATCAGTGAGCAGAGAACATGTTCAGTTTCACTTACATTTGCTTCCAAAATTCTGAAACTAGCACACTATGTCAAAAAAATGGGAAATCCAGGAATGCTGTTGGATCTATGTATTAGCTTTAAAAAGTAGCCTCAGGGGCGCCCGGGTGGCTCAGTCAGTTAAGCTTCTGCCTTCGACTCAGGTCATGATCCTGGGGTCCTGGAATCGAGCTGCAGGTCAGGCTCCCTGCTGGGTGGGGAGTCTGCTTCTCCCTCTGCCCCTCTACCCTGCTCATGCTCTTTCTCACTCTCACTCATGCTGTCTCTCTCTCTCTCTCTCTCTCACATAAATAAATAAAATCTTTTTTTAAAAAGTAGCCTCAAATTTATGACCTTTTCATTTTTGACAGTTATACAGCTTTGTCATGCTTAATATAAACTGGCATTTGATACAAAATAAATTTTGATTCCGTTAGTATATTGCCCCAGTAAAACTAGAGAGGGATATTTTTTACAATTTGGCAAATTATGCCACACTTATTAGGTATTATAACTTGTTTTCAGGTATCTTCACTCACCGCCACCAACAAAAATATGGATAGAGGCCATGAAAACTATTGTGTAGGCCCATCTGCACCATAGAGCATGAGTTTCCTTACAGTTACCTCATGTCTAAACTTAATCTATTTGGGTTTTTTTCCCCTCTGAAGTGGAAGAAATGAGAGTTATCAAAAAGCCACTTCCAAGTAAATTAGCCTTGATGTCTGATAAATAATTGTCCTTAACTGTCTATCCATCCACATCTATATCTACATACATACATACATATACACGATGAATTCTATTACTTCTGTTATTCCTCTATAATTATAAGATTATAATATAACCTAGTACAAATCGATGCTGTTGCACAAAATTCTATACACTTCCTCTCAATACCAAAGCCATAGCTAATCCTCTCCTTTCCGTGCAGCATGACTCACTTCACACCCTTAAAATGGTTTCCCATAACATTCCTGTTGAAAACAAAAACCTTTTTCTCAAATGTTCACTTGAATTCACACTGCCCTCTCTCTTGTTTTCAGTGTCTAACTCTCTTCCACTCTCTCCACATGTTCTCAGCAGCCGCTATGTCAACCCTCAGTCTTCCCAGAATCCCTCTCTCCTCCCGGGAGCTTTCCATAGCATAGAAAGAGGTTGGCACATTCCTGCAACATAAAATCCCCATGATTTCCCTTCTACCCTTTTCTCCAGATTATGTACTCTCTAGCCTTTCACACACGTCATCAGTTTCAAGTGCTTCTCTAATTCATTATTTTTTTAAATAGAGCTAAGGCTTTCACGTTTTACATGTGTTAACATATTTAATCTTCACAACCACTCTATGAGGTAAGTACATTGTTAGTCCCATTTTACATGGGAAGAAACTGAGGCACATAGAAGTTATTTGCCAAATGTCGCCAGTTAGCAAATAGAAGAGCTCGTATGTGAACAGAGACATTATGGCTCCAGAGTTCATGTTCTTACCCAGTTCACTAATCTGCTACTTTGTGTTCGATATTTGTCATTTATTTATATTTTTAAAGCCTACGCCACTGTGTTGTCTGTTCTAGCATACTACAAATTATCGTTACAAAGATGATGTAGCTTAATTCAACCTATATTTGAATTTTTTTAACTTTTATTAATCATCAGGAGCTAATGCGTTCAGAGGACTAACTAACTTGGCCAGTGCCATATGAGATGTTAATACACAAGGAAAAAAGACAAGGAAGAGACAAGAGAAATATGATGAAGCTGTATAAATAATATATTGGCTGAGATTTTCTTTAGGAAATTCATCATCTCCTTTCAAAGTTGTCTACTGCCTCAAACCATTGCTGAAAGATTATATTAATATTCTAGTCCCTTCAAAACTTGCTTTGTCAGCGATATTTGTGGGGTTTTTTTTTTTCCCCTTGGAAACTAAAATACACTTCAAATGTTAAAATTCTGTGGCTGTTTACAGTGTATTTTATATACATTATTTCATTTGACTATATCAGCAATGACTTCTTCCTTTTTCCCGACAAGGAGTAAGTAAAGATGACGTAAATATGAGAACGAATTTCTTAATGAAAACCTTTATTTTTAGCAAATGAAAGCAGTTCCTCATGATATACATACATCTTGGCTTTCCCAAGAACTAAATATCTATCTTAACCGATAAGAAGGTTTATAATACCATTGCAGGACCAGCATTTTTTGTTTCATTTCTGCTAAATAAATTCAAGGCAAATGAATGAGAAGAGTTGGGAGCCAGGATCAATTTGCACACAGAGGTAAGTCAGGTACAATTCTTTCTTAACCATGCTCTTAACATCTTATGGGAACATATGTAGGGCTAAATCACCAAATATTGAAAAACCCTCACATGCACACACACATAAACACATGTAAATATAAAAGAATCATTTTATTAATGTATTAATGTGTAAAGTTCTTTAATGAATTTTTTCATATAGTAACAGCTGATAGAAAATAAGTAGGTGGTCTCTTATCTAAATTATTTACTTCTATTTCAGAGAAAATGTGTTAGGTTTAACAAAACAACTGCTGCTAAGCTAATTATAAGAGTGAATTTACTTTGTATATATTGTGCCTCCTTGGATTCTTATTATTTGGGGGGAAATTTTATACTTTTTATATTGTTTTTATATTTCATACTTTCAAGGGCACTCTTCCACTGAATTCACAATAACAATAACTTAAAGATTTTTACTAGTCAGCAAAGAACCGTAGATGAAGTTAAGAGCCTCATTAAAGAAAAGATCAGTAATGCCATTCTTTATTCTGCAACCAATAGTTTTACAATTAACAGGAAATAGGTCAGTTGTTTCTCCAGTATAGACTTTTTCATAGGAATTCTTGTGATGTGATTGCCAAGAACAGATTTCCACATCTGCTTCGTGGTCATTGAAGAAATGATACATTTTCAAAGTTAACTGATCTATGTCTTCAGAAGCTCTCTTACTTTAATATAATAAAAACAAAACAAAACATATAACCAAGGATTCTAACATGCATAAAGAATGTTTCAAAGTCTAACTTTTACACCCATAACATAAATAAGCACCCGGTGCATTTCTAAATTGAGAAAAAGTTATTATTCTCCCTGAGCAGGAGACTAAACCACTAGCTAGGATTCACACCAAGCTTCATGTCTGTGAGTTTGCCTTTCGCAGAAAGGGAATTATTCAGCACATTTTTACCACCAAACAACACAGAGAGCCCTCAATTATGTTTAAGACAAATCCATATTGTGGAATTGAACAATCACGGCTGTATTAAAATTCTCAACTAACACAAAGATCGTGTTAACATACAAAATCAATCAGATTGATGTTTGAAGTCCACAAAGAAGTCACTGTAGCTATTCTTCAACTATTCCTTTGATTTCTTTTTCTTTTCTTTATCAGACCCTGATACTGGCAAGTTGAATTAAAAACCTGTCATAGGACATCTGTAAATGATTCTGTAACCAATGGCCAGACCCCAAATTTAATTCCGTGTAAAATGATAAATAAAACAGAAAAAGTTCCAAACTTAATTAACATGGTGAACATCAAATAGCTTCAGTGGATATTATATTTAGAAAGGCCCAGCATTTAACAGGCGCATAACGCAAAGGCGGTATTTTTCTTTGCATCACACACACTGGTCATGAATGAGAGCATGCAACAATCGATTTAAAACCTTTCTGAAATTGTGGGTGTGCTTTTTTCCGCACAAACACATCATTGATACTACTACACAGCTCCATTAATGAAGAGGCTAGGCCAGTGCCAGGCTAATGATATGAAGAGAGAGGACAGTTCCTTCCTTGTCACCAAGCAGAAACTGCTCATTTCTCCTTCCTCTGGGCTCAACACAAAAACTTTCACGTCACTCAGATTTCATTTCTTGTTTGAGATATTTTCCAGGAGTTTATTTTGGTTCAAGTGCTTGAGGAATGGTAACATGTTCTGGTCTTTGGTTGGCAATGTAATACCTGCAGAGATCCCTGAGAGCAACTTAGCAAAGACGGCAAATGCCAGCATTTCCTAAGTGGTGAGCTGGCTGCAGCAAAAGCATGCACGCAGTGACAGCAACTAATATTTGCAAGGCAGTAGTGATTAATAATAAAGAGCAAAAAGCCCTGGGACCAAGGGCCTGAGTTCAAGTGCCTGTTCTGCCACCTTCGGTACCTTTTGCCAAATTACTTAACCTCTCTGTACTTCAATTGCCTCAATATGTAAAAGGAGGATAATTATAAAGGTGTTATGAAGATTTAAATGAGTTCCTATATATATAAAACTCTAAAAAATGTTTGCTAGTTATATTGTTATATTTCATAATTTATAGTTACTCAGAGGGCATTTTGATTGTATGACACTGTAACTATTTTCTCTATTCCCAGAAGAAAATGAAACTTCTTTATGCTACTGGTTTCAAACTTGGCTACACACTGGCATCATCCAGGCAATATTTGGAACTATCATAACTGGTATAGGGTACAGCCTAGGCATTAGAATTTTTTAAAAGACTCCTAGGTTATTTTAATGTGCAGCCAAGCTTAAGAACCACTGATCTATGTTCCTTCTTACCTAGATGGAACACCTGTAAAAAAAACACAGCCAGAGTGAGGTTGGAAGTAGATGACTCTAATTCCCAAGGTTCCCTGTGGCCTATGACAATTGTTCTTAATCTTTAGTGTGCATTAGAATTATTGGGAGGACTTATTAAAATAAAGATTGCTAGCCACACCACAGAGTTTCTGAACCAGTAGGACTGGGATAAGGCTCAAGGATTTGCATTTCTAACAGGTTCCCCGTGGAATGCTCACGTTGCTGGTCCAGTGACCAGGAGTAGGGGCAGATAAGCCCATAGTAACCACCATGCTTTTCACATCTGAAGTATGGCCTGTACTAGTCAGGATTCTCCAGAAAATGGAACCAACAGGGATTGCGCACACACACGCATGTGTTTTCTATAGATGCCTTCAACTGACTGGGTAAGACCCACCTGCATTATGGATGGTGCTCTGCTTTACTCAAAGTCCACCAATTTAAATGTTAATAACCAAAAAACACCTTCACAGAAACATCCAGAGTAATGTCTGACCAAATATCTGGGCACCGTGGCCCAGATCAAGTTGACACACAAAATACACCATGCATGTTCTCATCTGTCCACAAGTGTTGAATCCAATATGAAAAAGAAGTAACTTCTCGTCTCCAAATCTCTTTATTATTGCAAGTTACCATGGAAAAAGTTCTAATTCGTCAGATGGCGATAGAAACCATAAGAAAATTGAATGATCCAAAAGTGATTGAGTTTGGCCATAGTCAGTGACAAAATTCTCGGTGTATTTAGTGACCCAACAGGTACAGCTTTCTACATAAAATTTTAGGATGCTTCTGAAAAACAGACACAGGACTCATTCAAGGTACTGAGGCTGACTCTTCTCCTTTCCAGCACTCCTCTGCCAGGTGACAGGGCTGCAGAACTGTCTGAAGCCCTCTAGATTGTCCTGCTCCCTCCATCAAAGCCTATATGTCCTGTGTTCCTATCCCCACATTTCCTAATCTCAGCTGTACATATTATAACAAACTAAGATGCCACGAAGTACAGAGATAATATGATGACACTGACTGATTTTTATGAGGCTTAATAAACCGAACGCCTGCCAACATTATTTTTCCAGAATTGCAAATGGACAGCAAAACTAAGAACATGGAGGAACTTATTTTTCACACTGGGGTCTATTACAAGATTAGCATTAGTGGGAGAGCTTTTTCAAAACATACACCATGTCACTATGCGCGCAGGATATATCAATATGCCCAGTGATGGGTTTGTTCCAGATAATTCAGATAAAACCCCTCTCTCCCCATCAGTAGTTCTCAATCCTAATTATATATTAAATCACCTTGTGAGCTTTTATTATATACAGATGCCAGGGCTCCTCCCTAAACCAATTAAGAAAGAACATCTACATCTAGGATGGCTGGGGAATCGATGTATTTTAACAGCTCCCCCGGTGATTCTAATATGCACCCAAGGTTGAGAACCACTGCCTTACATTAAGAAGCAACTGTAAACAATGAGGTCACAGTTTGTAAGGAAAGCAGACCACACTATTTATCATAAAATAAATAAAACCTTTGTGGTATCAATTTTACAATATATAGTTACAAACTTTATACTTATAGCCAGCTGAAGTTAGAAACAGCCTAGCATGGGAAGAAGCTTTGGGGGAAATTGAAGATCTTCAGCACCTTCTAACCTCTCATTCTCTCAGCTTTATCATTTTTATCCATTGAAAAATTTTACTCACTGAAAATTACCACCGTAAATATGCAACATTCCAGGTACTTAGGCAGAACAATTTTTTAAATAGAATAATGATAAAAAAATAGAGGGATTTTTTTTTCCCTCTTCATTGGGCATTTTGTTTGCTAGACTGATGCCCTTGAAAGACAAATGCCCTGGAACCATCCTGAAGTTTTCTTGTAACCTTTGATCAACTAGAGCAGGGGGCATGTCCTAAATCAATTGAGGCCTCCCCGCAGTTCTAGTCCAGACAGGAGCTCAATAAGTATTATTGATTGTCTGGTGGAGGATGCATTGTTTTAACTGGTTTATTTCAATTTTTAAGGTATTTTAAACACATATCTTTTAGTGCATATTTTTAAATAAGATATATATTTAAATACTTCAATTTTAGAAAAGCAATGTAAACCTTCAGAAAACATTTATGCTGCAAAAGTTTCTGTTGGTCTCAAAGAGGTAAATTTGAAAAAGATCGAAAAACCAATGCATACAAAGAATAGGAAATACTGGATTGTACTCAAAGTATTTCAGATTTTAGATTTAAGAAAATTTTAGGTCCTTGGGGGGAAAATCATCACAGCTGTTACAAATCTTTATACAAAGGAAACAATCTTCAAATAAACAAAATAATACACGTTTGAAATTGTAAATGAAGTTGGTCCTTATCTACATAGTGGATCATAGAGGTCACTGGCATTATGCTATACTTCCCCCTCAAAACCATAGCAATTATGACTGAAATCCCACCAATATTGTTAAGTATAGCTGTAAGCATGGATCACTTGCAGCAAATACTCCTGAGGAAACTAGTAGTCCCAGTGAATTAAAGTAACTTTACTAGGCCCGGCACTTGAAAGCACCTGGTGTGAAGAATGGGATTACGGGCTTCCAGACAGCATCAAAATCCCTTTGTCCCCTTTTCAGAAATTGAAATTATGAGACTCACACACACCAGTCTCTCTGTCTGAAAAGATCTGAATAACACTGTGGAGTTCTGGAAAGCTGAACTCACTTACAATTAGACATTTTTGAACATAATTTTTATAGCTGGAAAATCTGACAATCTAATATATTTTTCATATAACTTTAAATGTAGAAGGAGATACAGAAAATGTTTGACAAGGGTGCCTGGGTGGCTCAGTTGTTTGGGTCATGGACTCTTGATTTCGGCTCAGCCGGTGATCTCAGGGTCATGTGATTCAGCCCTGCCCAGCTTTACTGGGTGCTGGGTGTGGAGCCTGCTTGGGATTCTCTTTCTCCATCTCCCCCTATCCCCTACTCATGCTCGGGCTCTCTCTCAAAAAAATTCTCTCTCCCTCTTCCTCCGCCCCTCCCCCCCTCCCGAATCGCACTTGGCGCCCTCTCTCAGGAAGGAAGGAAGGAAGGAAGGAAGGAAGGAAGGAAGGAAGGAAGG
>NW_023270431.1:15455282-15536572 GCF_011800145.1 Mirounga leonina
GAAGGAAGGAAGGAAGGAAGGAAGGAAGGAAGGAAGGAAGGAAGGAAAGAAAGAAAGAAAGAAAGAAAGAAAAAGAAAGAAAGAAAGAAAGAAAGAAAGAAAGAAAGAAAGAAAGAAAGAAAGAAAGAAAAGAAAATGCGTGACAAGAACAGTGTACTCAATAAAACTTGAGGGAAGACATCAGGGTAATTAACTTGCTAACAGCAAAAAGAAAATTTTCAGAGACTACCAGAATGCCAGGGGCTAGTCTACAATAAATATGAGCACCACATTGACATTATTTCAATACATTTTAAGATGACACGGATCATTAATATGCAATTTTCAAGTGGGTATGTCTGGTGATGTTTTTAATGGTGCATTTTGTTATATTCATTTTAATTCATTTAACTTTTCAGTAATGTTTCATTTTGTTTTCAGTTGTGCCATGAAATAGTTGCAACCATATTTGTAAATAGGAAAAGCATGAATGAGATTGTAAATATAATTAATTTGCATAATATTAGTGATTATTATATTTATGTAATTTATATAATTTTATAATTATGTTTATTTTATTTATACAATTACAGATATTAATTATATTACAATATTAATGATACTGTGTATAATTAAATGAAAATGCTAAATATTTTAAATGCACAAAATTAAAGTATTTGGCCATATTATATGTATGTGTTATTTGTACAAATCAATTTTGATGTTAACATCCTAATACCACTTCCTTCCTAACCTTGCAATAGAAGTTTTTGTCTTATTTTAAAAATGATTAAGAAACATTGCATTCAAACATTGAGTTCAATAGATCTCTTTAGGAGTAAAACTAAACTGTCATGGAAAACTTATGTTAATTGCTCTTCTATTTTAGAGATACATGGTAAAATGGTAATTGAATTTGAACATGTAATCGTTAAATAAAACATGAGTTATTATGACTCAAACAAAGGTTTTCGATTTTAAATCTCTTACAGTTCACAATTTCAGTAAGTGAATATACATACAGACCTCTGTAAGTGAGTATTCCCCACTGTTGTTTAGTCAGCAATAATATGCTCGTCATTGTCTACATAGTGCTGGCCTTGTTACCAGCAAGTTTCTAATATCTCAAATTAAGATATCTTTGAAAGAATGAGAAATGCCATTTACCAGGCAAATCCCTTCATTGATTTCATTGCAAGATTTAGGAGGCACAGAGTCAGAAGAGAAATTGTTAACCTAGTTTATGATTTAAAATGTTTTTATATTAAAACTAATAACGATATCATGGAGATAAGAATAAGATAATTCCCCAGAATTGTGAGGTTTAAACAGGACATATCAAACATATTTGATACAGCCTCAGGCTACCCTTCAGCCACATGCACTCACCACTCTCCTCTGCTTCAAGGAGAACATATTTTGAGAAGTACGTCTGTGGTCCCTTCCTCTTGTTCATTCAACTGTCAACTGCATCTCTTACCCTGCACAATGCAACTAAAACTTTGCTTCTTTGATTAAATTCAACACGCAATGTGACCTTATTATGAACCTGGCACTTTAACATACATTCAAAGAGATACTCAAGGATAAGACACAATAATTGAGGAAAGAAAGAAAGAACAGTAACTCTTATAGCTTACAAACTCAATAGGCATATAGGACAGATACACATGCAACAATGCATTTTGGTAAGCCACACAATAGTTACCCCAGGTGATGCAATAATTACTAATCACATATAGGAAAGGGAGACAGACCTGAACACTGGAGGGGAGGCGTGGGCAGTACTCTCAGGCAAGAGACTTACTTTTGTTCTTAGAAGAATGGATAGAGAGGAAGGGGCCAACCTTGCCCATCTGGAGGAAAAAGTTGAGTAAAACTGTACCACTGGCAATAATCAAGGTCCGAGAAACATTATAAAGGAAGAAATTACTGGGCATGAAATACCAGACAAGGGTGAAGACAAAAAGAAAAGATTATTTCTAAGACCCAAATCTGGGAGACCAAGAGAACAAAGTCAAAACAAGTCTGAAGGGAACTTTCACAAGAGAAAAGCTTGCGTTGGGCTTGCATACGTTGAATTTTCAATCATTTCTGGGACAACCAGAAGAAAATTAAAAGTGGTACTAAAGGGGCACCTGGGTGACTCAGTCGTTAAGCGTCTCCCTTTGGCTCAGGTCATGGTCCCAGGGCCCTGGGATCGAGCCCCACATCAGGCTCCTTGCTCCACGGGAAGCCTGCTTCTCCCTCCCCCACTCCCCCTACTTGTGTTCCCTCTCTCGCTGTGTCTCTCTCTGTCAAATAAATAAATAAAATCTTAAAAAAAAAAAAAAAGGTGGTACTAAAGCTTGGCCAACATGGGAAGTAGTGACAAGAGATCACTACTACCATTTCTGCTACAGGGAAAAGCATAATAACTAAGATTTTTAATTATTTTGATCACAGCATCTCTTCTTTCAATATGAAACACAGAGCAGTGAATATTTTCAGTGAAGGTTTCAGTGGGATCCCTAGAACTCCTGAATTTTCAGCATCTCTGAGGAAAGAAGTTCAATTCAGGAACATTCAGTCAAGCCTCCTTCTATGACTTTTCTTATAGTCTCCTTTTCCTACACTCATCAAAAGTTTTCCTAATTCCTCTAAGAGGCTTCTAATTTATTAACTTGAACTTTACTCCAAGAATATGAGAAAACTATGTGTCTAGTAAAGGGGCCTAGAGTATCAAGTAGAGTAAGTGAAAGGGCAGTGAATATTTGAGTAAGTAGTGTGATCACACTTCCAACCTTGCACTCCCTAGAAAGATGGCATGGTGCAAGCTCCCCAAGAGACACACAAAATGACCATAAGCTTTGCCTACATTTGGCAACCTGATGTCTTCTAGAAATCAAGAGTAACTCAGCTACCAACCAGGCTCATATGATCCAGGCTCAGCTCAGACTTTTGGTCAAAAAAACATAATAGTGTAACCAGAAGGAAATAAAAGACATTCAAATTGGGGCACCTGGGTGTCTCAGTCGGTTAAGCATCTGACTCTTGATTTCGGCTCAGGTCATGATCTCAGTGTTGCAAGATGGAGCCTCTCACTGGGCTCCAGGGAACCCGCTTAAGATTCTCTCTCTCTCTCTCTCGGCCCCTCCTCCCTCTCTCTCTAATAAAAAAAAAAAAAAAAGACATTCAAATCATTTAAAGATGTCCTTTTTAAAAATGGTGACAAGATGGAAATAGACTTTAAAAACCACAAATCATCTGAAATATTCATTCTCCCCATCTTTACAAATCTTAACATTCCCCACATGGATAGCAACAGCTCCTAAAAATCTTCTCTGATGCTCTCAAGGCCCCACCACCATCCCGTAAAGGGCTTTGTTTTTCCTTCTAACGCTATTCTTTTTTCTCTTCCCAAAGTAAATATTCCATCTTCCCTTTTTCAGTTCTTCTTCTTTTTTTTTTTTAATTCATTGGCCCAAAACAGCATCAAAGTAACATAGGAATTGAAAGAATTTTCCTTGGAGGTCGGAGGCAAGAAGAAAATCTGGGGGCAAAAGTGGGCAGGGATAAGCACACACACCTTGACATTTGTAGTTCCCATCACATGTGGATGCTTAGTTTCAAAATAATTTACTGTTAGTATGTTTTGTTTTGTTCTCAACTCTAGGCTCTTCAGCGACCCTGGGTGGCTGAGCCATTAAGCGTCTGCCTTTGGCTCAGGTCATGATCCTGGGGTCCTGGGATCAAGTCCCTCATTAGGCTCCCTGCTCAGGGGGAAGCCTGCCTCTCCCTCTCCCACTCCCCCTGCTTATGCTCCCTCTCTCTCTCTCTGACATATAAAGAAAAATTAAAAAAAAAAACAAAAAACCTCTAGGCTCTTCAGAAGACAATTCAAACTCTCAGATCTCTGGGTCATTCTCTTTTAAGATTGCTTGGGCTTTTGGAATCAGTAAGAAACTGAATAGAAATCTCCATTGTTAAGTCAAACCACAAAGACCTCAAGAGTCCTCTAACCTTGAAGATGCCAGTCGTCTTCAGTGTTTCCCTGGCGCATGAGATGAAATGCTGGGGCACTGTGCAGTGTCAGGTTCTCACTGGCCTGTGGCTTTCCACATTGCCACTCACCAGAAGACAAGCATGGAATTTCTGTCTGCTCCAAGAACTAGTGCAACATTTCTGTGTTGCCTGTTTTTCTCACACAGACTGTGTTCTTGTCCTAGTTTGCTTTTAATGAGTAAGAAGTTTGACAACATGATTAATCAAATTTTATTTAATTTTTTAAGTGTTAGAGTACTACCAAGAAAGAAAAAAGCTATAAAAATGTAGAATGCACTCTTTTTCTTTTCTAAAATGTCCAAGGAATTTTAGGTCATGGGTAGTGAACATCTAGTTAACTAAAGATTGTAATATCAATTACTAGTTTCTATGACATAAAGTCTAAAGACACAACAATAACAATGTGTTAAATATAATTCAAAGTATCCTTTGGCACACAGTGAGAGCTCCATAAATATCCATAAATGAATCATTCTCCCTCAAGAGACTGAATTATTGATGGTGATTGCAGAACAATATTCTCTTTACTAGAAAACTAAAATATTACCTTTTTCTGAAAAAAAATTTAAGGAAATTTGTTCTTAAGGAGTCCAATTTTAAGTAGCTCATTTGAATCATGTTCTCTATAATAATTGTTCTTTAAAATAATAATTATTATAGATGTACCAGGGAGTACTACACTCTTAATCTCCATTTACAGAACAAGAAACCACAGGATAATGAGTCCAGAGAAATAAGGGTTCTAACTATGGTAGAATATGTACTTCCTACTCAGCCTTCAACCTGTCTAGCACTATTTCAATTATGTGATGTGTAACTATCCATTATACCTACTCAACTGTTTACTCAGCTGAGTAAAGAGACCTCAACCTAAGTAGCACCAAGTAGTTTCAGAGTTTACCTAAGTCCTAGGGAACTTTAAAGACACCAATTAATTAAAATTGCATAGCAGATAACAATTACACGAAATAAATGCAAATCATCCAGAATGAATGAATTCTTATTTAAACACATTATGTACCATTTAAGAGAAATGCTTGAAGTCAGATGAAAGAAAATTTGAAATAAAGTTCCTTAATTTTAGATAGCTATTCTGTGAATGCATATGTTTAATAGCATTATAAAGAATCACTTCTGAAACACCATTATATTTGCAGACAGCATATTCTTAGGTCACAAAGTTATGATTCATATATATCAAGTCACTTAGCACTGCTCGCAAGTGTTGCCAGCCTGAAATATAAAACAGAGAGGATAATAAAACTTTAACAAGCAGCAATAAAACTAATGAAATATAATCTCAAATATACTACTCTAATTCATCCAGAGAGGAAACACAATCACCCAATCCTGGGGATGAGGAAATGAAGCCAGCTCCATAAAAACACATATTCATCACAGTAACATGGATCACTTTAGAATTAGAATCAAAGAGAATTCAAGCTGGTTACAGTAGTGTAATTATCATGGCCAAGTAGATGAGGATGACAGGTTGAAGCAACAGATCACAAAAGCCTATTTTGGCTCCATATTTAAAGCTATGGAAATGAAAATATTGATATTATTTTTAACAGAGATAATCTTCGGGGCTGAGGACAGAGAAACTTCAAGATAGATTAAGCAGCATTTAGGAAGGTAAGACTTCCAAGATCAATATGCAAGTGGGTCATGAGTTTATTTACATACAGGTCGCATGTGCCTGTAATAACCATGCAATCTAGCCCAAAATAACTTCAGGTTGATGTTTATTACTGTGTCCCTTGAGGTTGTAATTTAACGATTGTGAGTTTCCCGCTCCCCATCCTCCACTTATTTCTTGTCATTCTCCTCTGTTTTTGAGAACCTAGATTTCCAAATTTAAGAAGCGAGGAGAGGGCAGGAAAGGAAGGGTGAGAAAGAGCAGAGTGAGGAGGGAAGGGAGCAGAAGAGAGGTGCAGTTTGTGCTGTGAGCCCTTCCGCGGGATCTTTGGTGTTCTGCACACAGAAGTAATTTAAGGCAGCAAGCTAAAGAGAGCACAGAGCTCTCCAAAGATGAAATCAGAAAAGACAAGGGTTTTGTTTTTTTTTTCCTTTTAAGAGACAACCCGCATGATTGTGCATATAGTATAGTTTACACATCCAAGTAAATAGTAAAGGGAAACAGGTCAGCAGCTGCCCATTCTCAGAAGCATCCACAAGACAACGAAGAGTTCTGTGCTTAGTCCTCCACTCAGAAGATTTAGGGAAAAAATAGAGGAATTTGTATCAATGATTGATTTCTTTTATCTAAGGAGACTGAGGAAACACATAATGTCAAGGGGGGGTCAAAGAATGAATGAGACAGGATATGGAACTCTGTTCAGGTGTGTTTAAGAGAAGTAAAAATAATGGAGAAGAGTAAAATGTGTACAGGGATTATATAGGAGTTTGGAATTTCTATTAATCAAAGGGCAAGTTGGTGGGAGTATTTTCCTAATAGAAAGAATTCACAGAGAGTCAGCTTATCTGCAGCAAGCTGAATTGACTAAGGCATTTTTAAAAACTCTTATTAAAGAGTTTTGTTGAAAAACAATGGAAAGAAGATGTCACATGAAAAATGTATGAAAAAATATGAATTTTTTCTTCTTTTAACCCTACATTTAAATGAATACAAAACAGAATATGAGGTTAAATTCAAGTATTAAAAATCAAATTCATCTTACCTTCTATTTCTCACTTTTCTTTATAATATATGTACATTTCTACCCATTGGCTTTATTTCAGTTTGTTTGATAGGAGTGCTAATAATTTCAGCCTCGAAATTATTCCCTTGGAAAAGATAATTTTCACTATTTCCCACCTGTCCTGAAATTTTAATATCTAGGTACATGACTTTCCATCTTTAAAGTGGCAGTTATTTAGGGGCGCCTGGGTGGCTCAGTCAGTTAAGCATCCAACTCTTGGTTTCAACTCAGGTCATGATCTCAGGGTTGTGAGATTGAGCCCCACATCAGGCTCCATGTTGAGCGAGGACTCTGCTTAAGATTCTCTCTCCCTCTCCCTCTTCCCTTGCCACCTGTGCTTAATCTCTCTCTCTCTCTGTCTCTCAAAAATAAATAAATAAATCTTAAAAAAATAATACAAAGGGAAAAAACACTTTATAGAAATGAAATAATAAGGTTTGTAAGAGTTATAGGTTGATAAAGAGTCAATGCTATTATTTTCCTTCTTAATATAAATGCCTGATAATTCTTTTCACTAGAAATAAAACCAAAACAATACCTTTAACACCTACCTGCTTTCAAGGTTTACTAATAATTCTATCAGCCTATGGTGGGAGAAGGGGAAACTTCAATATAAAGAGCATAAGTCGACAATATTTTCAATATGAAGGATGTTCCGTGGCAATCGAGAACTGAATCAGGCCACATTTATGCTTTAAGTGAATAATTTCAGTTGTTAACATTATACAGTTTGAAAAGGAGCCTTTTCAGGGCTTGCTTTCATTATAACATATTCATATAGCACCATCGTGTGGTAAATCAAGCACATACCAGCTTATTTAAAATAGTGCAAAAAGACCCCAAAAGAGAAAAAAATGTGTTATTTGTTTGGGTTCATTCTGATCATCTTCATTTTATCCAAGAGAGCTTAGAAAGAGTTAGCTGTGCTAACTTCATCCCACAGATCTAAGCCAAGTGCTTGTTTACTAGCAGGCTTAGATAGGCTGTGCTTGAAGTCAGAACCACGCCAATGTAACTGATGAAAACACATGGAGCAAATAACATTTTCCATTTCAAAAGCGTTTAATATTCTGGGTCTCTTATACAAAAGGTCTATCAACTATTCAAAGTTGGGTCTTTTATACATTTCAAAAAATCACAAGTTATAGTTAAAATGATATTTTATAACCATCATGCCTCTCTTATCTAACTGTAAAAAAAAAAAAAAAAACAAAACCTGGGTACATGAACGGACAAGTTTAAGTGCACATATAGGGTGTTTGAAAGCAACTTAAATTAGAAATGTTAAACATACAGCCTGACATCACACTTTTCTCACTTAAATCATTGGCATCCATTTTCAAAAGCACAAAATCAAACTTTAGTTTTAACTCTCTTCTACTTAACTTTCAATATCATCTCTAATACTGAGGAATGGGTATAATTATGAGATTATTTTAACAGATTTATATTTTACAAGTTAAAATTTTCTTCCAAGATCAGAGCATGGAAATCAAAAACACAAGTTGGTAAGGCAGTTATTCTGGATTTAAATACAGAAGTTCTTCCTATAAAGCATTTAAAATGTTTTTCAGAAATAAAACATAATTAAAATTTAAATATAGCATATTTAAACTATAGGAAAGTGCAATTCTGTTAATTATTTCTCTCACTTTAGAAAGTATTAAATGAGCTGATGAAATTTTTGCCTTTAATTAATAATGTAAGGAGAGAAATGTAATTATTTAAACTCTATTATCTTTATATATTGTTTTAAGAAATGACAAGTGCTTTCAAATATATTGCCTCAGATTATTAATTTAAATACAACAAACAACACTTAATGTATTTTCCTCTTTTCCTTTCACCACTGAACACCAACCACAAATTGCTTTTTAGATTTAAAGATACAAAATTATCAACAGATATAAAATCAGAATAGGAGAGAAAAAAAAGACCTAGTAAGTAAATAGCCTAATGTAGAAGGAAAAGAATGTATTGAGTAGAGATGGAGATGATCTAATCCAAAGATTAGATAAACACTATTATTTTGGTTATATGAGTGTCTATTAGGAAAAACAAAACAAACCCAGTAAATAGACATAATAAAACAAGTTGAACATCTAATGGAATCTTGACACTCTTAAAAGACTTAACAATTAAGGGAGGCAGGACCACAACTAAGACAGTCCACTAGTTATTTAATTGCCTGCCAATGCCAGAAAATTTTAATTTAGTCACGGTGGCTTTGGTTCAACAGGAGAGTCAAGGGCAGCTGCCAATGGCAGGGCTACAGATCTAAAGCCTTCTGAATCTTCAGCCTCATGAAGATGAAAGGCATCTCGAAGATCCGACTATGAAGTAATATCAAGGAAGGAGCACTGTCACCTTTATAGATACATGTCTGTTGTCTTAAGGAGAAGAATGGAGGCAATCTTGGTCAACATTCTTTTGACTGCAAGTTACAGAAACTCATTTAAGATAGTTTTTACACAGAACAGGCATTTTGTTACAGGAATAGAAGTGTACAGAGCTACTCAAAGAGCAATCCAGAGACAATGATGGGATTGGTTATGGAAGTTGAGACTAAGTATTTAGAAAGTCGTATAGCATTGGATACAGTACTCTTTTGTCTGCTGATTCTTTAATAAAATCTGTATTAGTTTCTGATGGCCATGATAACAAATTGCCACAAATTTGGTGGCTTGAAACAACAGAGATGTATTGTCTCATAGTCCTGGAGTCTACTCCAACCATCTTTTTTCAAGGAGGGCCTTGAGCCAGTGAAGCATCTTAGCCAGCATAAGCAGAGAGCAGGAAGCGCTTGAGAGTTTACAATCACCACTGCCTTCCAAGATGGCTGTAAGCCAGCAACTGATTAGTCAGGGAGTATGGAAGCCCAGCAACTTTGCCTGAATCAGGACAAACAGTGTATTGTAACACATTCCAAAATTCCCCTGTTGAAAAAGGCTGTCACCACCCTTGCTTGAAATAGCACCCTTGCTGCTTAGCTTCCCTCTCTTGCTTCCCTCACTCCCTTACCAGTTTATCTGGGAGCACTTTCTTAATACATGACTTGCATATGAATCCCTTGCTTAATGTCTTCTTATACTGAAGAAAGTGACCTAACACTAAAGGTATTTCACAGAGACCTTGTTTAATGTCCCCTTAGACTGGGAAACCCAAACTAAGACAAAAGTGATCTAATATAAACGAATGGCAATATGGGCATCCAAACCTCATTGAAGAACCAGAACCAAATCATCCAGCGCTCTCTCTGGGCCTCCCGAGCCTCATGAACTATTCTCTTCACATGCCTATTTTATTTTTGTCTCTGCATACATCCATATCTGTTTTCCTGCACATGACCATAACTTTCAATCTAGCTTTTTGGTCTCTATTTATAATTTTCTTCCACTGAATATAGTAACTTTCCACAATCTGTTAATGACTTTTATAATAGTTTTATATAAAAGAAGCTTATTTTAATGAACTTTAATAGAAGAAAAGGATCACCCCACAGCTTCAGAGATTACAATACTCTTCATAGTGTTAAGCCAGATCAATTACTTCTCAGTCTCATTCAACTGTGGGATAAAGGTGGATCTGATTGACCCAGATTATATTGAGGTGATAATACCGGGTAGGATCAGTAGAGATACATAGTATACAAATGACTGTCAAGTTTCATCCCTTTAAGACAGCTCTTCTCTTTTAAGAAAAGAGGTGCATGCCAAAAAGAATAAAAATAACTAGGAGTAAACTTAACCAAGGAGGTGAAAGACCTATACTCTGAAAATTATAAAACGTTGATGAGAGAAATTAAATAAGGCACAAACAAATGGAAAGATATTCCATGCTCCTGGCTCAGAAGAATTAATATTGCTAAAATGTCCATATTACCCAAAGCAATCTAAAGGTTCAGTGTTATCCCCATCCAATTCCCAACATCATTTTTCACAGAACTAGAATAAATAATACCAAAATTTACATGGAACCACAAAAACCCCAAATAGCTAAAGCAATCTTGAGAAAGAAAAACAAAGCAGAAGTTATTACAATTCCGGATTTCAGGATACACTACAAAACTGTAGTGATCAAAACACCATGGTACTGGCACAAAAATAGATACATAGATCAACAGAAAAGAATAGAGAACCCAGAAATAAACCCATTAATATGGCCAATTAATCTACAAAAAAGGAAGCAAGAATACACAATCAGGAAAAGACAGTCTCTTCGATAAATGGTACAGGGAAAACTGGGCTTGCTACATGCGAAATAATGAAACTGCACCACTTTCTAATACCAGACACAAGCATAAACTCAAAATGGATTAAAGATCTAAATTTGAGGCCTAAAACCATAAAAATCCTAGAAAACAGGTAACAATTTCTCTGACACCGACTGTGGCAAAAAAAAAAAAATTTTTTTTGGATATTTCTTCTAAAGCAAGGAATATAAAGCAAATATAAACTATTGGGATTTGCACAGAAGAAGAAAAAAAAAACATCAAGAAAACAAAAAGGCAACCTACTGAATGGGAGAACATATTTGCAAATAAACTCCATTAAGGTGTTAATATCCAAAATATATAAAGAACATATACAACTGGGGGCGCCTGGGTGGCTCAGTTGGTTAAGCGACTGCCTTCGGCTCAGGTCATGATCCTGGAGTCCCGGGATCGAGTCCCGCATTGGGCTCCCTGCTTGGCAGGGAGTCTGCTTCTCCCTCTGACCCTCCTCCCTCTCATGCTCTCTGTCTCTCATTCTGTCTCAAATAAATAAATAAAATCTTTAAAAAAAAAAAAAGAACATATACAACTAAACACCAAAAATCAAACAATCTGATTTAAAAATGGGCAGAGGACCTAAATAGACTTTTTGCAAAGAAGACATATAGAAGCCAATAGACACATGAAAACATGCTCAACATCATTCATCATCAGGGAAATGCAAATTAAAACTATAATGAGATATCACCTCACATCTGTCAGGATGGCTAAAATCAAAGACCACAAGAAACAAGTACTGGCAAGGACGTGGAGAAATAGGAACCCTGTGCATTGTTGGTAGAAACGCTAACTGGTATAGCCACTGTGAGAGACAGTAAGGAATTTCCTCAAAAAATTAAAACTAAAACTACCTACCCTATGATCCAGCAATCGCACTGTTGGGTATTTATCCAAAGAATACAAAGACACTAATTTGAAGGGATACACACACCCCTATGTTTATTGCAGCATTATTTACAATAGCTGAATTATGGAAGCACTTACGTGCCCATCGACTGATGAATGGATAAAGAAGTGGAATATATATTCCACTATATATGTATATAGAGAGAGAAATATTACCCAACCATGAAAAAGAATGAAATCTTGCCATTTGCAACAACATGGATGGAGCAAGAGAGTATAATGCTAAGTGAAATAAGCCAGTCAGAGAAAGAAAAATACCATATGATTTCACTCATATGTGGAATTTAAGAAACAAAACAAATGAACAAAGAGAAAAAGAGAGAGAGACAAACCAAGAAACAGACTCTTAACTGTAGAGAACAAACTGATGGTTACCAGAGGGTTTAGGAGAGGGGGATAGATGATAGGTGAAGGGAATTAAGACTACACTTATCTTGATAAGCACTGAGAAATATATGGAATTGTTGAACCACTATATTGTACACCTGAAATGACTATAACTGTACATTAACTACACTGGAATAAAAATTGTATATATATATATGGCATAAAATGTTTGGCCAAAAGACAGACAAGAATGATTTATTCTTTCTAGAGTAAAAATAAATAAAGAAATAAAGTCTTCACAGAAAGAGCATTAAACATGGACTTAAAGAATGAATAAAAGTTCACCAGGAGGCAAGTGATATTTTATGCAGAGAAAGTAGCATAACCAAATCTGTGGAAGCTTACAATGAAGCTCTGAAAGCAGAAACTCATTTGGTGCTTTTTTTTCTATCCTCAGTATTTATCATAAGTCTGGTCATAAAGTAGCTGTTCGGTAAATGAATTGTTCAGAAAATAAGTGCATCCAGAGTTAGCTGAATTGTGGAATGCATAGAAGAAACTCGATATAGAGCATGACAATAGAAACACAGGCAAGAAGAAATGCAAGAACCCAAATGAGAGAGAAAGTAAGCATCGGGCAGAAGAACTACAGTGGTGAGTGAGAAGAGATAACAAATCCCAAAAATATTCTAGTGGTAAAATTGACAAAACATGGTAACCAAAGGAATATGTATGAGGGAAGTGAGGGGAAAAAGAAGCATGAGGTCACAGAAGAAAGAATCCAGGAGAAAGTGCCCAAGTGAATGATGATCCTTTTATTTAAGATAAAGAACATAACAGGAAAAAAACAGACTTGCAGGAATTAATAAAAAATGCAATTTCAGGCTCTGTTAATATCGAAATGCCAGGTGCCTGTTGGGGATATTCTAGAGATACAGAACAGAAGCTCAACAGAAGTCAGGCCGGAGATACACCTTTGGAAGTCATCTCCAAAGAGTTTGACCTCTCAAAATGGAATATGCACAAAAAGGGTATGCATACTCAGCAAGGCAGCAAGTTTACAGTAAAACGCAGGAGATTAAAGGGTGTTCTAGGGCAAGTGATTTCAAGCACTGGCAACGGGAAAACAAATTTTCACTAAACTCACGGTACGTAGTTCTTGCTGAAAGAATTCCATTTCCAGGAAAAGGTTAAGATGATTCTCAGAATATGTAGATACAGAAAATCCGTAGAGAGAGAAGAGGCTGAGGCAAATGGAAAAGTATCACATGATGGGTTAACTGAGAAAATTTATGAACAAGAATGGCTAATATCAATTCGTAGTTACTTTTTTAATAGTCGCCATCAGGTGCAACAAACCTTTATTCAGTGCTGCACCTTCAAATTCATTGTGTCAGCAACAGTTGAGAAACTTTGGAGAAAGAAGTGGATCTTCTGCACCTCGGGTGATACTGTCCTGATAGGGCTGGATGTTACTAGAAAGATAGTGAAATCGTATGGAAAATGAACTACATTAGACGCAGCAGGAACTCAAAGTCGGAGGTGACTACAGAAAGCTTCCACGCCTTTCTCTGTGTGGCAGAGACACAGAGAAGGACCCAGTTCCCAGAGACACAGAGAAGGACCCAGAGTACATGGTATGTTTAAGCAAAAACAATAATAATAATTCCCAAGGACAGACTACCTCATCTGACATTTTAGTTACAATTCTACAAATTAAACAATGGTAAATATAATATCAATTACAGTATAAAATCTACCCAAGTTAAGATAAAACTCAGAACTTCAATGTGGTTTTGTGCTTAGGGTGAGCGACTTCAGGTTATGCTTCCAAACCTTCAAGAGATAAAAGCTCACTCTCATTTGCTGTCGGAGCTGTTTTTTCAGTTTGCAAAACAACCAAAAGAGAAGACAGGAGATGTAATGAGAGATTGTGAAATCAACCACGGAAGTGTATAAAGTGAAGAGAAAGCCAAATACGAAGTTTTGAAAAAATTCATACCTAAAGGATGACTTTCCTAGAGTTGCTAAAAACAAAACAAAACAAAACAAAAACTTTTTTTCAGAGAAGTTGGAAAAGAATCCTGAAAGACACATGACACAAAACCCAAAGACTAAGAGTATTTCTAATCAAACAGGAGGCCCTGGTCAGCAGGGTCAAATTTGGTTAAAAGGTCTTCGAGAATTATGATTAAGATCTTCAGTTTCGTAAATGGGAGGTGACTTTTACAAAAGCAGTTTGAGTGGACTAGCTGATGTGGGCCATGGGTTAAGTTGTAATAGGTGAGTTTTTAAATGAGCAAGAGAATACGGATTACTCTATTGAGAAGTTTAGAAAAACTGGGAGCAGTCAAGAGATAAGAACGGACTAAAAGCCTTTTACAGAATGGATAAATAGTGAATAAGCTTGTACACCAGGGGAAACAGTCCGAAAGAAGAAAGGACTGATTAAGAGTGCCAGGAATGGAGGGTATTTGGTGGCACAGGGTACCAACAAAGTGGAGGCAAGGGGACAGGAGAAGCACCGCATTCCCTCTGCGCAGAGAACGAAGGGGTACAGGAGGATAGAAAATGAGACAGTCTGTGAGGCCTCTGTCTTCTCAGATAATTTAGACACTGCTTATCTGGGGAGGGCTGAAGGCACAGGGTTGAACTCAGTCACGAGGAGATAAGAAAAGTTTGTTAAATTTACAGTCAACGAGAGAGAAACAAAAGAATTAGGGAGTACATTGTAAATGCACTACCTACCACCGAAAGACTTTAAAATGGCTAATTTTATGTTCTGTGAATTTGACTTCAATTAAAAAAGAGAAAGTGGTGAGCAAAAGTGAGAGCCTGAAAAGCACACAGTCAAGGTTAGTACAAAACAATAGGAAAGAAGAGAAATAGGATGCTCAAAGCCCATGACATGTTCTGCCAAAGACATTACAGTTTTCTTTTGACTTTACTGACCTGAAGCAAAATTAAGACTGAAATATGAGTCTATCTTCAAAGGCAGACAGAGAGAAGAAGCAGTATTGTAGGCAAAAATATATGTACAAAAGGAGAAAAATCTAGTCAGATCCTGGGCTTTTAAATCAGGATGGTGGGGGCGGGGGGGGGGGAACAGGTCTGTTAAATGTAAATAATGGGAGATTTTTTTCCTTTGTGACTGAGTAGAGTTCATTTGAGTTATTTCCAAGGATGTCAAAGTCATGATGAAACACTCCTTTTGTAAAAGTATTTGAAAAATAATGACATGTCCAGGTTGATAGGAAAGTTGAGGATTTCCTTTGAGACAGTTCTGGCATGATTTGTGGATGTGGGCTGTTCTGTAGTAATATGAGTCATCTGTTTTGCCTGGGACATGAAATTCCAAGAATGAGGAGGAAAATAGGATGCATCTTTGCATGTCAATATCTTCCTTACACGATAATCTCTCTTTAGAGTACAATGTCTTTTGCCCTAAATCATCTGGTGTGGGCTTGCATAGAAATGGCTAGTTCTGGCTTCTTTATAGACAGAACAGAAACACAGAAGCCTTCAATGTTTCCCTTTATATCCTGCAAATGTTCTGTCATAAATACTCAGCTCCAAAAGACTTCATTATCACGATACTTTGTTTTAGATGAGATAATAGGTGAAGTAACATTGTTCATCTCCGTGTGCTAAAGAAATGCTAAAATTCCCATGCCTCGTTCTTTTCCACCTTATTGCTTAATCTCCATTTGACCTTCACTAGTATCTCATGATTTTCATGAACCTCGGTTTCTCAGGTATCCATGAAATCATTGGTATTTTAGGAAGCAGAGAGGTAGTCCAAAGGCATCTGTGGATTCAAAAACAACAGTGGGTATTTTCCAGGTGTGTAAATGTTTACAAACTTGTTGCAAGTTGGAGAGGAAGTAAAGCAAATACGTATCAACAAAAGAATCTATTTATTTAACAAATATATATTATTTAGCAAATGCCAGGCACTAGGGAACAGATAATGCCCCTCCTTTCATACAAATTACAGTGTACAAAAGGACACATTGTAAATAATCAGAGTATATGGAAGTAGGTAAATGTGACTCGGTGCTACAAGGGAGAATGGGATGGATGCATTTGAGATAGTCTGAAGAAAAGTAGGGGGGGCTTTCTCAGTGGAATGAAAAAGCGAAAGGATGAAGACAAAGGGATTAAAAGGGACCTGTGAAGAGCCGCAGTCACTGACCTGATGAGGCAGAGATAATGGCTGGAGACAGGAGGATGGAGATAAGATGATGAAGGACCTTGGAAACTTTGCAGAGAACTTAAATATAAAACAAAGCAATTAGTGGCCAGGGAAGGAGTCTGTTTTTTTGTTTTGTTTTGTTTTTTAATGAGCTTAACCAGACTCATCTCTTTTGTCTATAATGAGGATTTACTCTTAGCCCTTTGACTGGGGAATTTTGCAGGTGAGGAAAAAGGTAGGCATTGGAGAAAGCTACTGAGGACATACAGCAACTTGTCATTTTGTCCCTAGTTGCCACGGGTTTTACTTATGTACTAAACTGAAAGCATGAGTGGACAGAAAGTAGATGCAAAGGGCTACTTTAAAATCTAAGTTATGAAGAACAAAAATGAAAGACATCTAATCATAGTATTGAATTTGGACAATTCAAAATAAATATTTTGAGCTGTTTTTCTCAGTCCTAAGATACACTTTTATATAGTACATTTTATCATGCAATTGATGGAGCTAGATATTTTTTCAACTTGAGGTATTACTGAGTAGTGCCATATGTAGAGTAATAGGGAATCCTTAGAATAATTTTGAAATATATATTCTTTTCCTGACTTTACCTCACCATGGTCCTGAGGCCATTTTTCTGGATCTGATAGTCTGGTACTTTCTAGTTTCTAGTCAGGAACACAGCTTTGTTAATTAAAACTGATTTTTTTCTTACTAATTGTTTGAATTATTTAGTATCTCCCATTTTGCCCACGCCAAAGAGGTCTTGTACTTATTTTTTAATAAAAGGGATTTTACCCTTTCTCCCTCCCAGCCACCTTGGCGGCTGCTCTTGGTTGGGGCCATCCCACACCTAAGGCAGCAATATGGAGGCCACAAAAAAGTCAAAAGAGTCGCTGGAGTCAATCAACTCTAGGTTCCAACGTGTTATGAAAAGTGAAAAGTATGTGCTGGGGTACAAGCAGACCCTGAAAATGATCAGATAAAGCAAAGCGAAACTGGTCATCCTCGCCAACTGCCCAGCTTGAGGAAATCTGAAATAGAACACTGCCCCCTCTTGACCAAAACTGGTGTCCGATGACAATGAGGCAATGATACTGAACTGGGCCCAGCAAACGTGTGAGAAATACTGCAGTGCGCATACTGGCTATCGTTGATCCAGGGATTCTGATATCATTTGAAGCATGCCAGAACACACTGGTGGAAAGCAAATCATGCAAAATTTTTCTTTAATAAAACTGGCCAGAGCTTGTTTTTTTTTTTTTAAGAAAGAAAAGGGGTTTTAAAAATTAAAAAGCAGAACAGAGCATTAAATAATAACTGCCTATATAACTGGCTGCATCATGTAAAATAATTTCTATTTGAACAAATCTCTCTGGTCAACAAATGAGGGTCGATTTGAAAATGAAATTCTAGAGGCTTTCTTTTTTTACTTTCTAAACCATAAAATTAGCTATCTGAAAATTATATAGAAAAACCATAATATATCAATGCTTTAAGTAATTCCTAGAGGAAGCAACAAAGGCATTTTAATACTTTCAGAGGAAATGCATCTAAATGAATTATGCGAGTTAATTATAGTTTAGATTTCTTACCTTCCCCCTCCCATAATTTAACAAGAGAGTCAGAATCTATTTTTTTTATTAAATGAACATTAACATGAGTGCTTAGTGGATTAGCATCTCTCCTTTTGCACCATTATGAATCTGAATGAATGTTCTAGTGGTAGTGATTAAAACTGTGATGGTGAAAGCATATAGTAAGGTTTTCAAATTTTGCTTTTTCCTAAATCTGGCACTGTTGGAGAAAGGGACACAGTTAAGTCCCACAGTTTTGATCAAGTAAAAGGTATACAGTCTCTTATCCGATGCAAAAATGGAAGCAGGAAAACAAAGCAGCCTGTTACCATTTTTAAGACAGGCCTGAGAAAAAATTGGAATGTATCAATGAATGAAGTTGGATCTTTAGGAATCACTTCTTCAAGCCTAGTTTGTGGACTTCCACAGGGCAAGTTTCTGGTCCTGCGAAGTAGAAGGTAAGACTTTCAACCTTTAGTAAAGACCATTATTTTAATGAATCTTGGGAATCCAGCCAACTTTCCTCTATTTAACAATAACAATAATAAAAATAATAATAACAAACACATATCACTTACTATGGACAATTTAATCTTCACATCAACCCAATAAGCCAAGTACTATTATCTCACTTTACAGATGAGGAAAGAGGCACAGAGACAATAAACAACCTAGCACTAACAGCTACTTAGTTATGTAACTGATATTTAAACTAAATAGTCTAGTTTAAACCTGGGTGGCACAGTTGGTTAAGCGGCCGACCCTTGGTCTTGACTCAGGGTCCAGCCTCTCATAGGGCTCCACGCTCAGTGTGGAGTCTGCTTCAGATTCTCTCTCCCTCTCCTTCCGCCCCTCCTTCTCATGCCCTCTCTCTCTAAGACAAATAAAATAAATCTTAAAAAAAATAAAATAAAATAGTCTGGCTCCAGAATTCATATCCATAACAATAACAACATAATATTCCTCTCACTTTCTATCTCTGTTCTCTTAAATTTTAACAGTAATCCAGAATGAATTTTAGACATAGAGTAAGTGTCATGGGATGAATGGTTCCCCCCACCAAAAAAAGATATGCCTACATCTTAATTCTTTAAACTGTAGGTGTTCCTTTTCTCGGAAAAAGAGACTTCTTGGGTGTAATGAAGTTAAAGATCTTGCAGTGAGATCACCCTGGATTATCTGGGTGGGCCCGAAATTTAAAGGCAAGGGCCAGCACCAGACAGATGCACAGGGAAGAGACGCACCGAGGGAAAGGCAGCATAAAGATGGAGACAGAAATGGAGTGACTCGGTCACCAGCCAAGAAAACAGAAGAAAGCCGACAGCCACCAGAAGTTGGAAGAGGTAAGGAATGGAGTCTCTCCTAGAGCCCCCAGAGGAAGCAGGACCCTGCCAGATCTTGACTCTGGCCTCCAGACTTTGAGAGAATAAATTTCTGTTATTTTAAGCCACGAAGTCTGTGGTCATTTGTTACAGCAGCCTCACGAAACTGATACAGTAAATAATGTGTTGCTTTGGGATGACTACACTGGAAACACATTTTGAGAAACTATTGCTACTGATATGCTGGAGCCAGCTCAGACAGACTTGCAAGAGCTGACGTATGAATATTCGAGAATTTCGCAAACTGGTTGTGAAACTGCTACCAATCAGGTGTCCCCTTACCCTGAGGAGTCGCTTTGCCGGTTCCCCAGCACCTTTACTTTTTTTTTTTTTTTTTAAGATTTTATTTATTTATTTGACAGAGAGAGACACAGCGAGAGAGGGAACACAAGCAGGGGGAGTGGGAGGGGGAGAAGCAGGCTTCCCGTGGAGCAGGGAGCCCGATGAGGGGCTCGATCCCAGGACCCTGGGATCATGACCCAAGCCAAAGGCAGACGCTTAACGACTGAGCCACCCAGGCGCCCCGACCAGCACCTTTACTTTAAGCAGTGCTGGAGCTAAGCGGTTCTTCCTTGGCCCCAGTCTCATCTTTTCAGTCCTCACTCACTGAGGGTAGCAGCGCTCTGAGTTCAGGCAATAAGAAAGTTCTCCTTTCTTCAGGAGAGGCATCTTATGCCCTTTAGCAAGCTTTGATTATTCCTGTTAGTGTGTATGGGGAGAGGAAGACGTGTGGGTAAAGCAGGACGGGAATATGAAGTGTTGCTAAATACCAGGACAGGGGCTTTTATAACAGACCTGTTAGAAAAGCTGGTTAAGTGTCGGCACATTCAACCCCTCCCCCCAACTTCTCTCTACCCGTCTCAGACACCCAAATACTTACTTCTATTCTAAGATCAGCGTTGTATCTTACAGGATAGAACAATAAAATCAGAAAGTGTGGTAATTTACAAAAGAACCAATCATGTAAACAAGCTTTACCAATACTCTCCAAAGCAATATAAAGATAAAGTCAAGAGAAAATCTGATACTGCAATCCAACAAGGGTTGTTTTAAAACATTTCTTCAGGGGCGCCTGGCTGGCTCAGTCAGTTAAGTGTCTGCCTTCGGCTCAGGTCATGATCCCAGGGTCCTGGGATCGAGTCCTGCATCTGGCTCGCTGCTCTGCGGGAAGCCTGCTTCTCCCTCTCCCACTCCCCCTGCTTGTGTTCCCTCTCTCACTGTGTCTCTCTCTGTTAAATAAATAAAATCTTTAAAAACAAAACAAAACAAAAAAACATTTCTTCGGAGCCACGGCAAGCAGAGTATGGAAACTACAGACGAGCTGGTGTCAGCAGATTCCACTACCAAAGTGTTACTTCCTACACAATGGAGGAAGATAATCTAGAAAAAAGAGTTCTCAGCTAGAGTAAGTGTAATGTCAAAAATTTGGTTTGTTTTAAAAGCATACACACTTTCAAACTTTTATTTCTGTATGAAAAGTGTAAAGTTAGGGGTTTTTTTACACAACTATTATTTTTATAAGGTGTATATATTACATGCTAGATAGAGTAAGTTACTTTTCTTATGGTAGAAGAGGGATTTTTTTTTTTTTTTGGTATTTGTTTTTAATGAAATCAGAAACATGGCAATATAAGACATAAGTTAAAAACGGGTTGTAGAAATATAACTTTTACTGGATAACTTAAGAAAACTCCTTAGAAACAACAGAAAGCTTTATTTCATAGTGGGCATCTACAGGTGGTGGCCAGGACCCCTTCTTTGCAGTTGCTTGCACACCCACCCCCCTCCCAGCCACCTTGCCTCATGGGCGATGCATTCTGTGATGTACCTTAAAATCACCTGTAGAGTTTTAAAACTCTCCATGCCCAGGATGCATACCAAACTGATTAAATTAGAATCCTGGGCTGGAGGTTGGAGCCTGAGGGTCGGGGGGGAAGGGGAAGGGAAGTAAGTGGTCAGTATTTTTAAGGATCTGCAGGTGATTTCACTGTACAGCCAGGTTTGAGAACCACTGATCTAATGTAAGTCCACCGTTGTTGCCTTCCCACTATTTTTGATGGTTCAGAATGAATACTTGACCCAGGCTGGGCAAGTCAAATATTTCCCTTGGAATTCTGGAACTGAGGATGAAAAATAAAAATTATTATTGATCTGCCATCTCTGACCTGTATGTGACATGAACACGTAAATTCAGAAATGGTTGGCAGCCATATTCCATGACATTCCAACTGAACAGTTGAGGAAACCAATATGTATTATTACGGCAAACTGTAGTTGGTCAGAGAAAAACAGCCATGAGAAACAATGTGAGGAAACTTCCTTAGTTCATTACAGCAATCCAACCCCCAGGAATAGTTTTTATCCCTTAAATTCCGTAAGTTAACCAAATACCTTTCAAAAATTCTCTTTTTGCTTATGCTCGTTCCAACTGAATTCCTGCTGCTTGCAACCAATAGAATCCTAACTCATTTATGGCTGTAATAGAGGAGCATTTCTTGTTAAGTATGGAGATTCTGATTTGTTTTTAGAGCTTTCTAAGAAAGCTGACTGTGACAGATATGAAAGCATGCAGCTTAGACCACTTTTAAGAGACCCTGCTGCATGGAACACAGCTGACTGATAGTTGAAGTTGTTACCTCTCTGGATCCATCTGGGATTCCTCCCAACCAATGACTCAGCACAGTCACAGTATTTCTGCCAGGCCACTCCTGCCTGATGCAGAACTCTGCTGAGGGGCAATATTTCCAAGCATTCCTCATTGACCTAGCTGAAACTTCCTCAGAACTGCACTGAGATATGAGACTCTTCCTATCAACCTATTTCCTTTCTCCTTGTACAGGTATCAGACATACCTGGTACTTGAGGATCCTCCCTACTCATTCCTGCTCTCTCCCACTTTTCCCTTCACCGGTGATTCTCCCAATAAATCTCTTGCCTGTGGTATTAGTTTGCTACGACTGCCATAATAAAATACCACGTACCAGGTGACTTAAACAACAGAAATTTGTTTACTCATTGTTCTGGAGGCTGTAAGTCCAAAGACCAAAGGTATCAGCAGGTCTGGTTTTTCCCAGGGCCTCTTTCTTCTTTGGCTTGCTGATGGCTGCGTTCTTCTTGCTGTCCTCATACAGTTTTTCCTCTGTATGCGTACATCCCGGGTGTGTCTTTCTCTTATAAGGACAGCAGTTGTATTGGATTAGGGCCCCACTCTTATGACCGCACTTAACCTTAATTACCTCCTCAAATGCCCTATCTCCAAATACAGTCACATTAGGGTTTAGGGCTTTAACATATGAATTTTGTGGACATGCAATTCAGTTCATAACACCTATCTATTACCTTCTTGGTATCTGCTTCTTGAAGCTTCCAAACTAAGGCACTGAGCAAAGAGTAAAGTGACTTTCTTAGACAAATAGTGAGCTCTGCATCTGTGAAGGTGTTCACACAGAATCTGAAAGGTGGGCCCACTGATTAGGTTTCTATCTGAATTCTAGACCCACATGACTTTTGTTTTAATTGAACATGAACAGTAAAAAAGTAACCTGAAATCTGGAATACCAAGGTAAAAGCTGATTTAAATTAAGCCATGATATGCAAAGAGTCATAGAAGATACTTTTGCTTTCTGGATTCGACCTCTACAGTTCCTTTCTTTTCCATGACCATGTTTGTACATAGATGAAAGGATATTCACTCATGAAGCCCAAGCACCTAGAACAAAGTTTGGCGTATAATATGTGTTCCACAAATACTTGTTGAATCAATGAATTTATTGTTGCCTTCCAAACATGTCCATAGTTATTGCATCTAGTAGGTGCTCAGATTCTGTATGTTAAAAGAATTGAATTGGGGCTCCTGGGTGGCTCAGTCGTTAAGCGTCTGCCTTTGGCTCAGGTCATGATCCCAGGGTCCTGGGATCGAGCCCCGCATCGGGCTGACTGCTCAGCTGGAAGCCTGCTTCTCCCTCTCCCACTTCCCCTGCTTATGTTCCCTCTCTCACTGTCTCTCTCTCTGTCAAAAAAATAAATTAAAAAAAAAAAAGAATTGAATTGGAGAATTATAATGGTAATGATGTGAACAAGAGATCAGAGGCTAGTGATTTTACTGATTTTTCTCCCTACATTGCCTATCCTGGAAAGTTCAGCCCAGAAAACAGAGTTAACTGAGAAATCTGGGAAGTTTTCCCATAATGATATACAGTTGCATGGCCTTTGAAAACCCCCCAGGTAGTTCCCTGGGGTGGACAATCTGATCACCAGGAAAACTTGATGGTGTCATGCCAATAGCTTTAAGTAATCAGGGCTTACCAACTACAGATCCCTAGTCTTCTCAGGCATTTCTAGAGTATTTTAAAAAACAGAGGGGAAAGTACGGATACCAAGGAGTGTGAGGGCTCAGCTCAAAATGGTTTGGCATGAGAAAAATTTCTTTGAAAGCTACTGTTTTTAGTTTCATATGCATTTGCCAAAGGCTTTCAAGAGAAAGGTTCAACAGCAAGTTTTGTGCTTTGGGGAGATTCTGGAAAAATGTGGTGCCTGAAAGAAAAAAAAAAAACAACCAATACTTAAAATTTCCAGACTAATTATTCTACATATTTGGGGGGCTACAACAAAGACAGGAATTTCAGGAATGTAGAGGAGCTCTTCCGAGGAGGTAGAGAACACAGACTGAGGAGGATGCTACAACATCACCTCAACAATCAATTCTACCAGAGGGGGCCAGTCAAGCAAGCTTCTTCCTTCATGGACTATGATAGATATGACACTCTCTCTAACCCAGTAGCTTTCATAAACTTGTCATTTTGGCATACTACTGGATTTTCTTTCCTACACTCCCAGGATTTGCACATTTATATAACTAGCCCACTATGAGTATGCCAGCCATAGCCTGTGTGATGTTTGGATTCTCATATGGCCATAGGCTTGAAAGTTCTCACTGTTTTAATTCTAACGTCGACTTCACACCATGTTGAAGAGAGCCCTTTCTCTCCTCTGCATTTCCCCAGATGTAATCTCCCTTGGTGACCACTCTCTTTGGTGTAAACTGGCTAAGCCCTCAGTTTCAAAGAGGTCAGAAATAAGGCAAGAAAAGGCCAGTGATAGTGGTTGCAGGCCCTTCCACCATTCCTGGCAGAATGTTACAAGACCATCCTTATGAATTCCTATAGAGGATTCCTTGATGATTGACTTTGGGGACACTTTGGCATATACACTCCCTAGCAGCTACTTGGCCAAGAGCTCCACCTCCAGGGCATGGAACATCATCTCCACACCAGTCTTATGGTTGCCATCCTCACCTTGGATAAACTGGCTGAGTTCCTTTCCTTCTTCTTGCCTCACTATTTCCGTATCTCTTTCTTTCTTTTTCCCTTTTAATTATTACTATGTTCTTCTTGTTTCGGCTTTCTCTTCCCAGACACATTCTTCTTGTTATTTCTATGTCTACCTCTTTCTTGTTTTTCTCCTGGCACTCTTTCCCTCTTTCTTTCTATTTATATTTGTTCCTTCTGTCTGTCTATGCTTGGTTCATCTTTCTTTACCTATTTTTTTTTCTCTTTCTATGCTCATCTAGTCTTTTCTGTTTCTCCCTTTTTCTTTCCTAACATTTTCTTCTTTCACATTTTCCTTTCAAATTTCTTTTCTTATAAATTTCTATCTCTACTTAATTATCTCAGCCTCTGTTTAATTTCTTTAATTCTCAGATGTTACTATGAATGTCACCGACTCTTACCTAAGTGTCTACAAAAAAGTATTTCTTTTTGTATTTTTTTCTGTCTCTATCCTCTTCACCCAGTATCATTCTGTGTCCTTTGCTTCTTCTTTTTCCTTTTCCTCTTTATTTTCTATCTTACCAAATCTTTCACTGAATCCGCTTTCATATCTTTCTCCTCTTGCTTGCTTTTCTCTTTGTCGTCCTTTTCTCTCCTGGTTTTGTTCACACACACTCACTCACTCGTACCTGTTTCTCTCCCTTTCTCCTATCTCTATTTTCCACTCATTTTTTGTGTTGTGTCTGCCCTACTATATGTGTACGTGTGAACTCACATGCACATGGGAGACATAAGGAGATAGGAGGGAGTGCATGAGGTTAGGAAAGAACCCAGAGGCTGGATCTGTGGTTTGTTACTCTGGTTATCCATGGGAATCTTCTGATTCAGTTGTCTGCAATGGGGTCAATGAATCTAAGAAGGCTCTCAGGTTGAGATTTACTGGTTTAATGAGGAAAGCCCTTGAAAGCTAGGATTAATTATCTGTACTTCATGCAATAAGGGAGGTTTTAAGAATTATTGTGAAATACGATCTCTGTGTGAGAGATTATCTGAAAACATTGTGGGAAAGAGGACTTGGAAGCAGAGAAATGGAACTTCATATATATTTTATTGGGCCTAATTCAAATAGCACATCTCTAAGCTTCCATTTGTAACCCATTTCTTCCTCCCCATAGCCCCCTGCATACAGTTTATTTCTTTGTTGCAGCTCTTACCAAACTCAGGCTCATATTTGAATTACTTGTCCCATTTCTCTGCTATCTCCTAGACTGAATTTTTTGATGGCAGGACTAGAGCATTTTCTCCATTGTTTTCCTAGGACAATATGTAGCCCAGAGTTCTAATTATAAAAGTTTTCAGAGTCATTGTCAGCATTTCCTTAATTTAATTAAATAATATCACATTTGTCTTCAAAACCATTAAATCGATGATATTATCACCTGAGAATCAAAGACACAGCAAGTTATATATAGAGCTGAGGACAGAATTTGTTCACTCCAACAATTAGCATTTACTGAGTGATGGGATGACCAGTAAGAATAGAGGAGCAGTATAGAGTTTCGAATTTGGGCATGGACTCTTGATCCAGACCTCCCTGCCTGGTAACCTGCTAGCTAGGTGTACAAAGAAGGATACAGCTGTATCTATCTTCTAGAATAGCCAGCTGTTAGTCCTGTGTGGCTGCCTTGTACATGCTGAGTTGGCTCAGTAAGACACTCATCCCTGAAGGCTCCAGCTTCAACCCCAGTGTTCAATATGACTCTGTTTAATTAAATTTTTTATATTTATTATACTTATTTATATTTATATAAAATAACTTATTATATTTATTTATTATTTGGGAACTCCAGATAATAACATTAGATTCTTCGTATGTCATTTAAATATTGGCCCAATCCACTCTTCTCTTAAGATCTACTTGAAGAGATCAGATGTATCAAATGGTTTTTCCATCTGGAGATTAGTTACAGAATGAGATTTTAGACTCCACCATTTAAACCTTTAGCAGGAAAGAGGATTTCTCTTGTTCCACAGCAGAAGATCAGATTTTCAAATATAAATTCTCTGGGAAAGCCTGAAGCCAGATATAGCAAGTAGCCCATGTGTAAGATCATTGTCAGATTCTCATTTGTAAGAAACACCTCCTCACCCAGCTCTCTAAGCCATACCTACATGCATCTCAGAGAGAGATGAAATTTATAAATGGGTCTCTGGAGCCTCTTTGAAGATCACTGCATGTTGGAAGTTTTCTGTTTCTGATGGGAAGTGTGGAATTGATCCCTGTAGTTGTCTTTGTATCTGGGCATAATTAAACAAGAATCACAAAACTCCTCCCCAAAGAAAATTCATTTTTCCTTCCCTTCCTTTCTTTCCTTCCTTTTTCATAGGCTTTCAGTTTTTCTACTTCTTTGCTTTTTACACCAACATAATTGTCAATAGTTGCTTGCTGAAATTCATCACCCACAGTACATGGTGGTAAATTGGGAGAAAGATTACATCGAGGAAGATGAGCTAGCACAATTTCTGGCAGGTATCAAACACTCAATATATGTCACCTTTGCTTTTCTTCCATTTCTGAGCTCCAGTCTATAACTCAACCATAGCTACTGATCAAATATTTGAGCTTTATATCTTTCAACAAAAGAACCACTGTGCTGCAGGAAGACTTACATGTATGTTAGATGATTTTATGTTCTGTTCAAAAAGTTGATAGAATATGGATATTAGTCACATAAATGTTTGCAATATACTCTAATGTATTGTTTCATGTGATATAAAATATCTATAGTAGAAAAAAAGTTTATTTTCTAAAACCATCAATTGAGACATCTGATCCATACCTAATGTGACTGGTAGGTTTGGGAGTGATAAAACTACCACTTGGAATGCATTACCAACAAGTACGTGGCACTCTAACCCCCTTACTCCAAAGATACAATATTAACTATGTCCTTCTGTGGTTATCCTCTCATTATACCTTTTCTAGCTTTCAGAGTTCTTTTTGTCCTTCAACAATCACATCAGGAAACTTACTCTGGTAATTAAAGTTGGATTCAAGGAAAACTATGCACTTCCACATTATTCATTCTCTCATTCGTTCTTTCCATCTTAGGTTCTGCCTTTTCTAATCTCAAGCTTGCGTGACCCACAGCCAAATTTAAGGACTGTACCCATCCTGGGTTTTGACACCCATTCCAGCCCAATCTAGTATGTCTTCCTCATAAAATCCAATTACTAACCAGCAAGATTCATGTGTTCTTATGAAAATTTGTCCCACTTGTTTTTAATTCAGGAAAGCTACTGGCTCAAATGTGAAGCTAAGTGAAAGTCCCTCTGAGGAACTATTTTTGGAGTAAAGCTTTAAAGCCTTCCACTCAATTAATTCTTGATAGGCCGCTGTCTCTCCTTCTGCCCTCATTAGGGAAAAACAAAAATAAAGAGTATCTGCTATGATCAATAGTATTTAGTCACATGCACTCTTGTTTGAGTTTACTTCCTTGCCTTCCAAAAAACACAGATATTTCAGCACTAGGTCATGGTGATAAAATTAAATTTTACTTTGGGCGCTTGGGTGGCTCAGTCGGTTAAGCATCTGCCTTCAGCTCAGGTCATGATCCCAGGGTACTGGGATCGAGTCCCGTGTCAGGCTCCCTGCTCAGAGGGGAGCCTGCTTCTCCCTCTGCCCCTCCCCCCACTTGTTCTCTCTCTCTCTCTCTTTCTCAAAAATAAATCTTTAAAAAAATTACATTTTACTTTTAATGAAGTAATGTCATTTGTAGCAAAAAATTCAAATTAGAAATGTTTATATATTTCATTATTTAATTTCTAGGCAGCAATAGAGGTAAGAATTTTTAAATGTGATTTGTACCACAAGAGGATCTTGTTCTTCTTGAAAAAGGACCTTTTTTAAAATTCCAGGAAAGCCAAAGTACCATAAAAAATCAAGGTCTGTACATTGCAGGGAAAAACCCTTCAGCTATTATTGAAACATAATTACATACAGGAAAAATGTATTATCAGTACAGGAAAGAAGCCTTAAGAATTCTCTGTGCTTTTTGAAACTGATGGACACGAGTGAGCTCTGATATCGTTATGCTTAGAAACGGCTTCATCCAGATCCAACCGAACACCATTAATGTTCACTTCCATACAGCCATTATAAAAGGCATTCACTGGTGTGGCACTGAATGGAATATCTGTAAAAACAGAATATTAAAATATTAACCCAAGACTTTTGGCATCTTATTTGCTTACAATTAGAGGAACTATTCAAACTTCCCATTTCCAACCAAATTCTAATCATAAAGGAAAAATTAATAATGTAATTATTCAATAAATTTATATTAAGTGACTTCTATGTATATAAGGTATTGTGCTTAACACTGGATTCAGCATATCATCAGTTCCTCTGACTTCATAAACACAATCAGTCTCATTAAAACCTAAGATAGATAAACACTTTAAAAAGAATAAAAAAGAGCATATTCTTACCTGTGATGTTCTATTTTATTATTTTCTTCTTAAATCTGAGCAACAGTTTAAGCACTGTTAAATCATTTTTTCAACTCCAAACTATAGCTACATGGAAATCTTTTTAAAATGCTGTGATAAATGTATCTCTTTTATTACTGCTGGAATAAAAGCAGATTTCTATATTTTCCTAAAAATAGCTTCTTGCTGAGCATACAATGTCAGGTCATGATAGGAAATTCACTTTATGTACTGTTTAGTGTTCAAAAAATAATTTTAATAATGCTTCAGTGAATAGGGCCTTTGGGCCTTTCGACACTTTCACTCTCCTCATCAGACTTAATACTTTGGTAACACCCTTGAATTCCTAAGAACAATGGTTCATTTTAATAACATCCATCTCTCTACTTGCTTCTTTTTTTGGCATCTCCTCCCCATGAATTTAGTTCCCAATGGACATTTTTCAGCCTTTATTCTTTTTCTTAGTACCTTATGCAAAAAACATACAGGTCAAATTTTCCACCTTTAATTTGCCAACGCAGTGAATAAAGTCCATACTTTTCTAGGGGCTCACAGCATTCTTTATGAAACCCTTTCAAGTCTGGCTGAACATCAAGATTATGCCACTATTATAAAAATCCTCAGAAATATCAATTTCCCCTGATTTCTAATTCATAGTATGCAATTGAATATTCCTATTTTGCATATCAACTGGTAATTTACCTATCCCACTGTTTACACTCCTAATATCTCAATTGCCAGTTCTCCCCAATTTTCCTCACTCTCTAAACACATCTTGCCTGAAGTCAATCTTCAGTGCTGATGCCAAAGTCCTGGAACCATTAAAATTTAATAGCTTTACTTCTTTTCAACTCTTTCATTGTTTGTCTGATTTACTAAAATGGCATTCAACTAATTTGCAATAAGGTAGTAAGTGGATTTCAATATAGAATTCATTCATTTGAACTAAAATTATACTTCCTAATAATTAACCACAGTAACTTAACTTTCTATTAACCATGCTAACTTATCTATTTATCTATCTATCCATAACTTTTAGAGCATCCTTACTTCTATCCCACAAAAACCCACATAAAATTTCCATATATGAAAAATGAAGGCCCTGAGCAGTTAAAAGTAAGAAAATGAAGGTTACTAGAAGTCCAGACATCAAACTCAGAATTTTCCCTGAGAATAACCTGCAAATGGTATTTGAAAATATTTCTCAAAAACTTTCTGCCTAAATTATTTTTTGCCATTTAAAGTAAAATGTTGATGCCAATTTCATATTTTCCAATATTAAGTCAGAGATGAATGTGCTTTGCCTCCAGTTTTCTCCATCTTATGGTAAACGGACTCTCCACCCACACAACTCCTCATGGTGGATACCTAAGAAAGAGATCCTTATACCTGCCTTTCAATCATTAAATCCTACTAATGTTGTTTTTCACATGCATCTCCCATCTAATCACTGTGCCCCATCTTCACTGCCATCATCCTAGTCCAGCAGCTTCTTCATCTGTAACATAGGGATAATAATAGCACCTGACTCACAGGTCTATTTTGAAAGTTAAATAAGTTGATCCCTCCTAAGCACTTTCAACGATGCCAGACTATTTATTATGCACTGATTGATGGCAGTATAGTTGTTGCTTCTGTTACTGTTACTGCTTCTCCATCTGGACCACTTCAGCAGTCCCCGGTTCCTCTCATCCCACTTTTGCCTCCCACCTGTCCATCTCCATCCATCACGTGGAGTGGGTTTTTAAAATGATAATAGTGATATACAATTTCCCTGTCTAAATTTTTTTAAAGACTCCCATGGCTCTTGTAATAAGACTCAGGACCCCGAACCAAGTCTACAAACCACCCCCCGACACACACCCAGTTCTCAGCTTCCTCATCCTGTATCTCCCTTGCTCAATGTGTTTTCACCACACTCATCGTCTATATATTCCTCAAGTGTATCCACCCCCCATTTTGCCCACACATAGACCATTTTTACTTGCATATTAATTCCAATTCCCGCCCTATCACTTGGTTAAATTTAACACTTCCATTTATCATATTTATATCTTAGCCTTTTCTTCAGAGAGCTCATTCTTGGCTGGCACAACCAGGCCAAGTCCCCATTTTTAGGCTCTGAAAGCAATTCATACTTTTCCTTCATAGAAGTTATCACAATTTAATTATTCTGATATTTTCTTAATTGGTTATTTGACGTCTGCCTCTGTACTAGATTATAAAAGGCTTAGCAGCAGGAATCATATCTGCTTATTACTATAGCCCTACCACCTGGGGTGTAGGTTCTTAATAAATAAAAGGTAAATGATGGATGAATTAAAGAATAAAGATTGAACTCATAAGACTACTGTGAGAATGAACTGAAATAATAAATACTTTCTAACTAGGATAGTCAAATGCAACAAAACTTGGGTTAGTTTTAGTTCACCATTAAAAAATAAATAAACAAAATATACCCATAAAATGTCAATATAAATCCCCAGGAAAAGAAAAATGGATACTGGAATTTTGTCTTCCCTTCTAAGGTCCTTTTGCTAAGATTACATATTTAAAATACTATCAATTTGATTAAAAATATAACTTTTTAAAACTTTTAAAATATAATTCTGAAAACAAAACAAAAAAAAGGTAAGAAGATACCTGGAAGGCCACCCAAGTAAGTGGTTACTGTCCCTTTCATTGCTTTGTCCAAAATGGCCAACTGTCCTTTAAAGTTTTCAGAGGAGATGATGTCTTTTTTAAGTGGAGTGAACAGCTCCACATTGTTTCTGTTGACTCTTAATTCCAGATGGAATTGTTGACTGGAACACAGACTTATGGCCTCTACCTGAAACATTATCATATTTTCAACAGATACGAGGATATCCTGAAAAACAGAGCAAAGATTCAATATAAGCAAGTATTGATGGTAATGCCACTTAAGAGTGACTTTTGAGTCACATCACAATTTTTAAAAATACATTAGTTTTACAAATTTCAGGCTCAGCTAAGATATAAATGGTTAGTGGCTTCAGAAAATTCAATACACCAAGTTGTTTTACCAAAGATGGGAACCTAAAGTCGTGTGTTAAGCACTATTTTTCTGTTTGTTAGCCTTCCTAACTTCAAAACTTACATGTGAAAAATGAAGGAGTTGAATCACTCTTTGTTGGGGAAAAGGCTTGGAAAATTTCAAGTGCTTGAGTAAGTACATGCCAGCAAGACTGAAAGGTCTGTGTGTGCCACATAAGCAATCCTATTAAGACCTGGGGCAAAATAAGTGAAAAAGTCCTGAGAGGGGAAAGTCAGGGATCACCAGCAGTAAGTTACGGAGTATTTGCCAGAAGATATTCAAAAGAGAAAATGTATTCATTTTGCTGAACTTTTCAAACTGCTGAGACACAGAATTACTTAACTTCTTGACAGGGATCTATGCATATACCTTATATATGTATACAGGAAATGTAAAAAGAAAATAAAATCAAGGGGCGCCTGGGCAGCTCAGTAGCTTAAGCGTCTGCCCTCAGTTCAGGTCATGATCTCAGGGACCTGGGATCGAGCCCCATGTCAGGCTCCCTGGTCCAACCGCCCCCCTGCTTATTCTTGCTCTCTCTCTCAAATAAATAAATAAAATCTTAAGAAGAAAAAGAAAAGAACATCAAAACTAGGAACATGGCTGTTATGAGATGGTAGAAAGATAGTCTGAAGTACCTACTTAGGATTCCAAGTCTATACTTCGCAAATACGGGTTATTTGAGGAAATCTGTTACTATTACATATCCATATCCTTGAACTCACTAATAATCTTAAAATGGTCAGCAGACAAACTGTTCCAGAATGATCAATAGGATGTGGAATTATGTTATGAAATACTGTACACAGATATTGAGAAGGCAATCTGACATGGAGGAAAAAAAAAAGGAGCCACGGAGTCAAACACAAAAGATAAAATAAATATCAAAGACGTGGCATGCATTAATCTCCTCTACTGCAGGGATATAGTGCTGAAGATAGGATTTCCATTTTGTTTTAAAAAAAAAGTAAACAAAAAGCTGGAATCTAAATGTAGCAAGCTCCTGTGGTAGACTAGAGATAAAAACTCAGTAGGATCTCCTTAGGTGGCTTATGCTTAACTACTAGAAACTCCCTGCAATCATCGTTGAGCTGAAAACAACATACCTTTTTATTGCTACAGACATTATTCAATTATATGCTTCTTTCTAAAAGCTACAGAGAACATCCAAGCCAACCTTGGCTCAGACACAAGCTTCTTGCTCTAACTTGTTGGAATCCACTGTGGATAACACATGGTCAGAACTATTAGCCTCTGGTGGAAGGCTGAATAATACAGATCTTCTGATAACGCTCATGTTTCCTTTTATCCAAGAGTTTTTTCCTGTTCGTCCTCCTAATTTCAAATGAGAGTTGCCAACAAGAAGCCAGGTGGACTGGTTTTAGTTTTCTCCAGTCCTTCCTAATTTACTCATGGGAGAAAAGATTAAGAGTGCCAGAGAGCACAAAACATAATTAGGCACAGAATATCTAAGACTGAATTTTAATCAGACTCACTTTTATTTTGTTAGTACAGACTATGACTCCCATAATATTTCGAGGATTTAAATAAAGGTGGATCTCTATGTACTCTGGGAAGGGTCCAGGCAGCCTGTGTGTGAGTCTGCCTGATCTTGGCTGTGGATGCACAGTAACAGGCTTTTCTCCTCTCTACTTCCTGGATCAGACCTTAGAAATAAGCCAGCAAAAAAGTAATAATAATGGACATTTTTTGAGTCCTTATTGATGTGCTGGAGACTGTGCTAAATACATGTCATCTCATTTAATCACCAAAATAACACTTCGAGGTAAATACTGCTAATATATCCATTTTACAGATAAAAAACAAAACAAAACAAGAATCACAAAAGTTTAGTGAAGTTACCTGAAGCTTTTCAGAGGCAGAGTCTACCAAGGACAAGGCAAAGGGCACAGTATTACCAGAAACCAAGGCGAACATAACACCAGTGCCCGTGGATGGGCGAATGTTCAAGGACACATTTACTCGCCAGTCCTCAGCATTGGATATATTACCTGTTTAAACAATAAAACAGAAGCAGGATCAGTGTACTCCTAAAGTATGCCAGAAGGAATTATTACAATCTTACTAATACTCAGAGCCATTTTTGTGGAATACTAAAGGTTTTCATTCTCCTTCCTCAGTGACCTATAAAACCAAGGCAAAAAAACAAAAAACAAGAACCATTTTTTTAAGTGCAGGCAAGACACACAAAAATGGAGCCCCAGCCTTCTGGTCTTCCTAGAATAAAATTCGAGATGTGGTGTTTCAGAAGATTATGAATTTCTCCTGTTTGCTCTTTTACAGGTATTCTTTCTGCCTCCATATTCACCATTGGTCCAATCTCAGAGTGGTCATATTTTAAAGTACACATTTAGAAGGAAATTCAACAAATTTATTGTAATGTTCTGAGGGAATATTTGGATATGGCTGCCATCACCACCCTACCATTCCTCATCCATAAAGGGCTCAGTTCAAAGCAGTGGGAAAGAAAAATATGATTTATACAAATAGGGGAGTTTGGGGAGTTTGATAGTAGAGAAATATTCTGAAATCAACAGTTAACTCTAAAATTCTAACAGGAACTCTTCTTCTGCGATTCTCTTGTCATAATAGTTAACACTCATTTTCTTCATTACTAGGTTAATTGTCTATCCCACTAGAGTGCAAGCCCTACGTGTCTCTATGACCACTTTGTTTTCCACAGTAGTCACTCAACAAATAGTTGAATTGATATGTTCCAAAATAGTTTAATTCCTAAAAGTACTGGGGCATCTGGGTGGCTCAGTCGATTAAGCATCCGACTTCGGCTCAGGTCATGATCTTAGGGTCCTGGAATCGAGCCCTGCATCAGGCTCCCCACTCAGCAGGGAGTCTGCTTGTCACTCTCCCTCTTTCTCTGCCCCTCCCCCGTTCATGCTCTCTCTCTGTCTCTCTCAAATAAATAAATAAAATCTTTAAAAAAATATTAATTCACATTTTGAGTGAAGTTTTCCTTATTTAATATGAAGTAATATAAAATAATACCTCAAATACCACTTATAGGTTTTGAAAAGATGAATGTGAGTGGAGAAAATATTTTCCCTTGACAAGATGGTCTTCCATTTAGCCACATCAAATGCTATTGCACTGTTCATTTATCATCTTTTTTTTAAGATTTTATTTGTTTATTTGTCAGAGAGAGTGTGTGCATAAGCAGGGGGAACGGCAGGTAGAGGGAGAAGCAGGCTCCCTGCTAAGCAAGTAGCCTGATGAGGGACTCGATCCCAGGACTCTGGGATCATGACATGAGCCAAAGGCAGACGCTTAACCAACTGAGCCACCCAAACGTCCCTATTTACAATACACTCATTTATATACATGCGTATTTATATACAATATAATCATTTTGAAATAAGTAAATTTACTATAAGGTATTAATGAACTCAAACTAAAACATGCAAGCATACAGAAATTATAATGTAACATTAAATATTAATTTAAAAATAGGTCACTTTCAAGTTATCCATGAAGTAACTAATTGCTTATGAAAGTAATTTTTTTTCAGATACAATAGAACTCTTACTTTCATTTTCTTTTCAGAGAGTTTTTCCTTTGAGCAAATTATTGTGGGCCTAGTTTTTTCTTATATTCAGTCATCAGCCCCAATTAAAAAAAAATTTTTTTAAATCCTTCATATACAGAACAGAACTAAAGTTAAAGACATTGCATTACTTTATGTTAAGAACACAAAAAGTACTAGTGTAAGATTCTTCCTTAAAACTGTAGTAATACTTTTTTAGACTGCAAATAAACACATTTAAAATACAATTTTTCATTAAAGCAGAGATATCAGATTAACACTAAATTTATAATACAAAGTATTAGTAGCTCAAATAATGAATTCCTAAACAGAAAAAGACAAAGAACCTAATAAGATAATTAAGATATAAAAATAGCTAATAAACACATGGAGAGATATTTAACAGTAGAAATTGGGATAATAATATTTAAAACTACAAGATTTAATTTTTCAACTCTCAGATTGGAAACAAATCTCAAGCATACACTTTCTTATTCTGTTGGTAGAAGTATAAATTGAGGAGCACCTAGGTGGCTCAGTCGGTTAAGCGGCTGTCTTCGGCTCAGGTCATGATCCCAGAGTCCTGGGATCAAGCCCTGCATCAGGATCCCTGCTCGTCCGGGAGCCTGCTTCTCCCTCTTCCTCTGCCCCCTCACCCCCCCACCCCGCTTGTGATCTCTTTCCCTCTGTGTGTGTCAAATAAATAAATTAAATCTTAAAAAAAATAAGTATAAATTGATAAAACATCTTTGGAAGAGAATCTAACTGAGCAGTAGGAATTATACATCTGCATAAACTTTGGTGGACATAATCTAAGATTCTCTCCTACAGAATTAATCATATAAAGGTATAAAGATGTATGTCCAAGGGTATTATGGAAATACTATTTGTAAAGGCAAAAACCTGGGTCAGTCTGGCAGGAGTTCCTGTTCTGCTTAGACTATAGGAAACTGGAAAGAGCACTGCTCCTACCCTTACAACAACAACCAAAGACCAGTTATTTAGCTTCCCTCCTCCTGCAAGCCTGGAAAAGAGGAGCAGCAACCTGCAGGAAAAGCACAAAGTCCATTCCTTCTCTGTCTTCTCTATGCAACAAAAGCCTTACAGCACTGGGGAAAAGGTAACAAACACTGTGGCCATTAGAACACATGCAAAGACCCATTGCATCTACAGGTTAGGGAAAGGAAACTGGAAAAAACAAAACAACCAACCAAAAACCATTTACCATGGAGAAGGAGCAGAAAAAATCTGGAGTCCTGACCATTAGATCTCCCTCACAGGTGGTTGGGAGGGGGACAATGAAAAGTTCACACCCCTGAGACCCAGGGATAGAATACTTGCCCAAAATTGAATCTGTATCAGAACATTAGAGAATGTTCCCCACACCCTGCCACCATGCTAGCAAATGTCAAGTAACAAGAGCATTCTTTTAGGGTGAAGCAAGACCATGGAGAAACACTTTCTTGAGGCATATCATAAACAGAATACCTAAAGCTAAGGATAGATCAGCTATTAAGAAAAATCCTCTGGCAAACCAATCACTACCATAAGCACAAGGTAACAATAAAGGAATTTGAAGAGTATTCAATGGAAACAAGAAAGCTTAAGCAGTTCAACTCTTGACTAGACTGATTCAACCCCTTTACAAAAGGCCTAGCAAAAGCAGAAATAGGCTCATCTCCAGACATATATATTATTTACCTGCCTCTACTGTTCTACATAAGATGCTTACTTTTTAAACCAAAAATCATGCAATACCGAAGGAAACAAGGAAAAATAACACATGGTCAAGAGACAAAGCAATCAGCATGACATTGGACCTATCAGACAGGGAATTTAAAATAATTATGATTAATAAGTTGAAGGCTCAGGTAGAAATGTAGACAACATATATGAACAGATGGGAAATTTCAACAAGGGGTTAGACATTTTAAGAAACAATCAATTGAAATTTTAGAAATGAAGATGAATCCTTTTGAAGCATTTAATCAGTAGACTCAACACAACTGAGAAATTGGTGAACCTTAAAATAGGTTAATTGAATTCACTTGCAATTAATCAAGTTATGTGCCAATAATCTTTTTTTAAGTAATCTTTAAATAGTAACATAAGCATATTCTACTACCTTTACCCCAATATACTGCAAAAATTTAATAAAAAATATATAGCTATATGAATAAACCTAACACAATGCCTGGCACATAGTTAAGTATTCAATAATGTTTACTGAAGGCATTTTTGCTGTTTGTCAATGAATAAATGTAGTCATTAATGAGAAAAGAGAAGTAAAATGAGAAATCACTTACCATAATCTATGCTAAATTGAGCAACACCAGAACCAGGATAGTAGGAACCCTTCTCCACAGTGACAAAACAATGTTTACTTTGTTTTTCTTGAATAATTTCATTTATTCCTGAAGCTCCTTGATCCATCAAATTCCAGCCTCGTATACATCCATCTAGACGAGGGGTTATCTAACAAGTTAAAATATAGGTCAAGGAGTACATCTTAAAAGAGTCAGACTCATACATGGCTTAATTGATTACAGATGCAGTTTTCATTTAGAGGGAAAACCCTCTCTTTGTTGATATGTTAAAATTCTTTAAATATTTTGAATATTATCTAATTTTTTAAGGTGTCCTTCAGATGGGCAGTCTTTTTCAGTTATAGTGAGTTTATGCCATCACAGACCTCCACTGGGATCCTAATGATTTTTAGCCCCTCAAGCCCTACCTGCCTCTCCTCTATCCTCCAGAAATAACTTTTCTGCTCTCAACTTCCATATATGCTTCTAGCCGTGGCCCTGGGCTGTAAGATGCTTTCTTTAACTGCATTTATATATAGGTTTGTTTTGCCATCAGACAATGAACCTCTTCAGGAACAAAAGTGTTTGCACTCTTTAGTCTCCATCAAAGCATCCAGGCAGACTCAAGACCCATAGTAGCCATTTCATAAATAGTTTTTGAAAAATTTATTTTACTTTTAAAATGTCTTGATTTATCAATTTCAAAGGAACAGATGCATTCACTCTGACATGGGTTAACTAATTCAGGTTTTATATCATACTGCAGAAATCTTTCAAAAGTTAAGGTAACTGTGAATTGCCATGAGTAAAAGATGGATATAAAATAGTAAATATTTAAGTTAAATCAGCGAGTATAATTGACAGGCCCATGACTTCAAATGAAATTTTTAAAACTCTTCAAGGACAGTGATTAGTCTCCTTCATGAGACCTATTCTACAGTTATTAGACAAACATCATATTCAGAAAATCATCTATTATATGTAACTTCAATTTATGATAGGCTGAAGTTATACTCCCAGCAAAGATTTTTTTTAAAAAGTTCCACCTTTATATGCTATTTTATCTCCGAAATTTAAGTCCTAAAATAGACCTAAGAAAATTCTTTGACTGGCTTCTACAAAATGTTGTATTTTTGGACTCCAGTACATGTATTTATATTTGTAATTGCTGAATATGGACAGTTATCATGTTAACACTGAATTGATGCTTGAGAATTGAAAAAAAATCTACTTCCCCATGAGTAACGCTGGGGATTTAAATGGGCTCAAAAACACTACATTTATTTTCTTATTTCCTTAATATAATTTCAAGGATCGCTGTGTTATTTTTCCTTGTTCATTTCAAGTTGTCACGGTATGTTCAACAAAATAACTTCTTTGACTCTCAGAAAAACACATCTTCAAATCTATTATGGACAAGAGGAATTCATCCATGATGAATGATAGAAACTTGTATCATTACCGGTCTAATGAGGGCATTCTCCATTTTCCGAGGTAATCCTGCAAAATATACTTTCGTTTCTAGAAATCCATTTGTAGGCTTAAAAAGGCTTTCGGGTTTATTTATATTCATTACAGCTTCTTTAGCTATTTTTACACTAATACTGTGTTCTAGTTCTTCCACAGAGACCTATAATTAAAAAGACAAAAGTTATCAAACAACCAAACATCACTGCATGTCATTTGAAACGCTAAGATTGAAAAATCCTGTTATTATTCCAGTAAATAATTTTTCAAAGTAATCATTTTAATGTAATTATTAATTTGTTGTAATCCATTTGAAATGTCTAATTACTATAAAGGTGGTAAAAATGTGTTTTAAAGTGATAATTCTTGATTGAAAATTAAGTGAACACCATATTTTAAAGTAAAAAAACACGCAATATTGTTCTTTTAAATTTAAACAACCAATTATAATATATATATTTCAAATCCAGCATCATAAATTAAGTGAGTCACTCTACAAAATCTTAGAAAACATTTTTTTTAAAGATTTTTCATTTATTTATTTGAGAGAGAGAATGAGATAGAGAGAGCATGGGGGGGGGAGGGTCAGAGGGAGAAGCAGACTCCCCGCTGAGCAGGGAGCCCGACGCGGGACTCGATTCCCGGACTCCAGGATCATGACCTGAGCCGAAGGCAGTCACCTAACCAACTGAGCCACCCAGGCACCCATCTTAGAAAACTTTTAAGTGTTCTTATTTTGCAATTGTCTGAAAGTATACATATGGAATCAATAATGGAAATAAATTCTTAATATAAAGTGTGAGAAATCAGTACCTCCAGTATTCTGTTCATGACACACAAATTATACTTTATTTCAAAATTCAAAAAGTAATTAAGGTCATAAGGAAGCACAATACATAAAATTAAATTGGGTTTTTCCAATTTTGAAAGTAGTTTTGTTTTCTTTTTGTTTTTTTTTTTTTGTGGGTTTTTTTTAAGATTTTATTTATTTATTTATTTATTTATTTGACAGAGAGAGAGAGAGAGAGAGCACAAGTAGGCAGAGCAGCAGGCAGAGGGAGAGGGAGAAACAGACTCCCCGCCAAGCAGAGAGCCCGATGTGGGACCCAATCCCAGAACCCCGGGATCATGACCTGAGCCGAAGGCAGTCGAATAACCGACTGAGCCACCCAGGTGCCCCAGAAAGTAGTTTTGTTTTTGTTTTTTGTTTTTTGTTTTTAAGTATGCTTCATGCCCAGCATGGGGTCCAACATGGGGCTAGAACTCATGACCCTGAGATCAAGCCCTGAACTGAGATCAAGAGTCAGACACTTAACCAACTGAGCCACCCAGGTGCCCTAAAAGTAGTTTGGGTTTTTAAAAAAGGTTGAAAGTGATGGTAAACAACAATAAAAAAAAAAAAAAAAAAATCCTCCCCAAAAGGTGATTCAAAGAACCACTGCTGCAATCTCCTTATGCAAAACTAGCACTCAAAACGCAAACTCTTCTTTTACTAATCAATGATGGAAGCAAAAGAGTAGTCCTATTAAAGCAGCACTACGGGAAGGGGAAAACTGTGCTCTAAAGTAAAATAACCTTGGTAACATTTACCGATTTAAAGTTAGTCAGCGCACTGTCCTTAATAGAGCCAACCGGCATCATTTTACTTGAATGACTATTCCCTCTTTGAAAGATGTTAAGTCAACCTCTAGAACCTCAGTCTCGCTTGCATCTGTACATTCCTACCACTCCCTCTCAGGCTCCCTTGCTGGCTCTGCCTCTTCTCTCAACGTCTATAATACTCCAGAGCTCAGCCCCCTAGACCTTTTCCCTCTAGTCATGCAAATATTTTTGAATAGGGGTCTACTGTTCCACTCTAGGGCATTTGGAAAATTTGGGGGTAGGGATGGTACTTTTAGTTGTCACAATAAGTAGGATGTATGCTGACACTGCAAGATGCTGGACACCCTGTAATATGCGGACAGTCATGCAAAATAAGTAATAAAATATTCAATATCCTGCAAATCTCCCGAACGTCCCTACAAGATATTCATGTAGGGTATACTTAGGCTTATCTGAGTTTCTCTATATGTGAACACAAAATATTTTTTGTACCAATTCAACACATTCACTGAATTTTTCAAGAATAAAAGTCTTGTCAATCAAGGATATATTGATGTTTGTTTTGTTTGGATCTTTACCAAGAGTTTCTCACTATTTCAGAAAATTACTTTTACTGACGGCAACACCATCTATGCACTTAGAGTATTTGAACTGCCGATACAAAACTCCAGCATAAGTCTTCATTTACAGCTTTCACATTATTCTACATATAGGAGCAAGCTTTGACAAATATTGTACTTGTACTTGAGCATTTATATGTTGGAATATATATTATTTTCTTATAAATGACTTTCCTTTATTTCTTTGTATAATAATTAGAGCATTATATTGGTTTCTATTAGGGATATGCAAAAGTAGCTTCCATTGTTGATGCATTTCATTATAGGACAGTAAAGGAGCATTATGAATATGTGGGCACTGGATGAGTTAGAGTTTAGAAACACAGATTAACAATAATCAATCTCATGGCCTTTGAGTCCCTCTTTATGCTGAATATTCAAAAGTTTTTATCTACTTTAAATTGAAGGCTGGACCTTAAAAGTATATCCAGAATCTGACCACTTCTCACCACCTCTCCACTGAGTTATTGCAATGGTCTCATGACCCCATAATCTGTCCCATTCTTACTCTCTACTATCCAGTTTCCATAAAGCCATCATGTCCTGATATGGATTACCTTTCAAGATACATGCAAATTACATCATGTCACTTCTCACAATCATCCAAGGTCTTTCTACTTAGCATAAACTCCAAGTTCTCACTAAAGTCCCCATGACCCTACCTGGTCTTGTTCCAGAACACATTTCTAACCTCATGTTCTGCCCTTCCCTCCTTCCTTTATTCCCCTGCATCTACACTGACCTTTGCGTTGTTCCTTAAATACAACAATCACATCCTCTTGCCTGATGCTCTGTACTTGCTCTTCACATGGCACAGAATCATCTTCCCCAGAGATTTCTCATGATTTGTGCCCTGGTCTCCGGTCAGATGTAATCTCATCAGAGATGGCTTTCCTGATTCCACATGCACATGCACCATCGTCACTCTCTGTTGCCTGGCCTTGCTTTTGTTTCTTCCTCCTAGCACTAACCACCATCTGACATATCCATTTGTTCATGCAATTTGTGGTTCATATCTCACCCCTAGTACGCAAGCTACACAAGAGCAGTGATTTTGTTTTATTCACTGTTGTAGCCTCACCATGCAAAGGAAGGAATAGCACATAAAGTGCTCAATAAATATCTTATTTAATGAATAAAATTATGATCCAAATTACAGATTTCCCACCCATATTAGAATCATACCCAAATATGAGATATAATAATGACTTATAATAGAGCAATATTTATTTCTATGCTTTGGAGCCATTTTAATTACTTAACAATTACACACATTCTATTTATCTGAATTACAAAACAATTCTACATTTTAATTGCTTACTTTTAAAGTATTTTATTTGAAATTTTAAAATTATTTAAAATTAGTGAAACAACTGCTATCAAGTGAATAGTCCAGTTTATAGATTAATTTAACTTAACTTTGTCAATTAAAATGTTTACTTAAAATATGTATCTCTTTGAGCTAATTTCTGTGGCTGCATAAATTTGGCTGAAACAGTACAGTTTATTAACAAGCCATCAAGATTGTAAAATGGTAAAAATATTATGCAGTAATTTTTTTAATGAAAGATCTGAGGAAAAGAAATCCCATTTATATGGTGAGGGTGAATATTCATAAATTGTTAAAATATCCAATTAAAAATTTTTTTAAAAGAGCCAGCACCAAATTTATTACCAGATTAAAGTTTTTCTCTGACTTGCTTATTGTTCTTAAATTTTTCATGTCAAGTTGTATTCGGTTTATAAAGGGAAATTTTAATCAAAATATGGGCATATCATTAAATAACAATTTCTTTTTAACAAAGACCATAAACATAGGAGACAAAATGTGTGGAACTGAATAGCTGCCTTCTATCCAGCCCAAAATCCTGCCTTTAACCTATTATGCATGGATAATTCATTAGTAAATACTGCCTGCAACGCAAGATGTTAGCCTCACAGGTAAACATTTACCTTCTTTATATATATTCTGTATTACTTAGAATGTATCCAAGTTCTCCTTCCAGCAGATAATATTTTCAATTTGTATCAATTAATCAGAAAAAATTCTGTTTGCTCTATTTTGCTGAAAAGTGATCTTGGTGATTTTTAGATAGGAGATTTGTGGACATGAGGCAATAAAATGTATTCTTCAGTACACTGGAGGAAGAGGTGTACGCATCAAGCTGTATGCATACAGATGGAGTACACGAAAGATGTGGTGGCAAAGCTACATACACTAACGAGAGCATCTGGAGAAGCCGGAGAATTTTAATGATTACTCTGACAGTTGCATCTGATCTTGTGCAGACATTATTTTGGTAAGAGCCCAAAATCTATGGCTGTCAAAGGATGAATAGCCCCATTTTTGGTAAACCACATCTGCGCCCAACTGTACTTTATTACTACCTGTACTTTAACGATTTCACATTACATTGCATTAATTCATAAGGCAGCACTAGCTATTAAACTGTGAGGTACTAAGTAAGCTCAAGAGCAAGGAAAATCTCTTGCCAGAGTTCTAGCACCTTGAACTTAGGAACTTAGCATTTTAAAAGTGCTCACTAAAAGCTTATGGAGTATATGAGTGCATGAGTGAGTAAATAAAGAAATGAAATAATTTAGGGGCGCCTTGGTGGCTCAGTTGTTAAGCGTCTGCCTTCAGCTCAGGTCATGATCTCAGGGTCCTGGGATAGAGCCCCGCATCAGGCTCCCTGCTCAGCGGGAAGCCTGCTTCTCCCTCTCCCACCCCCTCTGCTTGTGTTCCCTCTCTCACTGTGACTCTCTCTGTCAAATAAAAATCTTTTAAAAAAATGAAATAAATAAATAAAATAAAATAAAATAAAAAGAAATAATTTAATGATGACTTCACATGTCTTCTCAACATGGACCTCCTGGCAGATCCCTTAGGCATAGAAAGTGTCTCTTTTGGGTACCACATTCTAAGGTGAAGCTGATCTCTCAATTATTAGCTGCTGAAAGTAGCAATGACTCTTTTGCAGAAAAGAATTCTTCCCATTATAGACTGGCAGTAATCCCTTCATGAAAGATTCCATTTTAGGCTCACTTTTAGGGATTATGTAAAAATTCTCTTTTCTTTTCTTTTCTTTTCTTTTTTTTTTGAGATGAAAAGTAATGTTTATTAATTGTCTAGTGACTTTTCTTCCTATTGGGTCTCATCTCTTCTTTGAAAGGAGTCTAAATAAAAATCATTGCATCTGCTTTTTTTTTTCCCCTTCTTCTTCTACAAATGCATCCATGGTGTCATATATTTGCAGCTGCCTTCTTGAATTACGGGTAATTGTGTATGTGGGTTCTCATTTACAACAACGAACACAGTCTTTGAAGAAAAAAGGGAAATTTATGCATGGGTTCTTCTTATATGCAGAGCCATGATTTTATTTACCTAGGATTTAGCAAACTACTTAAAGACATTTAGCAGTTTGTTCATCTGCCCCAATATATTCTCCAAGTATCATAGTCTCAATGACAGGTTATGCTAATTACCTAAAATTCTGAATAGATTTCATGCTCATGCTAATATAATCAAACATGTATTTAAAAACAACTTTTTTGATACATATAGTAAAAACTATAATTTTTACATGGTGTTTTAAAATTTTGCTCTGTTTAATAGTTCCAAGAAATATATTAAGGCTGCCATGTTGAACCAACTGGTAGGATGGAAAAATAGGAAACTTTCCCCTACCAAAGAACTTAGTTGTTTTCTGCTTATATACTGGGTTCCTATATAATAATACATTTTAGGAAGGATTTCCTTGTTAAAGAATTCAGAAAATTGCTACCTAAAGTTTTACATTTCAGAGCATACTCATATACAGATTCTGTTTTAATTTTTCCATAACTCATTGTCAAACTCTTGGCACCTTATCTATGTCATGACTGCTCCATGATTGCATCTTATTAAATTCTTACTACTAAATAAAGAATAACTATTATTCCTTTCCCACATGGAAGGAAGAAAATGGAAAGAAATTAACCTGTGAAGATAATGATAGGTATTCAAGTTGTATTACACAACATAAATTGATCTGACCAGAAGGAGGAGATTTTATTCCTCACTGTAGGAGTAATAAAAATAATTAGTAAATTCTCTTCTGTTTTTTTAAATGGGAATCTACCACTTAGGATTAATTTCACCTAAAAATAATGCAAATACAAAGTTAAATGGGCTAAACCAAAATATTTTTCTACCTCATATAAAAATCTAGAAGAAGGCAGTCCAGGGCTGGTATGATAGTATGATTTCTTTTTCTTTTTTTTTTTTTTTAAAGATTTTATTTATTTATTTGAGAGAGAGAATGAGAGAGAGCACATGAGAGGGGGGAGGGTCAGAGGGAGAAGCAGACTCCCTGCAGAGCAGGGAGCCCGATGCGGGACTCGATCCAGGGACTCCAGGATCATGACCTGAGCCGAAGGCAGCCGCTTAACCAACTGAGCCACCCAGGCACCCCGATAGTATGATTTCTTAAAGTCTCCAAGAATCCAGGCATGCTTCAGTATTCAATTGCCATTGCCAAAGTTTTATTGCTGTTATTATTATAAAGACAATAGTTTTTTAGAGCAGTTGGGGGAAATCGGAGGGGGAGATGAACCATGAGAGATGATGGACTCTGAGAAACAAACTGAGGGTTCTAGAGGGGAGGGGGCTGGGGGGATGGGTTAGCCTGGTGATGGGTATTAAAGAGGGCACGTACTGCATGGAGCACTGGGTGTTATATGCAAACAATGAATCATGGAACACTACATCAAAAACTAATGATGTAATGTATGGTGATTAACATAACATAATAAAATAAAATTTAAAAAAAAGAACGGATTATCTGGATCTAATATTTTTGGTTTGTATTTTTTTCTCTAGAACACAGAGTGCCTATTCAATATGCAGATTCAGTCTTCTTTAGTTCTGGGCATTTAAAATTATAATAATTAACATTTGTTGAGTATTTACTATGTACTTTATGCATTTATCCAACAAATATTATTAGAGATCTATTGTGTGCCTAGTGCCCCTCACTACTGGGAATCGAGGGGCAAAAAAAAATTCAGACAAAATTTCCAACCTCGCTGAGCTTGCATTCTAGTCAGGGAGGATAAAAAAGAAACAGCACAACGGAGCCCGATATGGAGCTCGATCCCACAACCCTGGGATCATGACCTGAGCTGAAATCAAGAGTTGGACACTTAACTGACTGAGCATGCAGGTGCCTCTCCCTTCAATTTTGCTGAGAATCTAAAAATGTTCATTTCTAAGCACTCTAATTGGTACTAGCTAGTGTATACTGTTTGTACAAGTTGATTATCTATATGCTAATATTTTAAAATTGCGTTAATTACTATATGCATTACTCTTTCTATGTGTATTTCTATGTTACTATATGTATTTCTCTTTCATTTAAAAAATATGGGTGCCTCTTCAGTATGGCTGTCCTTGGTCAGTGGTATCTTTGCATAAGCTGTTATGCCTACTAATAATCCCTAACCTATTGGAGAGACACCACTAACAGCCACTAAAAAAGGTAAAAAGTCAAAGATAGAGAAGTCCAAGCAAATAATTGAAAACAATTTCAGTTCCAGGAAATCCTAAATATATTATGTGAGGTTATCATTTCTCAGAGGCTATTTCAAGGATTTACAGTGTATGGGATATGCTTCATACAACATCAAAGAAATCCAGCTCCATTTAGATTTGGTATCAGTATAAAAATAAGTTATTAATGATGTTAAACAAACTGTGTCAAAGTAGGGATATTCTTTGTGAAATATGCAAAACCTACCATATTCCATTGACCGTCATTAATAACTTTGCCTCCAGTTGTGATTTTGGTTGTAAATTCATTCTTAAACTGAATTTCAATCCTTCCATCACGAAGTGCAATCAGGAACCAAGCTGAGCGGTCAAGAGATTCTGCATACAGGATAACACCTTCTGAATCATATGTCCGGAAATCAAATTCGGCTGAAAATCTAAATAATGGACAAAGAGAAAGCCTTAATAGAGAAAAATGGAAAGCCCAATAATTATTCTTTTTCTCTTACCCTAGCAAACAGCAGTATGTTGAAAGAGCCAACTATTTCTTTCTTTACTGGAATTAAAGAGTAGGGCAGAATTAGACTGTTCATGTGTTATCTCTGGTTCCATGTGTGTTTAAAATCAAGTTATTATATTTTCTTGCTTATTCTTGGAGTCTTTTCCCCCTGTGAACAGATGCTTTGGTAATTTTTCATATTTTTTGGCATTTGTTTTGAAGGCCCTCTTTTAAATGCTGGAATTCATACACATGTACAAATATTAGATATATTCTATCTCTCCTGGAGCTTTTTATACACTATATAATCTGACATTTTGACATTAAGATTCCTATTTTTTTTTTTTTTGCAGTGTCCATAAGTGATTAGTAAAAGATGTTACAATTTCATGATTGGTTTATACATCAAAAGGCCCATTTTCCCTGTAATTTCATATATGTCAGGAAGGAATCACTCACAGAGATATAGACAGCATATGGATGACTGCAAGTATAATTAAGCCTTCATATGTGGTAAGAAACGTAAAGTAAAAAACTTTAAAATATATCTGTTAGCTTGATTTCAAAAGCTCTCCAGAGCTCTAATTGTATAAATCACTAAAGCACATGAAAGGACAGCTTGAAAGCTGTAGTCTAGCCATGTGCTTGGGGGTATCTGAGTTCTGGCAATGACTGTTGCTATTAAGACCTAGATACATGTGTAGCTGTTACAGGGGAAGAAATATCTTAGAAATGCTGGATTAAAAAATAACATGTATTGATTAGTGCCCTAATGACACTGTAATGAGAATCAGCATTAACATTTCCAAGAAACCAGAAAACCAAATGATTGAAAAAAGACAAACATGGAATAGAAAAAATAGTTGCATAACTATTAGTCACTTGAGTTAAGCTAAAATAAAGGTAATTTAAGCTAAAAAGTCAGGACTTCAGGTAATTGCCAAGTAAGGCAAGAAAGAATCCCACAGCCTTACCTCCTAGTAATAGTAATAGGGGCACCATATACAACTTCTAACTTCAAATGGAACAAAGAAAGGCTGATAAAATAAATTTTTTCATCTTTAGAATTCCAAAGAAATATTTAAAAGTGGTCATGTGGGGTAAAGTATGTTGGACAGATAACAATGTAGTAGTAATTGACTGAATTAAGATTATTTTATTTTTTTTATTTTTCATTTTTTGCTTAGGATAAGGACCTCTATTCTCTTTCATAACCACCACATTTTGCTGATGTCAAACATGTATTATCTTGTCAAAACCCAAATCTGTGTATGCTCAGGATCTTCCAGAAGTTGATCCTATTATGGAGGTAATTTCCTTCCCTTTGCAAAATCATGCTAACCCAGTAATACAGAGTTGTGTTCTGCGTCTTTCCGTCTGGAATATTTCAGCATACATTGGGGAACAATTCATTCTTTCTCTGAAGTTTTGTAGAATGAAAAAGATGAGTGAATTTGTTAACTTTAGGATAGAATAAATGTTTGATCATTGGAAACAGAGTTGCAAGAATTGGCAAAAAGGAGGAGAAAAAAGCAACAAAGCACTGGCTGTTCTTTGTGTTGCTTACTTACCAAGTGGCAGTTTCTAAAAAAATTCATCAAGCTGTACATTTAAGATATGTGTATATTTCTGTATATGTATATATGCTATACTTCAATAAAAAGTTTAAACTAAATAAATAAGGAACAAATAAATAAATACTGAAAAAATAATTATTTGATCCAATGTTAGAGCCCAAACTGTTGTGAGTTGTCAGAACTGAATCGCCCTGAACATGCCTAAGTGTGTAATAATTAACACTTTTCTCTCTCATTCTCATTATTCTCTTAGCAAAGGAAATGTTGTCTCCAGTCTATGTCACTAGATAATAATATTTGCTCTGAGATGTTAAAAGGGAAAACCAGGTCTTGGTGGATAAGGGTATTGAAGGAGCACAATTATATCAGTGAATTTTAGAATACAGTTCAATGTTCCTTAATGATGCGATTTCTATGAATTTAATTGAATTATTTAATGAATAATCATATATCTAATGAATTAAATTGTATGTATGCATGCTTATCTAATTAAAATATTTTAAAATATGGACTCTATAATCAGTCACAAATACATTTCCTTTCCATTATTCAACAAAATTCCAATTTCTTTTTTCTAGTTCCAACAATGTATGACTCTGAGAAAATATGGTAATTAAAGTAGAATCATGACTCCAGAATACAACTATTCTTTCCATAGAGGCAACCTAACTGTAGGAATAACAGAAAAGATACTCAGTCAACTAAAATCATGATGTGTTTTTTTAAAATACCACCTAAGCAATCTTACGAATTTTCCTTAATAATTATGTATATAACTATATTCTAAAAGCAATACTTTGAGTATTTTCTCATTACTTAGTTTTTATAACACGTATGAAGAAGAATGAAAATTTCACAATTATATTAAATCTACTTTCCCAACTTCTTAGTAAATAAATATTCACTAGAAAAGGAAGAAGGATAAAGGTAAAATGATCATTGGGGAAGGTCAGCCTAGAATGACCTTTAAATGATTTTAGCATGACAATTACATGTGTGAAGGGGTAAATCAACTTTAGTGTTCCCCAAGTCATCTGATTGATAATATCCCTAAATTATCTAATTGGAAATGCAATTTTACACATTTCAAACCTTTTCGGTCACTTATCTTCTGTCCTTACCTGCTTACCTCTAGAGATTATCACGGACATTGGTACCTCACCTGGTGATTTCCGGCAAACGAAATTTTAAATATAAAGCCACGCCTACAAATTGCTCTGCCAAGTAAAGTAATTCATAATTTTTGTCAAGGTTCAAGGGAAGGCACACTGGAACAGCCTGGAGAAAAGGAAAGAAAGCAAAGAAACAAAATGCATAGGTTATTACTTGCTGTTTGTGTCAGGTTAGGCATTCCTTTCTCTGATTCCTAATGGTCTTGTCAAATGTATCCTCTGTGATACGTTAATTAAATTAAGAACAGCCTTGGTAATAAAGCAACATCCTTTTCTTCCTTATATAGTCTATCAGTATAACATCCCAGAACACGTGTTTTAAAAAGTCTTGCTCATTGTGTGTAGCTTATATTTTTGTCCTTACTATTTCCTTTGCAAATCTCAGCCCAAAACACAACCGTTTTCTTCCAGTAACAACACATATCTCCTTAATTAACTGCAGCTCTGATGCCTTCTAAGAATTACATTGGGGAAAAAAAAATTTGGAGTCAGAAATCATGGAAGAATTAGTATACCAATAAGTAGCACCTCAGACATTCACTCATTCATTTATTAAGAAAATTTTTCTGAGCAAAAATGTATAATCTAGATAATGAAGGTGAGGTAAGGCAGCTGAAGGGACTCTATTTTAGAAAGTCTCCATTTCTGCTGTTTTCTTGCTCAGCCCTATTTATTCATGTTCTGTATTTCACCTCGCATCTGTGTAAAAACCAAAGAAGCTATGTTCCCACTCCAAGGGGGAAACAAGAAAGTTAATCCTTCTCTGAGTTCTGTCCTAGGCCCCAAACATCTGATAACATCTAAGAAGACCCAGATCCCAAAAATATTCTAGGACATTAGCTTCAAACAAACCTCAGCTGACATTGACATCAACAGCCCCCACCTTCGATGATTTATTAAAATAACACCTATTGCTCACCTATCAATCACTTGCCTTTGATGGGACCCTACCCTGGATTCCTGGAGGAACACACACCCTGGACCCCTTTCCAAAGAAACCCCTAGCCCTAGATAATAAAGAGACTCATCCTCTTTTCCTTTCTGAGTCCCCCAGACACTCTGTCTGCTATACTCTGTCATTCACACTATTCAATAAACTCCACTTTCACTTTCCCTGGCTCACATTTGATTTCTATCCTGTGGGAAGCCAAGGAACCCCTTGGCTGGTCCTGTGGGAACTCCCCTACCCCATCTCCCCAGGTTCTCAGACTCAGCCTGCCTGCATCAAAGGAGATGCTGGAAATTCTAGATGGGATAAATATAAATTAAGATACCATGTTAGTCTCCAAGCAATTTACAGAAAAAGTGATTCAGAGTCATTAAATTTAATATCAGGTTTTTTTTTTTTCTAAGAGTAAAAGCAAACATTAAAACAGAAAGCTTTTTAGGGATAAGTTCTTGGGCATACATATAGGGATATTCAGGGGGGGGGATCTGTGTACATGGCACTGTATTAAATCAAAGTCCAGAAACAACATCTCATTTCCTCTTAGAATTTCAATAAATCTATTCCAAGGTAGATGATGATGTGTAACTACTACAAATACTAAAATAATAAAAGATTAAATTACAAAATAGACATTCACACAGCATGGCATTCAATTAAGTACAGTTGGAGTTACTGCATATGCCAAATATCTCACCTTACCTTCCTTTACCAAGTAGGTGGCATTTATTGAATGTTACATTTTTGGACAGACACAGTTTTGTCCTAGTAACAGATACAGAGGTATGTGAACACACATGATTAAATCACCATTTAGGTGGGTTTTGTTTTGTTTTGTGTTTTTACTGTCTGCCTCATAATCCTGTGAAAAAGAATGCAACAGTTGGACTAAGAATCACTAACACATGATCCTGATATACAGGAAAAAAAGCTTCAGATGTTGACCTATTTATTTCAGTGAAGGAAAACTACCCCTAACATTCAATTGTTGGGTCAATTATGAATTAAATCCAAGTAACTAAAAGCAAGTTTGAGAGATACAGATTAACAAAACTGACCTCTCTGAATTTTGATATACTTTTAAACCCCACTAAATTCTAATCTGACAGTTATTTCCACCTGAGATTTTATGAGCACTCTTTCAAGTACCGACATGCCAAAGTGCAATCACACTTGTCAGAGTGGGATAAGGAAAAATACACAGAGGAAAATGTTTCTGCTCAGGTTTCTAGGTAAGATTTTTTTTCTCACAAAGAGAAGTATAAACCTCACCTTTTTAAAAAATTTTTAAATAAACATACACATTGTACTTTGTAAATGTACAGCCCATACAGATGAGCACTTTCTGAACTACGACCCTGCAGTTGGGTTTTTTTAAACCTAGTCACTAATTATCCCTGATATTTATACCTTACATGACCAAAATTAGTAATCGGATTGTGACTCACAGCCTGCTAGACCTATAGCAATTATTATAGAACATCTGTATTTTCCTGGGGCACCTGGGTGGCTCAGTCAATTAAGCATCCGACTCTTGATTTTGGCTCAGGTCGTGACCTCAGGGTCGTGAGACGGAGGCCCTCGTGGGGTTCCCTGCTCATTAGGGAGTCGGCTTGAGATTCTTTCTTTCCCTCTCTCTCTGTCCCTCCCGTGCTCACTCACTCTCGCTCTCTCTCAAAATAAATAAGTCTTTTAAAAAACTGCATCTTTTCTTAAAAAAAGAACATCTGTATTATCCTGACTTACCCAGCTATGTGGAAATAAGTACACCAGTCTCTCATTTTAGAAAAGAGATGGTAAGTTTAGCATTGCAAAATGTTACCTCACAGCTCTTGTGATCTTGGGCAAGTTTGAATCCTTTTTTCCCATCACAATAACAAGAGTAACCTCCAGGGTAATTGACACAAAGTTGAGCACACATGTTCTCAGAGCATTCGTCCACATCTGGGGTAAAAGAGAACATAGATCTTAATATCTTCTAAATGTTCAATCCAATAGGAGTATTCTGATTTTAGTATAAGATAATCAATGATAATAAGGGCGCCTGGGTAGCTCAGTCGGTTGAGCATCTGACTCTTTATCTCAGCTCAGATAATGATCTCGGGGTCTTGAGATCGAGCCCCGCATCAGGCACCATGCTTAGGGCTGAGTTTACTGAGATTTTTCTCCCTCTCCTTCTGTCCCTTACCCTTCTTGTGTTCACTCACTCTCTCTCCCAAATTAAATAAATAAATAAATAATCAGTGATACTAGATTCTTAGCAAAAGAATCTCTGTGACACGAAATCACATTTCAACACTTGGCATGGGAATTTAAATGGGTTACAAGTGTAATTTTTATTTACACAAGTGAAACAACAAATTTAATATATAACTTTCAGTAATAAATAATAAAAATATAACAACTATACTAATTTTCCAATTTTTGAATTTGAAGGAAAAAAGACTGAGAGTCTCAAGGCAACTGTCATTTCTAACTAAATGAATTCCATTGAGATTGCCTTCCAATTGTTTGCTTTGACAAAAGAAAGGGAAGGGTAAGGAAGGGAGAGGAGAGGAGGGGAGAGGAGGAGGAGACAGGGAAGAGAAGGGAAGGGGAAAAAAATCCCTTTTAACTGAAGGTTAATATAATCAGGTATTACATAATATCAAGAACATCTGACATTCTATAATGCAGTGGTTGATAGTGACAAATTAAAGGATGTATCTTTTTTTTTTTTTAAGATTTTTTTTTTTAATTTTTTTTTATTCTTATGTTAATCCCCTTACATTACAACATTAGTTTTAGATGAAGTGTTCCATGATTCATTGTTTGTGCACAACACCCAGTGCTCCATGCAGAATGTGCCCTCCTAAATACCCACCACCAGGCTAACCCATCCTCCCACCCCCCTCCCCTCTAGAACCCTGTAAAGGATGTATCTTTATTTCTTATCATTTAAAAAAGAAAAATAAACCTCACTGTGCTATTACATCTCATATTGTGAAATCTATATAGCCCCATATTTTGAGAAAATCATCCTCGGAAAGTTGTAAAAACATGCTTCAGCTAAAGTCTACTTCAGAGCTACATGAGATCCTTGATATTTTCAATGCATGCACCCTGCAATCTTTGAAGATTCACAAGTACATAAATGCAAATATTAGTAGCATATAAATTCCCCCATAAAATGTCTCATAATACAACTGCAAAATTAGTGATCTCTTAGCATTAAAATTAAATTGCAGATAATTAAAGTAATATGAATACTGTACCTATGTGTCATACATACATCTTTTTTAAAAAAATCTGTCATTCATTGTATAAAAGTACAATACACATGATGAAGTTGGCTAATAATAACTCTGAATATGACCATAGTAATTTCTATCTGGAGTTGTGGGAGAACAGAAATGGTGTGTGGAGGGGATATTTTTTGGTGAGTGCATAGGAGGTAAAACATCAAAATATCAACAGAAGCAGATATATTTGAAAAAAACCTATTCTAAAATTACTATTGATTTAGGCAAATTCATAGAGACAGAAATTAGATTAAAGGTTATCTCCCAAAAAGTAGATTCAGAAAGTAGATTAGAGTTTGGAGGAGGGAGGAGGGGAAATTTATTGCTTAATGGTTATAGAGTTCTGGTTGGGATGATGAAAAACTTCTGGAAACAGAGAGCAGCAATGGCTCCATAACCATGTGAAAGTAATTAATGCTACTGAATTGTACCCTTAAAAATGGTTAAAAGGGTACATCCTATATATATATGCATATGTATTTGTATATATATTTGTATATATATATAGCCATAATAGAAAATCACTATTGATTAGTTTTAGTCATGATATTAAATTTATCTTGAAATGTTTAAAAATTAAAAGGAGGATATGAGATAATTTGCATATATATCTATGATAAAAAAAAATCTCCCTAATACCTCCATGCTACATGCACACCTGGCAGCACTCTTTTGGCCAAATGAGTCCAAAGGGTTCTCCCAAATCCACAGGCGCTGACAGTACTCATCAATACTTCTCAAATTTCTAGAGCTCAGTTATCATTTAATTATGATGAGATTTTTCTTTTATATGCATTTAATTATAACAGAACTATGTCATTTTCTATTTAAGAATAAATGACATATGGATACAAGCACAGAAAATTATCAAAAACTTAGTATAAAACTGAATGTTTCTTTTTTTTTTTTAAAGATTTTATTTATTTGTCAGAGAGAGCACAAGCAGGGGGAGCAGCATGCAGAGCAGGCAGAGGGAGAAGCAGGCTCCCTGCTGAGCAAGGAGCCCAATGTGGGACTTGATCCCAGGACCCTGGGATCATGACCTGAGCCGAAAGCAGACGCTTAACCGACTGAGCCACCCAGGCGTCCCAAAACTGAAGGTTTCTAACCACCCATGTAACACCTATGTGATTTTTAAATTTGTCTTTCTTTGATATATGTATGTTTTTCCTTCCAGGTTGAAATTCTTTTTATCTTTGAATATTATTTAAATGATGTGAAGGTATGTTTATTTTGCTTTTATCATACATGGGAGGTCTCCGATTCATACGCAGCTTAGAGGACAAACAGAGTGCATAACTCTAAACCTAAAGACCATGTGTCTTACATACTTTTACTGTGGAAGGAGGCCAACGACTACCCAACTGGCCAAGCTGTATCATGGAGCTTGCCATCTTAGAAAATCTGATTGTGGATGTCAAACAGAACCAATGCTTCTAATCTCAAATCAAGGTTCAAGCCCACCCTCTCCACCATTAACATGATACCACCACAACTCTACCTCCACAAGACTTTAATATGGGATTGTATCTGTAGCCTTCAGCACATTCGCATTCAAAGTCTCCTGGGATGTTCTTGCACACAGCTGTGCCACAAATGTCTGGCATCATAGAGCATTCATCCACATCTATAAATGAAACCAATAAATTAAAAAAAAAAATTTCCCATACCAGAGGATACTAGCAAAGAATGCCTGATTTGTGTTTCCTGGATCTAGTTTAATATATGTAATGAGACAACAGAGTGGCCTGGGAATAACAAAATTTTAATTCTATCATCAGGTTTTAGTTTGCTAAACATGATTTCTCCATACAAACATATAGGGAATGTGATGTTTGCTATGTTCTTCATAGTTATGTAAAAGGAAAGGGCTTTTAGTTATTTTCTTATCTGCCAAGTTGTATTACATGAATAAATGGGAGAAAAGATTCACCATATTCTTAATACATATCTTAAATACATGTTTTTGAAATATGTTCTTAAGGTAGATTCACTCTGCATTATCACAAATATAAAAAATAAAAATGAGGTGGCTCATCAGTCATGTCTTCCTTTGGAAATGGACAATAGCTCAATCAGCATACTATTACTGTTGGCTAAAGTATTCAAGAGTGATTCAAATTTAAAAAGGAATTGAGTAAGGTCTCTAGGTATTTATAAAATTCCAATACAAATTTTAGTGCTAAATTAATATCCAGAAATTTCAGATGCATTTATTATATTACATGGTAGAGTAGGAAACAAAATACTGATTGCAACTAGTCACTAGATAAAAGCATCTGTGAGAAAAACAAAACAAGTGACAGAAATAGTTCAATGGAGATGTAATTATTAGTGAACTTTTCTCATCTGTACCCTCTGGAGACAGACAAGTTCAGAATGGAAAATATATTTTGTACTCTATAAAATTGAGAGTTTAATTTTTCCACAGACTAATAACCAAAATTTCAGACATTACTCTATTTTAAAAAGCATGAACAGAAATAACTGAATCAATTCCTATATAAGGGAATCCTCCTATATCATGACTGTATCAATGTCAATATCCTGGGTGTGATATTGTATGACAGTTTTGTAAAATGTTACTATTGGGGGAAACTCCACAAAGAGTACATGCGATCTCTTTCTATAATTTCTTACAACGGCATGTGAATCTCCAATTACATCAAATAAAATATTCATTTTTTTAAAAAGAGCTATAAAAGCTATATTTTAAAAGAAAGTGAAAACATATGACTAAAATTATTTGGTTTGAGGCATATTGCAGAGCACTATTTAAATCATATGAGTTCAGGTTATAGTACATTGATTTTATTACTATACACTGACATCTAATGTCTGATGAAAAGTTTTATTCTTGCATTGTAGAATAAATTACTGTAGACAGTTACTGGCAACTTGATCTCAAGCATATCCACATCTTGGCAAAGGCCCTATTGTAATAGTTGTATACATATTCTTCTATCACCTAGTTCATGGATAAAGTCTGTGTAAGTTAAGTATACAAGAAAATATTTTGTGGTCATCAGGGACATTCTTATGTGTAAGAGGACTTTTTGTAATAATTTATATACATGTATATTAACTCAATGGATAAGAATTAAATACCTTTTAATTAAAAATATAAGTCACAACTTCTTTAGAAGAATAGACCACTCAAATATTTAAATGCAGAAGTATGAATGGATATTACTTGCTTATAGAATGCATATGGTATCCTGCATTATGTTGGTTTTCTATAGTATTCTAACAGTATTGGTATTCTCAATTTCTAACCTCAAACAGACCTTGAAGTAGGCAGACAAGAAAGATGTATGGTCACAAATTGGATAATGGTTTAGGAGAAATTGTTAGTTAATGTAGTTCACTTCAGAGTCATTTAACTGAACTTTAAATAATATTATAGTAAATTATACTATACTAAACACTATAGCACAGTGAGGGACAGAACATCCCATGAATATGAATTCAATTTGGGGATTTCCCAAAGCAGATATGGATAGAGTTGAACAAGGACACTTTATGTTTTAACTTACTATATTTTTGCACCTCATAGCAAAAAGGAGAGGGACAAGTAAGGTGGGCGGGAGGGAGGAAGGAAGGAAGGAAAGGAGGGAGAGACAGAGGGAGGAAAGGAAGAAAGGGAAAATTATTTCCATTTTCTAAAGGCAAAACTTAACTCCGGCTGGAAAATTTCATTTTTAGTCATCCACATGTAGCACAAATATTTGAAGATTTAATTACGGCAGTTAAAACAGTCAAATAGGAAGGAAATAGGCAGAGGGGAAAAAAAGTCAAAATTGGAGGGAAACATAAGGACAAAGAAAAACAAAGGAAATACACTAGTAAAATGACTTATTGAAAAGCTAAACTTTAAAAAAAAAGAAAAGAAAAGCTAAACTGACACGGATTATTTAAGTCTGAAGAGAAAAATAGTTATGACCAATGATATATATGAGAACTGTATAAAGAGAAAGTATATGTATAAAGACAAAGAAAACTAATTCTTCATCTTTCCCAAAACCACAACAGGAGATAAGGTGCAAGAAGAAAGGTTTATATTGGATATTTGACAGGTATATCTAAAAGGAAATATGAAATATAGTGGAAGAGGTTATTAAGGATTATGAGGGATTACTTTGTATAGCTGTTTATCTTATGGAATAAAGGAAATAATATTATAGTGTCTGAAAAAAATAAAAATAATGATTTTGCAAAGTCCCCAGTAAGCAAGGACTTGCACTGAAACTTCACTTTATCACCTTTTAATGAAACTCTTTATTCAAACGTGTACATGCACAAACAACCACACACAGACAGTAAGAAAATAGTAAAATACTCAATAAATAATAAAATACAATAAGAAAACAATGAAAAATTCCATAAATAACAAAATAATCTATAAACATTAAACTAAAAGGCAGTCCCTTAGTATCACAAGGCTTCAAGGTGGGTAATAATGTATATTTATTACAAGCACTTATAACCAGAGAGTCCAAAGAATTTCCTGGGGAAATTCCTCTAACCGAACTTTGCTCTCACATAGTAAATGCCTTCTTGCTCTTACCTTTGCAGTCTTTTTTATTTAAAAGCATAAAAAAACCACTTTTACAGGAACAGTGGTAACTTCCAGGTGTATTATCACATATCTGGCTGCAACCTCCATTTACATTTGAGGGATCTTTGCATTCATTTATATCTAAGAAGGGAAAAATAAATTATTTTTAAAGCAATAAGCCTTTGGAGAACTTTCCAGGAGGCCAATCCAGATGAGTCAGGTGGGTTTAGTAGACATACCATATTCACACTTGTCTCCTTGCCAACCTGGTTTACAAATGCAAGTGAATCTAGCTTGACCATCTTTGCAGCTCTTATATCCATCTTCATTGCATGGCAGAGGACTACATTGGTCTGGAATGGCTGAAGGAGATAGACAGTTATTTAATTTTTACCACATGCCATGGTAAAAAAAAGAGTTATATACCCTTTAATAGAAATCCTGTGCACGGAGCCTGTAATCAATGAAAAAAATTACAACTCCTTCCTTCAAAATACTTTTTCATAGAAAAGTGAGTCCATTGTTTTTTCCTCTATGATCATTAGCCTTGTTTCCCAAACTCCACATATGAGTGAAACTACATGGTATCTGTCCTTCTCTGACTGACCTACCTTGCTCAACATAATACTCTCTAGCTCTATCTACATTGCCACAAATGGCAGGATTTCATTCTTTTTTTAAAAAGAGAGAGGCAGACCAAGAGGTCAACTCTTTTTTCTTTTTCTTTTCTTTTTTTTGCTTAAAGACTTTATTTACTGTCAGAGGGACAGAGAGAGAGAGCGCAAGCACAAGCAGGGGGGAGGCAGGCAGAGGGAGAAGCAGGCTCCAACACTGAGCAGGGAGCCCAATGTGGGGCTCGATCCCAGAACCCTGGGATCATGACTGGAGCCCAGGGCAGACACTGAACCAACTGAGCCCCCCAGGGGTCCCAGGCCAACTCTTAACTATGGAGAATGGGCTGACGGTAGGCAGAGGGGAGGTGGGTGAGGGGACGGGTTAATGGGTGACGGAAATTGGGGGGTGCACTTGCTGTGATGAGCACCAGGTGTTGTATGTAGGTGTTGAGTCACTAGACCGTGCAACTGAAACTCATATTGCACAGTATGTTGGCTAATTGGAATTTAAATAAAAATTTTTTGAAAAAAAAGTGAGTCCATTAGACAAATCTTTGTAATTATTTTGCAAAAGGGAACTACTTTTATATTTGCAAATATATACAACTATACAATATATACAGTATATATTTACAACTGTAATTTGCTATTTTCATATAAATTGCCTTATTCGATCCTTAAAACAATTCAAATGTGGTAGGCAGAACAAATAAAACTACTCAGTATCAATACAAAAAAGAATTTGGGACTTCCAATTTGGGCTAAGATGAAGTAACACCAACTAGATTTATCTTCCTGCCTTAAATAAATACAACTCTGCTCAAAATACATAAAACAATGGTTTCCAGACACTGGGCAATAGATAGCAGAGTACTGGTGATTCCTAGAGGAAGGCCATTTTGTTCATAAAATGTTACAGCACTTTATCACCATCTTTAATGATATGCCCATTTGTGTATTTATGGTTTCTCTCCCCTCATTAGACACAGCAATGGTCTCTTGGTTCCTGCACATTTCCACCTGTTTCTCAAGCCTTCCTAGTTAACTCTGCAAGTTCCTTCTAACACAGTCCCTTTTGCTTAAAGTAGCCTAAGGAAGTTTTTGTTACATGTTAAAAAAAAAAAAAAAGTTTCAAACCTAACCAAACCCTAATTACCAGATTTTCAACATATGTCCTCATAAAATCAAGTTTTTTGAAAAGTGCTAATAAAATTAGGTATTAGTTAAAATTCTAGAAGACAAGCTAATCAGCAAATTATCAAATTATTTTCATATCCAGGACACCTGGATGGTTCAGTGGGGTAAGCGTCTGCCTTTGGCTCCGGTCATGATCCCAGGGTCCTGGGATAGAGCCCCACATCAGGCTCCTTGCTCAGAGGGAAGCCTGCTTCTCCCTCTGCCTGCCGCTCCCCCCTGCTTGTGTGCACTCGCTCTCTCTATCTCTCTGACAAATAAATAAGTAAAATCTTTAAAAAAATTATTTTCATATCCTCTGGTAAATTAAAAAATAAAGTATGGATTAAATATACATGTTCAGGCAAATTGTTTTACTTGCGTAATTACAACCAACTGAAAATTAGAAAAAATTCAGATAAATGAATATTTAGATAATGCCAATGCCACATGTAAAACATTCACTAGATGAACCTCCCAATTTACACATTGCCATTTCACCTTTTTGTCTTTGACTCTCAGCTGGGAAATTGGGAAATTAGAGACAAATAATCTACCAGAGTTATCAGTAGGCCCTATATGAACTTCAGAGGGAGAAGGCTAATTCGATATTCTAACATTTTTCACATTTATATGATTGATGACAAAAATCAGAAGAATAAACATGGCTCCACTTTGACCTATTAATCAACTGTATACATGGTTATGCAACAACATCTAAAATAAAGCTGTGGGCCGGCGCCTGGGTGGCTCAGTTGGTTAAGGGACTGCCTTCGGCTCAGTTCATGATCCTGGAGTCCCTGGATCGAGTCCCGCATCGGGCTCCCTGCTTGGCAGGGAGTCTGCTTCTCCCTCTGACCCTAACCCCTCTCATGTGCTCTCTCTCATTCTCTGTCTCTCAAATAAATAAATAAAATCTTCAAAGATAAATAATAAAATAAAGCTATGGGGAATAAAATTCTGAAGTCAAGGACCTAAAGCTTAGTAAACAAGGAACACTGTTCAACTTAAACATTAGGTGGAATATTTATTTTGAGTAAAAGAGCAGCATTTACATTTGAAAAAAAAGCTTTCAAATGATTTGAGAGTATCTCCTTGCTAGGCACACAACTCTTATAAGACTCATTTGTTGATTTTAAACATTAGTTATGTTTACATAGTGTATTTTATTTACTCGCAGGTTTTTACTTTGTTTGGTTTTGTTTTTTTCAATGGATGATAGAGATGTTTACCAGTGACACAGCTCCTGAGATCAGGGTGAGCATCAGTGGACTGACGTGCAGCAGTGAACAATCCAGCTCGGAAAGAGCCAAGACAACCTGTAATTACAAACAAATGTAATCTTTTTAGAGTAGATACACTTACTTCATCCGAAATCATGGCGGAGGTAGAAATTATCGAAAGTGATAGAATATTTATCTTCCTGTGGATTGACAGGATTAGGCATTCAAAACATCATCCCTAAATATTTCCATCCACATTTTTGAAAAATTAATAATTCTACACGCAAGATTACAATAAATACAGAATCATGAAAAACAGGTTTGTGGAAGCTTCTTTTGGAGAAGAACCTTAAAGAAGTGAAAAAGATCTTAGATTAACAGAAAAATTTATTGGCAAATAAATCTATGCTCTTAACTCTGCAGCAGAGACCTAGAGTTACCCTCAAATCTGTAGACCAGAGTCTAATTTAAAAGTGTCTATAATTAAGTCAATAGATTAAGTTAGTGTTTCTGGCTGCTGCAGGCAACTTCTAATTCTCCCAGTGTTGCAGAGAGACTAATATAATAATATTTATATAATGCCTCAATATTACAAAGTAGGTTTACTTCATTCATTTTATTCCTCACTATAACTCTGTGAAATTAGATACAGCAATCTGGCAGCAAAAACAGCTGAAATAACAGATACTTATATACTTTAACTAGGAGACATTTAGTGTCAATAACATTTCTTAATAGTCTCTGAAGACAACATTATTGATAGATAGATGCAGATATAGATACATCACTTCACTGTACAGCTAATCACAACTTACTAAAGAAGTGGTATTTTGATTATCTTTTGCCGAGTAAACAACCCCCAAAATTAGAAGCTTAAACAATTCCTCCATTTTGCTCACAATCTGTGGGTCAAATATTAGAAAGGGTTTAGTTGGGCTCTTTGTCTCTGTTGCACATAGAGTCAGCCAGGGTAGACGAGATTGGAAGATCCAGCTCTCAGATGGCTTTTCACTCACATGGCTGACAGCTCAGGCCCCTTGGCATCTCTCTCTCCACATGTGGTCATACTTCAGGGCTTCTCAATGTGGTTGAGTTTCTCTTAGCATGCTGGTCCTACAGTAGCACTTCTTTCACGGCAGCTAGCTTCCAGGAGGAAGAAAGCAGAGGCTGCCAGGCCAAAGAAGAGGCATTTTGTCACCTGCACCACAGTCTATAGATCAAGGCAATCCCAGGGTACATCCAGATTCAGGGAGCGAGGAGGGACTATATGTTTATGATCACTCCATGCTACTGCATATAAGTTATTGCTTCTAACTTTTTGCTTGTTAAACTTTACTCCATTGCAAGCAACCACCATTTTTATAATGCCTTCTACCCATGAAAGATACTTAGATTGCCCCCAACTTCCCACCTCTACAAGTTGAACTGCAATGGATATCTTCATGCGTGTATCATTAGTACATGCGTAAGAAATAGATACTGAAGAGGAAGATACAGAAGGGGTTTCAAGAATTGTGGGATCATTAGATAGGCAGGTCCTCTGTGGCTCTCCAGAGGTGCCTTCCCACCAGAGAGCATAACAATTTCTATACCTTGGCTTTCAGAAAATTTTTGCCATAATAGGCAAATAAATGATATCTCATATTATTTTTCTGATTTCTAGTGAGATGGAGTATACCTTTATGTCATTTAAAATTTTTTTTCCTCCTCTGAAAATGTTCCTTATTATTTATTAACTATTCTTCTATTGGCAGTTATTTATTGTTCAGGTGGGCTTGCAGAAATTTAAACATTTATGAATACCATCTCTCATTCTGTTACCTGTCTCTTAACCTTATCTTTTATGTCTCTTTTAAGAGAAGTTCCTAATTTTGTTGTAATCAAATTTACCAATTATTTTGTCTTATGGCTTGTGCATTTGCAGTTTTTTTCCATGCCATTGATTACAAAGATATTATGTATTATTTCTTTAATTTCATGGTTTTGCTATAACATTTTTTGTCTTTATTCCAGCTAGAATACACCATTTCATTTGGTGGTGCTTAGGAACTCAAATTTATATTTCTGATTAGAGTTAGTCAATCTCCCCCACACCATCTTCTCAACAATTCAGTGATTTGTGGTGTCGTCTTTATCAAATATTAGGTTGGCATATATACATGGGTCTGTCTCTGAACTCTCTCGTTTCATTAGTCTCTGTGTTCTTCTGACAATATCATATTGTTTTCTTTCTATAGCTTTGAATTATTAGTATTTGATGAGGTGTTTCTTCCCTTTACATTTTTAAATGTTTATTTAGACATGGGTGGACTTCTATTCCCTGATTTAAATGCTAAAGTGAACTTACTGAATTCTTTTAAAAAATCCATCTGGAATTCTAAATGAGATTGCTTTTAATATATAGATTAATTTGGAGAGAATTGCTCTCCCTACAGTATCACTCAATCAAGAACATGAAATGTCTTTCCATGATTTCAGTTCATCCTGTATATTCTTAACTTGAGTTTTAAAATTTTCTCTGCAGAGGTCATATGAGACTTGTTATAGCAGGAGGTATCAGCTTTTCATTTTCGACTGGACTGTGTAAAGAACTACTACTGATTTTTATAGGCTAGTCTTAGAGCTATCTAAAAATCCTTTATGTGTTCTAATATATTGTCTATGGAGCCTATTTATTTCTAGGTATATCATCATATCAATTATAATTAATGACAGGTACATATTTTGCCCATGAGCTATACAGTTCTGTTTATTTTTCTTTCCTTATTGCATTGGTTGTAACTTCCAGTGCTTATCTTCTTATCCTTAATCATAAAGAGACTACATCTAAAATTTAACTGGCAAGTATAATGTTTACTGCAGATTTTGGGGTTTTTTCTTCCTTTTTCCCTTCTTCCTTTCTTTTCCTTTCCTTTTCTTTCTCTTTCCTTCTTTCTCTCTCTCTCTCTTTCTTTCTTTTTTCTTTCTTTCTCTTTCTTTCTCTACTGTTGTGTGTATATCATCAGAGTGACCATACATGCCAATTTTCCCAGAACAGTCCTATTTTGTTCTTTTTTACCTGGCATTTATCTATGGTAGTAATGGTCCTGGACAAAAATATCAAAATTTGTAAATTATATGGTTATTCTGTATAACCTTTACCAAGCTCAGAAAGTTCTCCTATAATCACAGTTTGCAAAAAGGTTTTATATTAAATGCTGAACTTTATCAACTGCCTTTTCTGTATGAACTGAGGTAATAATACACTCTTTATGTGGATAATTAAATTGATAGATTTTCTGATGTTAAACCATTCTTGAATTTCTGGAATGAACCCTTACTTTATTATGATATATTATTTTTAATACACTTTAGATTGGATATCATTTTATTTAGAATTAATTTATAACTGAAAAGGAATTTTATTTTTATTTTTATTTTCTTGTGTTGTTCTTATCTGATTTTGGCATCAAGATTACACCAACCTTTCTGAATAAATTCACAGCATAGAATCTTATTCTCTCTTCTAGGACAATTTTATAAGAGAAAATTATCTCTGCTGGGCTTATAGTATTTCTTCTTTTTATCCTACACTTTGTGTTTTGGCATTTCCTTTTTCCTTCTTTTTCTTTTTCCTTAATTATTCTTACTAGAGGTCAATCTAACTTACTAACCTTTTCAAAGAATGAGATTTTGCTTTTGTGATTCTTCTTTTTTGTTTTCCTTCTTGCTACTAAGTTTGCAGTATTGTACTTTTAAATTTTTTTCTTGATTTGTATGATTAGGTCATTTTTTAAATACTCCAAGCTGTCCTCTTACTGCTGCCTCAGCAGTCAGCACCCCACTTGCCCCACACACATACTAGGTCAAGCCAACCTTCAGTTTATTCATGGATTTCTCACATTTCTTGTTGTTTTTCATTTTGTTTTGTTATCATTAGTGTCTGGAATGCCAGTGTTTCTCTTGAGATGATTTTAAGAGAAGGAGTCAGCAGTCTGGGCTAATTCACCCCAACTTGGAAAGAACCAGAAACTAGAATTTATTTCTAATGTTTATATTTAGGCTCAGAACTTAGCATTTTTCCAAAGAAGTTTATCTTCCATTAATACAAAAATCCACTCTATCAGGTGATATTTTAAAGGCCCACATAAATAGTAGGGTGATTCATTCTATTTTCTAAGGAAAGAACAGAACTTAAAAACTTAACATTTCTATAATGAAACCCACAAGTATTTTTTTACCAAATTCCATGTTTCCAATGCAGTACATAGGATATGTGGATAAACTGAAGTACTTTCTAACCCCTGAAACTCTAAACCTAAACACTGCCCACTGTGTATTAGTGATCTAAGTTCTTGGGTGTCCCTGTCTCACTGCAAGGAGATTCCTGATAAGCTGGGGTAACTAGTAAAGTTAGGTTAGGTTTGCCAAGGACAGGATCATAAAGTTTTCCCCCCCAATTAGGGCCATTGGCCTATAGAATATATACATCAAACGACGTAAAAGTTAAGTAGAGCATTTCTTTTCTGTTTTCAATAGTGGAATTCATTGCATATGCCTAAACATAAGTAAAGACCAAAATATAAATTGTGAATCAAAAAATAAAACACAATAAAAAGTATAGTTCAAATTATGGGTTGGTTAAATAATAATACTTTACATTTGAATAAAAGTGTAAAGTAAAAAAATCTATCTACATACATATACTTATTTGGTACTCCCAACAGGTCCGAAGTTAGAGAATATAATTATAGTGCACATTTAAATACAAAACCTGAAAAGCAAAATAACTTGCTTAACCTGACACAGTAGAAATTTTTAGATCTGGGAGTAGAGCCCACATCTTACAGGTTTTGTTTTTGGTTTTTGGCTTTTGGTTTTCTTTTTTTGTTTTTTTCACTTGGTTATTCTACCATGCTGCCAAATGAGACAAGCAAAGAGAAAAGAAAGTTGAGTAGAGCCAGAAAAGAGGAAGTTGAGAAGGAGAAATGGAGAAAAAAGAAAGCTATTTTATCTAAGGAATTTTCCCAAAATACATAATGTTGTATTAAAAAATTATCTATGGGGGTTACTGGGTGGCTCAGTCGTTAAGCGTCTGCCTTCGGCTCAGGTCAGGATTCCAGGGTCCTGGGATCGAGCCCCGCATCAGGCTCCCTGCTCCGTGGGAAGCCTGCTTCTCTCTCTCCCACTCCCCCTGCTTGTGTTCCTGCTCTCACTATCTCTCCCTCTGTCAAATAAATAAGTAAAATCTTTTAAAAAAGTTATTTATCTTTATCCAAACGTACTCTGTGATCAGAGGTATGTACTTCTAGAGTGCTGATGCCCACAAAAACAGAGCTTCATTACATGGACCTAAGAAACAAGGATTAATACTATATTTTTTAATGCAAGCTTTTAATTTTTAATAGCCAAATATCTTTTTATAAAATATTTAAACCCCTACCTAAAATTGAGAAGCTGAAAAAGTCTTGACATTCTATCTTTTCTCCACGTTAATTTAAATTATGATGATTTATGTCATAAGCTTTGGAGAGTGTAGAGATCTTTTCTTTCAGCAAAAGATAATCCATAAGTTCCAGTTATAGAGTAAACAAGCCTTAGGGTATAATGTATAGGATGGTGACTATAGTTAATAGTACTGTATTGTATATTTGGAAGTCGCTAAGAAAGTAGATCTTAAAAGTTCTCATCACAGGAAAAAAAATATAACTATGTGTGGTGATGGACATTAACTAGACTTACTAGGTGGTCATTTTGCAACGTATACATACATATATTAAATATTAAGTTGTATACCTGAAACTAATACAATGTTACATGTTAATTATATACCAATATTAAGATAACCCATGACAATTCATATGCTTCTAAAGAATGTCCTGATACTTAAATATAATTTATCATCAGCCCATGGACCTTTATGACAAAGACAAGAGAATGAAAAAGACTAAAAGTCAAAATGCCACACATTCATTAAAGAACCATTTCAAATTTGTCTACATGACCTTAAATAAAAGGACAGCAAAACTCCATATAAAATGAACTCTTACCCCCAAGGCTAATTAAATTATATTGGATGGAATAGATGGGTGGAAGATTGGACTTGATCAAATCTAAATTCCCTCCTATTTCTATGATTATTATGATTGAGATTCTTTGAACTTACCTAAGTATTTTGGATAAAAATAATCCTAGAAAGAAAGAAAAGAAAAAATACATCTTAGCAAGCCTAAATTTCACTATATAGTTAAAACTTAATTTTATAATGTGTTTTATATTAAATATGCAAATATATTGCATATAATTATCATTTCCACATTACAACATTTTTGCTATAGTAAAATATGCCAGGAGTAGATAACTAATAACAATAAGCCAATAAGACACTTAGCTTAAATCAATATTAAGCAATAAAATCATGTTACAAAAGCTTCTAATTTGAAAACAGGTTCTACTGAAGATGTTACATGTAATATATGCTATTTATAAATCTTTTAATTTTTCCATAACAATCAGATACCCACTTGACACATTTCATGTCATGCTGATTACATATGCCACATTTAATGTTCAGTAAGAGTGACATAATTTGAAGTGAATTAAAGTGAATATTTATCTTTTAGCATCTTATGTACATGTAATACCTTACTTATAAATTGGTTATGTACCAAAAGTTTGTCTGTAAATCAGTATTGGACTAAGGAATGTACTTTTCCAAAGGGAGAAAAATGTTATAAATGATTTCTGAAGCTACGGTTCTTAGGCTGGTTCCCGGAAGCCTTCTTAAGCCATAATATATCTAATGTGTAACATTAACAGCATAAGAACACCTCACAAGAAACCAGTGTTTCTACACAAAAACATACTCAAGTAAGGAATATACCTCATCCAGTTCAGAGCCAAAGTCTCCGCTCTTGCCTCCTCTCCCATATAAACCTATAGAACATTTGTCTACTCGTTTATAAGGATGGGATCTCCCACTAAGTAATTCAAACAGTGGTGTTTTCTTCTACAGAACAAAAGCCAGGAAGATAAGCAACAATGAATAGGTTCAAAAGGAGATGATGTAGGTGTGAGAAGTAGATATTAGGGACAGTGGTGAGGTGAGCAACAGGGTGGAGACTGGGAGTGTGAACTAGGATATTAGGGACGTGGACAGGGAGAGGCTGGGGCAGGATAGAAAATGAGAAGCAGGGGCGCCTGGGTGGCTCAGTCGGTTGGGCATCTGCCTTCAGCTTGGTTCATGATCTCAGGGTCCTGGGATCGAGCCCCGCATTGGGCTCCTGGCTCAGCGGTGAGTCTGCTTCTCCCTCTCCATCTGCCTCTCCCCAGCTCATGTTCTCTCTTGTTCTCACTCTCTCTCTCTCAAATAAATAAAATCTTTAAAAAGGAAAAAGAAAGAAAATGAGGAGCAGTCACAAATGTTTCTTTTTCCTTGCCTTTCATTTCTCCCATTTTTTTCTTTACTCTCTGTCATCCTTCTCTTTTGTATATGAGACCAATGTCAGAAAGTGGAGGGGAGGAAGCACATAAATGAGTTTCCCTTCTCAACTAGTTTCCCTTCTCTCCACTATGGTCTTACACCTCACTCTCCATTTGCCATTCAGAGGCTAAGCTACAAGAACATACTTATAATGTTAGAAATATATACTCAAGTATTTATGGGCACTGTAATAATATGATATCTCAGGGATGCAGGCTTGCCTTAAATGATCCAGCAAAACAAAACAAAAATTAGACTCGGTGGGGTAGAGAACAGACAAAACAAGAATGGCTGACTGTTGATAATTGCTGAAGTCTGGGAAGGTATATGGGGGCTTATTAAATTGTTCCGACTACTGTGGTATATATTTAAATTTCTATAATAAATAATATTATATTATATTGTGATATATATGCACATCCTGCACAATAAGAGTACTAATCTGCTATACAGTGTGAAAAAAATATTTTGTCTTGTCAATTGCTTATCCACAAAAAGCAACAAAACTGGCTCAATCCTGCAGAGTATTAAAAATTATTCTTTGGGTACCTTAGAAAAAATATTCTTAGAACCTATTAGAGTAGGTAGAAATAAAAGGATTAAAGAGGAACTCTGGGGAACACAAGTTGTTACTGTCTTGGACAAGTTCTCTAACTCTAGACAAATGTTCCTGCTCATTATCTCTCATCTAGTCTGATGGTCCCAGGAGCCATGACTGAGCTAAAGGAGCTACTTTGTATATGTTTTCTCCCTCATTTCCTTTGGGTTACATAGTTCATCTCAGGAAATATATCTGAGGTAACCCTGATGGCTATTATATTTGAATTCTCAAGGTCATCTTCATCCTAATTTTTAGAGGCCCTGTTTATAATCCTGTTTTCCACAGGGCATATTAGAAAACATCCTTCCCTAGGAAAATTAGGAGACTAAAGATAAGGTCCGGGGTCCCATATTTCTGTATGCTATTTAGTGGTCTTTATGATTAAATTCTTCTAGACTAACTTGGAAAAATTTATACACTAAATATATAAATTCTAACCCCAGGGATTAGTGATCATATCAAGTGGGTTCAGGAAACTTCCCAAGGCTTTATGGAAAAAATTATACTTAGGGAATACAGTACTGTAATGAATTCTTCAGTAAGCATTCACTGAGTAGCTATGATGTATCAAGCTCTGGATTAGATAGCCTTGTCTTCTAAAGCCTGGTTAAAAATGCCAACGGAGAGATTTAATGAAGTATAGTGATAATGCAGTCACGCACACACACACATATTGTGGGGAGATACCTTCTTCTCCACCTACCCAATACTACCAAATTCCAGTTAGGAAGAAAGTATTTACAAACCATGAGGTCAAGACCACTTGCTGATAATGAAATATAACTGAATTATACTTTGGTCAGAGCACATTGCTTTGACAATAGTGTCTTCCTAACAAGCCCACTTTCCTCTGAAGTTACTTTTCCTGAAATGCTTCAGTGTTTACATGTAGAAGGAGATATACATTATCATTAACTTTAAAGGGCGCCTGGGTGGCTCAGATGGTTAAGCGTCTGCCTTCGGCTCAGGTCATGATCCCAGGGTCCTAGGATCAAGTCCCGCATCGGGCTCCCTGCTCCTTGGGAGCCTGTTTCTCCCTCTGCTTCTCTCTCTCTCTCTCTCTCTCATGAATAAATAAATAAAATCTTTATAAAAAAAAGGAACACAAGGGAACACGGACTCAAGCTGGAAATGTTCAGTCTTTAATTATATGTCTAGGTATGTAATTAAATCTAATCTAATTAGATTTCATAAATTCTTACCGTTTCAGGGTCATTTTCAAAGACCTCCCTGGCTTCTTCTTTATTGCACAATTCTTCAATGCATTCTCTTTCAAGATTACCCTTTTTGGTTTCTTCAAACATAGAATTTGCACGGCGTTTCCTAACCAGGACTTGTGAAGCGTGCTGCTTTGACAAAACTGAAGGAAAAAGTAAATTTTTATGAGTAAGCTTTTCATTTCTCCACCTAAAATATGGTATTTTATTAAACAGTGAGAATTAAAATCATTGTCTAAAAAAAATTTAAAAAAACATTGTCTAATTGTGAACTGCATAACATTTAAAATCAGTATAGAGAATTGAGAAGAAAAATATGCAGATACATAAGCACTTTGATTAACAGCTCAGACAGCAAGTTTGGTGTGCAAGCTACAGCACTTGTATAATGATCTACATGAATCATTCAAGTTCATGCATGAGGCCAAACACACCAGACAATATTTAATGTTTACCTTATTATGACTACACTTGGGAAAAGCAGCATGCTGAAATGACTATATCAAAAGTTATAGCCACACATCTCTAAAGCTAGAGTAATAAGCTTTCTCAATTTTAATGGAAAACCACATGACCTCTGTAAAGATAGAGAAATGTGGGAGTACAGTCCAATCAGCTACTTAAAAGATACTTGATGAGCTAAAACATTTGATTTATTCATACAAATGGAAAATAAAAATCTTTGGAAAAAGGAAGATCATGCGCAAAGCACAAAATACAGAAGGCAAAGGGAAAAAATTTGGTAGTATCAAATGCATAATGAATTTCAAACAGCTAAACAAACAACAACAAAAATAACAAAGTTCAACATCAAATGACAGATTAGAAGAAAATATTTCATAATATAGAATGGAGAAAACTACATCCAGAATGTATAAACAACTTTTGCAAATTAAAACAATAACAACAACAATAAGCCAATGGATAATAAGAACGTGTGCAAGATTAAATACAAAACAATATGAAGAAAATATAAAGAAAACACTATAATCAAAATCATATAAACATCACTAAAGAGGAAAATAAAAATGACCAATAAATATGTGAAAAGACGTTCACTACAAATTTTTTAACTAGATTTTTGCTCATTAAATTTGCACAAACTTAAAAGACTGATAACATCAAGTAATGGTGAGGGTAAGGGGAAACAAGTATTCTTGTATATCGGTGGTAGGAATATGTACTGGTAAGCATTATTTTAAGGTAATCTGGTAGTAGCTGAAAATTTAAAGCACACATACTCTTCAATTCAACAATTCTGCTTCTAAGAATGTCCTGCAGATATGTACCTGTGCTGGAAAAGGTGTATATAGAATGTTTGTTGAAAAACTGTAATATCAAAAAATTAAAAACAATTTAAATAACTTTCAAGAAGGGAATGGAAAAATAAACTATAATACATCTGTACTGTGAATTAATATGCACTTATCAAAGAGAAGAAAGATATTCCTTTATTGAAGATCTTCAAGATATATTATTAAATTAAAAATGAAAATTGTGGGATGTCATACTATCACGTAACCCTATGTATACCAGCCATACTTGTAGATATGTAAATATCATGTGGACAGATACACAGAAAATAGTTTGGAAAGACACTCAAACTACTGATTGCAATTATGTTGGAAGAAAAGAATGGACAGCATGAAGCTTTGGCTTTATTGTTTTAGTATGTAAACAACACTACTTTTTAATGAAAAATTTTAAAAGCAAAAATAAAATCTACAAATAATTTTTAAATCCTGATTTAAACCATAATAATGCTTTCACTAAGATGAGTAAGTAATATAAACAGATAAATTTGTTTTTCTCTTTTTTATCTTATTACCTGGTGAAAAAGGCATACACAAAAGATGACAATAGAAGGAAGAAAAAGAAAAGCAAAAGGACTAATTAATCAAGTCACCATAATTATTAGTTGAATAACTGAACATCTTTCAAGAATGAAGTAAGTAATGCTATTTTATTTCTCCTACTTGCCAAAACAGAAGTTTAAATGTGATGACTAACTAAATAAATAGTGTTTGGGTTATATTTTTAACCCTATGTCTTACCATCTTTATCACTGTTCATTAAGATCAAGATTAAATCAAGGCTGTGTGTGTCTAATAGATGCTATTCTGTGAGCACATTACCTGCCAAGTGTATTACTGACTGATAAATGGTAACCCTATCCACAATGGAAGAATCTGACATGGCCAATTATCTCATTTATTTGAAGTAGTTTTGAGGATGCTACTTTATAATAAATATGGCAAAAACTGAACCCTTCTGAACCTCAAAGCAAATATGTATCTTTCTGGGGAAAACAATAACATCTTTCTCTGAAAGATAAATACAGTGATGCAATAACAAAAAAATCAACGTCAAATGCACTTAGAAAACTAACCATAAACATCACTCTTTTGCATTTCTTTCTTATGGAATATTAAGTTTTGGAATTTAAATCTTAATATTGACATTTAAGAATATCTCTTCCCCTACAAGTGACCCCACTGCAGGACACGAACCAGGTTTGATAACACGTACTATATTCATGTTGTGAAAGGGGAAGTTCTCAAATGTCCACAGAAAACTAAGGTGTACATTTAAAGGAATGCTCACGTAAGTTTATAGAAGGAAAAGGAAACAAAAGAGCCTCCATTATTTCAGAGAAGATGGAACTCACATAAAGAGCATGCAAGATAGTTGCCCTAAGTTATAGTGAATAGCAAAATTAGGACTTAGATCCCAATGTCCAGACCTGTGACTATCCATTACTATCCGCTGCTTCTCAAAAAACAGTCAGAGGTTTCATTTTCTCCACTGATTAGAGGAATCTTAAAAAAGGAAACTGTTACACCTCTACCCTAAAGGATATTGAAGTTAATAATAAAAACCTAATTTTGTCTAAATTTGAATGCTTATGTTTTATTTCATCTAGGCTCAAGCCAATAATGTTTTAAATTGGCATGGTACTTAATAATTTTCAATGTGTATATTATTTCATTTGATCATCACATAAATAATGCCATAAATCAAAGGACAGAATTATCATCCCCACTTTCCTTGAGTTACTTGAAGAAAATGAAGCTGAAAGAGGTTACATGACTTGGCCCAAGGTCATAGAGCTAGGATGTGCTGCTAATGGGACAAGAATTTAAATATATCCATCCTCCTAATCCAGTGCTCTTTCTTCTCTATATCTGCCACTCAAATGCCAACAACATACTTGATTTTAAAAAAAGAAATTATGTGGTTGTGGCATGGACAAGTTTGATATCTTAAATAAGACATTTACTGTCCTTGGGGCGCCTGGGTGGCTCAGTCGTTAAGCATCTGCCTTCGGCTCAGATCATGATCCCAGGGTCCTGGGATCAAGCCCGCGTCGGGCTCCCTGCTCAGCGGGAAGCCTGCTTCTCCCTCTTCCATTCCCCCCTGCTTGTGTTCCTGCTCTCATTATCTCTCTCTGTGTCAAATAAATAAGTAAAATCTTTAAAAAAAAAAAAAAAAAAAAAGAAATGCTTTTACCAGCTGCCTCAGTCAATCTACCCAAAAGCATGCACCCTGCCAGACTGCAGGAATGTCTACAAAGTTCCATTATTTATCATAATAGTCATGGCATATAAGCAAGTATATGCCATTTTTACATTATCTCCTTTAATACTAATCACAACTGTTCTAAGTAGACAGTAATTTTCCCATTTTATGCATGAACAAACTACAACTCAGGGAAGTTGAGTTAACCTTACCAAGCTCACACAGCTGAGAACAGAAGCCTGCCTCCAAAACCTGTTTTCCTTTTGCATTACTACACTGTCTCTGATCACTTGTTTCACTTCTTTGGATTAAGAAGTTTTTCAAGAAAGTCTGTTAAAACCTGAGTATTGTTGCTTGAAAAGTGTTACCTTCAGATTCATATTGTTAGGTATAATGTTTAGTTATGAGTCTTTCAAGTTAGAAGAATGACTGAACTATCTAAGTCTTCCCTCTTCAAAACAGTGACCATAGCAGGTTGAACAATTATGTCAATAACATAACCATTGTTCAAACATTAACTGGAATTCCTTTTTGAAATTGTCTTAACAGCTTTCATATGTTCCCTTCGATATTTTCTGTGGGGGCAAATCTCTGTTTTTTGAGCATAAGATTTGATTGTCTTATCCTCAAAAAAGTCACTTATTGTTACTGGTACTTCATAAAAGCACCTGTAAATAAAGATAGTGGGGTTAGCACTCCCTCTGGTCAGAGGAGAATTTCCCAGTGTTCAATTCATTTCCACCTGGTCAAAGGGAGGTCCTTTCCTGAGGCCCCTCTTTTCCCACTGAAGTGTTCAAACTTGCCACCCTCTGTTCAGGGGTTGGTTAGGACCACTGATCTGCAGGTTGCCCAGTACTGATCAGTCAGAAGAGAGTGAGGTTGCAGATGAAGGAGATACAAGCTTTGGGATAACCCATCCTCTGAATCTTTTCATTCTGCTCTCTTGTCCTTTGCCAAGATGGTTCTCACATTCCTCCTTCCAAAGCTCATCTCTTTTTTAGTTCTGCTTTCTGTCTCTCCTTTTCCCAGGCCCTACTTGTCTGTCATCCCAAGAATGAAGAACTACCCCTAAAAAAAATGCGTCTGAGAGAAAATCTCTGGCTAGAAATTGGGTTGGCAGAGTGTTTGAATCTTTGTTTCTGCTTCAATGTGGGATGAAGCAGGGGAAAATTGTTTTCAATGTACAAATAGAACAACTAGATAATACTTTGAGATGTAATTGTGCTTCATGTGTGTCAACTGTTGAAATGGCATGTTTTTAGTCAAAGCCTGAAGAAAAACAGAACTGCATGTAATATAGAAACACTGTTAATTAATAATGATGGGAAAACATATGTCCAGATATTACTAACTCTATTTAAAATACTCACATAGTAATCAAACATAAAATCTTTTGTTTTTTTCATAAAGATTTCTATCACGGAAGATTTCTAATTGAGGAGGAGTATTTAAAAATGTGAAGACTGCAAGGACTATGAAAACCAAAAGATAGATTTTTAATTAGGCATTTGTTGGCCTATATAATTATTACCAATTTTCAGAGAAGCTTGTGTTAGACTTCAGGAAGAAATGCCATGTCTGGATGCATGCTACACTTCAATCTTTTTTTAGTTAAATTTTTAAAGAGAACTACTACACTTGCTTTCCTCTCAAGTTCTTATTTTTTTTATATTGAGGACTAGGCTGCTGAGCAACTGAGTGTTCTCATATTATTATGTTAAAGGTTAGAAAAGTGTTAGAAAAAGTATTCTCTAAAGGTGAACTATATATGCATCCATTCTTCAAGAGGACTAAGCAATAAATAGGCTGATGAGAAATACTTTAAAAGAATCAAAAATCATAAGGAATAGATCTGGATAAGAATTTAAATCTGGGAAAGAAAAAGAGGAAATAATCTATGAGTTATATGTTGTATAAAGGTAAGTCCTAAAACATTGGATTAAAAAAGATGAAGACTGGTGTTTATTTATAAGTAGAAGAAGCCGTTGGTGCCATTAAAAAAAAAAAAAAAATGTGACTATCAACCCCCATTCTGGCTGAGTAGGGAAACAATGCCTGAACTGTTTATAGCCACAACAGGAGTGACATGGACCTCTCCTTACTCTGAGATTTAATTATAATTTTAATTTACAGTGCCTAGTCTAGAAAAAGAAGAATAAATCAAACACTCTGCCATTGTTTCCCCAAGGTTAAAACCTTTTGATTGTAGCCATAGACAGAGAAAGTGGTACTTATCTGTTATTCCTTCCAAAACAACAAATACTTCTACCCAAAAGACAGAACAGGCAGCTTAATAATCCCCCCAAAACAAACAAAACTAACAAAAAACCCAAACACAACATTAATCATTCCTTTCATTTGATTTGTCTGCTGTTGGTGAATAATAAATTATAGTACTCCGTTTGAAGGGACTCAGAGTTCAGATTTTGGCAAGGCAGGGAGAGGGATTTGCTAGCCCTCTCTTTCCTTCTCCAGATAACTACACCACAAACTGGCTATACTTCCTGAGGCTCCAGCAGGAGGCCTCCTTTATGACGTGCAGAAGATCTTCCACGCGGTCAGCTTTCCTTGTCTTTTTCATCTCCGACACACTAGGACACCAGAACAGCATCTGCTTTTGACATCATGTACCAAGAGGTAACAGCACAGGAAAAGTTGTGGTTTTGTTCTATTTGACCTATTTGTTAGGATAGCATCAATTAATATTATTAGTTCACTGGCCTGTGTCTGTGTTTATTTTTGGATAAGCAACAGGCAAACTGTTCCTGGACATTTTTAAAGGCAACAGTGAAAGAGTTGACCTAATTCTGCACTATCCTACTTCCTTCATATCTCCCAGATATGAAGCAAGGCTTAGAAAGACTCTGGATACATCCCTTTTGACTCTTAAGATACATTATTTTTAAGTGCTGATGTGGAAATGAGATTATTTGGAATATTGGTATAGTATTGAGTAGGTGCTTATAATTCAATTTCTAAATTCCTGCCAGACCCTCAGAATTCCTTCTTGACTTTCTAAAAGGCTATAAGACACAGTCTAAATAGCAATGGAATAAAATAATTTATTAAGGAGAGAGGAGAAAATGATTTGGATAAGGATTTGGGGAAGAAGGATAATAAAACAAGTAATAAGGAAAGGTATATTTAACATACAGAAACTCAGACCCACTTAAAAAATTGGCCACAAAGTACAATAAACCTACTTCTCCTCTTCCACAGTTACAAAAAACAAAAAACAAACAAACAAACAAACAAAAAACACACAAAAAAACAGAACTTGTGTTCTACTTGACAAGGCATATGGACTGAATCTGAATGTTTGGCATTATGGTCTGAATGTTTGTGTCCACCTCCCTGAATTTATATGTTCTAGTGGAAATCCCCACTGTGGCTCTATTTGGAAAAGGGGCTTCTAAGGAAATAATGAAGGTTAAATGAGGTCATGAGGGTGGGGCCCCAATCCTACAGGATTCGTGTTCTTATAAGAAGAGACATTAACGAGCTCTCTCCCTGTAAGCATACAGACCCTGAGGAAAGGCCATGTGAGAACATAGTAAGAAATCAAGGTCTACAAGCCAGGAAGGGAGCCCTGACTAGAAACTGAACTGGTCAGCACTTTCATCTTGGGATTTTCCAGCCTCCAGAACTGTGAGAAAATAAATTTCTCTTGTTTAAGCCATGTAAACTATGGTATTTTGTCAGACCAGTCCAAGCAGACTAATATGTAAGGCAAGGAGGTTAGTGACTATTTCTAGCTGCTCTTTAAAGTTAATGGATGAACTGAAAAATAGAATGGACTACTTCTCTCCCACCCCAAAAAGTTCACCCCCATTTTTATTCCGATTGCATTGACAAAGATTTAAAACGAAGTTAATGTTCAATGTTGGCAAAGATGAGAGCAAGTAGGCACTCTTAAATATACTTTTAAAAGCAAATTTCCAGGGAGAAATCTAACAATATGTATTCAAAACCTTTAGATATTCAGCTAACCATTCAATTTCTAGGAAATTAATCTGAGGAAATGAACAGGACATATGTAAAGAAATATGTATGAATATGTGCATCACAATTTTATTGATATAAGCAAAACATTGGAAATAATCTAAATTTCCAAACATATATTTTTGATTAAATATATTATGATGAACATATATGAAGAAAAACTATAAATCTATTTTAAAGTGTGACAGATTTTATTGACATGAAAGCCATCATCATACTTTTAGGTGAAACATCAAGTTAAAAATATTAGAAAAAAATAGTATTACAGCACAATTCCATTCTTGTATGTATGTATTTTAATTTCTAAGAATATATATATATATATGCAGACAAAGTTGCTTAGAAGAATATAGAGCAAAACATTACTTTGGCTGGTGGGACTACAGATGCATATTTTTAGTGCATATCTGTATTCCCAAACTAGATTATATTAATCATGGATTACTTGAATGGTTTAAAAATGTTAGGGAGTCAGTAGGATATAGTTAGTAGTTTAATCTAAGTCTCTGTCTCTCAAAAAAAAAGTTAATAATAATTACCATTATTTAGGATGAGAGCCAAAATGTAATTGATTTAACAATAGGATCACTGTTAACAGTCCCAATCACCAAGACCAGTGGGAGGGTGAGAAGGAAGAGAGGCAATAGAGACTGCTAGAATAAACCACTTCCTCAAGAAGTTCAAATGAGAGCAGGAAGAGAACATGGGATAACAACTCTTGGTAGAGGGTAAAAGTAACATTTTCCTAAAGTTGGGAAGGTGCATCACAGAACAGCTGTGAAACTCCATGAGAAAATGCCAAATCTGCCATTTTTTTTTATTATTTATTTTTATTTATTTGACACAGAGAAAGAAAGAGTGAGAGAGAGAGATAACACAAGCAGGGGGAGCGGCAGGCAGAGGGAGAGGGAGAAGCAGGCTTCCCGCTGAGCAAGGAGCCCAACGCAGAGCTTGATCCCAGGACCCTGGGATCATGACCTGAGCCGAAGTCAGACGCTTAACCTACTGAGCCACCCAGGCACCCCCAAATCTGCCATTTTGAAAGATGGAAACTATCACACAAAAGCAGGAAGTTGTATTTTTACCATTTCTATGAAGATTTAAAAGCCATTGTTTTTGAATGTGTCTTTTTTAAGTCCATTCCAAAAAATGAACAAGAGGACTAAGAAGAATTATACTAATGGCCTAGAACTAGTGAGAGCCAGTTCCTATTACTTTACTCACTGTAGAAACACTCAGAATCTAGATAAATTATCCTTGTTTCACTTCCCCTCAAGCCTGGAGGACTCAATTTCCATATTTAGAACAATGTAATATAAATAAAACTCTTAAATGAAATGGTGTTCTCACACTGAAGTTAATAACTCAAGTTATTATATATTTTTTTTAAAGATTTTTATTTATTCATTTGAGACACAGAGATACAGAGGGAGAGAGAGCATGAGCGGGGGAGAGGCAGAGGGAGAGGGAGAAGCAGACTCCCCGCTGAACCAGGAGCCCGATGTGGGGTTCGATCCCAGGACCCCAGGATCACGACCTGAGCCGAAGACAGATGCTTAACCATCTGAGCCACCCAGGTGCCCCAAGTTATTATATTTATTAAAAGCGAAAAAGCAAGCAAGGAATAAAAAGCATCATAACTCTACTTTCTAAAGACACTATTAAAATGTTATCCATTTTCTTCCAATCTTTTGTGTGAAGTATTTTCTTGTCTAAAATTACTGAATTCTTGCCCATCCCCCAAAATTATTATAATTATTTACTTATATGTATTTCCCAGATACATACAAAATAAAATAGGAATATTTAGGTAAAAAGGATTTGCATCACCCAATAGAAAAAGAGTCAAGACCTACTATTTGTTTTTGCATCACCAAGGTGAGTTTTTTTCTTCTAGCATTAACAAAACATTACCCTCAATCAAAGCTTTAAATTTAAAGATAATCTGAGTTTTGCTAATGTCATATATCATCTTGCCCTTTTTGATTAACTGACTGGAATCCTAAAACCCCAATCCCACACCTGATAAAAATTCCAATGTCTCTCAAGACTTCGTCCTAGGGCACCTGGGTGGCTCAGTCTTTAAGTGTCTGGGCTCCCTGCTCAGCGGGAAGCCTGCTTCTCCCTCTCCCACTCCCCCTGCTTCTCCCTCTCCCACTCCCCC